>NC_057848.1:179044581-179347414 GCF_910594005.1 Cervus elaphus | reverse complement strand
CACGATATTTCTCCTCCTCTGTCTGAGTTACTTCACTCAGTACGACACTCTCTCGGTCCCCCCCAGTTGCTGCAGATGGCATTATTTCATTCTTTTTAACGGTTGCATACTATTCCATTGTGTTAATGTACCGTCATGTAGATCATTTTTTAAAGTCTTTACTGAATTGGTTACAACAGTGCTTCTGTTTTATTTATCTGTTTTTTTGTCTGCGAGGATTGTGGGATCATAGCTTCCTGACCAGGGATCGCATCAGCACCCCAGGGACTGAACCCACACCCCCTGCCTTGGAAGGTGAAGTCTTAACTCCTGGACTTCCAGGGGAAGTCTCCCTTTCTGAGAATCTTAAAGGAAACTGTTTGTGGAGACGTGAGTCCAGAGGGCGTGTTTGCACGTAATATTACAGTGCATCTCCTCTGGGAGGCAGGATAAAAACGTGGGCCTGTCGGTCTTTTCTTCATCTCGTGTCTCATCTCCGCAGGTTCGTCAGGACCCACAGGTTATTCCCTCCGGTTCCACAGATCAAAGATAAATTGAACGATAACCTTCCAGTCGACAACGAGGTATGTCCGGGGTGAGTGAGGCGGGGAGCCAGGATGGACAGGTGGGGAACGGTGAGCCCAGAATCTCATCTGTGCTCGGCCAGCGGGGTCCACAGGAGGAGGCTGGAAACCCGTGTCCTGCTCGCTGACTTTCTTCCAACGGGGTGGTTTTGTCTGTAAGCTGTGTCCGGGGAAATTAGCCGGGTCGTGGAGAAGGGGGAGGAGAGAAGTGGAAGATGGGGATGGCAGAAAGAGACAGGGACAGACTGAAAGGGGTCCAGCCAGATCTTCAGGGGGGCAGCACAAAGGATGAAAAAGGACAGCAGACAAGAGACGACCCCCAACCCCGTATGTAGGGCTTCCCTGGTGGCTCAGATAGTAAAAAAAAAAAAAAAAATCCAAATGCAATGAGGGAGCCCTGGGTTCAATTCCCTGGGTGGGGAAGATCCCCTGGAGGAGAGAATGGCAACCCACTCCAATATCCTTGCCTGGAGAATCCCGTGGACAGAGGAGCCTGGCAGGTTATGTACTCCATGGGGTCACAAAGAGTTGGACACAGCCGAGCGACTGACACTTTCACTTTCCAATGTGGGAAACCCTCCCCTCCACTTGGGTGCGCCTGTCAAGCCTGTCTTCTGGAGGCGCGGACTCTGTCTGCCTCCTCCACAGCCTGCCGTTGTATCAACCGGGTGTCGGCTTGCTCACCTGGGTCTCTGAGCCAGCCATCGTCCCTCTCACGGACACCGACTCAACGCCCTGGTGGGTTCCCGGGGAGGTCTAGGGCCCTGCAACACTCTCTTTCCAAGCTCTGAGCTCCGTGAGGTCCCAGCGAGTGTGGTACCCGAGTCTCAGATGTCCCTCCCCCAGCTCATCGGCCGACGACGAGCTCCCGCTCGGAAACCCGGCTCCCGTTTCTGCCTAAACCCTCCACGTCCGTGGCTCCCCCGGGGTCTCCTGGGGAGTTGACCTCCCTGCCTTTCTCCCCCATCAGATGCTATGGGAGAAGTTTACACAGGAAACGGGAAAAGATGACAAGGAAGAGGTCTTAACCGTGGAGAAAGTCTCAGAAGCCCCGGCGAAACTGTGAATTCCAGGCGTCTCCATACCCGGGACTTTCTAGAAACTGTCGACTTTTTTTTTTAATATATATTTTTTTTAACATTTCTTAAATGTTTTATTTACTGTTTCGAATGAAGCTTTTTTAAATTGTTGTGAGCATTTGTATACCATTCTTTTTGTTCTTTTAACGAGGCTTCCCAGGGAGTCAGTGGTAAAGCATTTGCCTGCCAATCTAAGAGACTCAGGTTCGATCCCTGGGTCGGGAAGATCCCCTGGAGGAGGGCATGGCAGCCCACTCCAGTATTCTTGCCTGGAGAATCCCGTGGACAGAGGAGCCTGGCCATCTAGAGTCTATGGGGTAATGAAGAGCCGAACATGAATGAGTGACTAAACAACATTTTTTTTTTTTACTCTAGAAGATAATGTCATGTTTTCCAAAGCTGCTTTTGTAGCTGGAGGGGTGGTTGGATGCCTGCAATTCTCAACACTTAATGCACCTCTCAGCGCCTCCTGGAACCCCATCCCTTCATCACAGGCACGTGTCTGGGCTGCCGGTGGCCACTGGTACTGGAACACCATCTCCCCTGCCTCTGCTGCTGCTGGCGGACAGAATACATCCTCCCTTTTTTTTTTTTTTCCTGTATCAGCCGCAGTTTAGAAAGAAATGAGTTTCCAGAGGCTTCTGCAACAGGACCTCCATGATGGGCTTGGCGTGGCGGGAATCTCTCCGTTAACAGTTCATACGGCCTCCTGTGTGATTCTGTGATGACCTTACCCCCGGGGCGGGCGGGTGGTCCAAGACCCAGTCTCCATCTCGGGATCCTGGCACTCATCACGGCTGTTAACCTCCTTGTGTCAGAGGCAGCCTGTTTATGGGTTCCGGGATTGAGGATGTCGTTGGGGATGTTATTCTGTCCACCACACGGGGAGGGCACGCAGACGTCCTTGGGGACATTTTTCTGTCCACCGCACGGCGCCCAGAAAGGGGAGCTTCGCTGAGCGGCTGTGATGGGAATCCGGAGCCATCCCCAGACCTGCAGATTCAAAGGCTCCTTCCCCCGACTCTCCCACCCCCTCATACATACATTCCTCCCGTTCCCCTGGAATTCTCCACCAAAACCAGCTGAGTCATATGCTTTTTGCACAAACCGGCAAAGCCTTTTTTTTTGTTTTTTTTTTAACTCCAGTCTTTTCGTGAGATTTGTGAGCCGTTTTAGCCAATTACCCAGCCCCACGGAGGGGGTCTTGGGAAGCCTGATTTATAAGCTGGTCGGTCAGAAGTCTGGGCTGCCTGGGACCACCCCAGGAAGGGTCTGAAAAGTCTGTGCGGTCACAAAGTCTGAAGAGGCTGGGATCGGAAGTCTTGGGGAGCCAGTTTTTCCTACTGGAAAATGACCCGGAAGCTGACAGACAGCCAGTTGAAAAAACGCATCGGGGCTAGAAATGATCTGGACACAACATCTGTGTAACTTTAACACGTGGATTTTACACAACTGAGGAAACGTGAGCTATTTGCGTCTGTTGGTCTGTTTCTGTTGGTACGCAAATTCCTTTTATGTTATTTTTTTAGATTCCAAAAGGATGGTTAACCAATGGGGAAGGAAGGTAGGGTTGGTGGGGCGGGGGTGGGGGGGGGCGGGATAATTTAGATGTTTGGGGTTAAAAGTGTGAAATGTAAATTGATTAATGGATATGAAGTGTTAGGCGTAGAATAGATAAGCAACAGAGATTTATGGTACACCTCGGGGAGTCAGATAATCATATTCGTTATCATGTCAGACACTATAATCAAAAGGGATCCGAAAAAAATTTCTGTCTGCATAAGTGAATCAGTTTGCTATAGACCAGAAACTAAGACAGTGTTCTAAGTCAGCTCTGTGCTCAGTCGCTGAGCTGTGTCCGACTCTCTGCGACCCCGTGGACTGCAGCCCGCCAGCTCCTCCGTCCATGGGATTCTCCAGGCAAGGATCCTGGAGTGGGTTGCCATGCCCTCCTCCAGGGGATCTTCCCCAGCATCAAACCTCTGTCTCCTTCATTGGCAGGTGGATTCTTTACCACTGAGCTACCTGGGAAACTATACGTTAAAATAAATAATAAAATAAAATAAAAAACTTAAAAAAAAAAAAGTCATTCTAGAGGCTTCGCAGGTGACTCCATGGCAAAGAATGTGCCTGCCAATGCAGGAGACATGGGTTCAATTCCTGGGTGGGGAGGATCCCCTGCAGAAGGAAATGGCAATCCGCACCAGGATTCTTGCCTGGAGAATCCCATGGACAGAGGAGCCTGGCGGGCTGCAGTCCACGGGGTCGCAGAGAGTCGGACACAACTCAGCGACTGAACAACAGCAAGAAGGTTATTCTAACGAGAAAAAGAAAGCAGTTCTTCAGCCGCACGCTCCCCGGCACTGAGGATCTGATGCCCCCAGCTCTCCTCCACATCCTGTCCCCCAAGAAGGGTCCCCTCCCAGGCTTGCTGCTGAGGCTGCCGCCCGGGAGGCCGCTGTGTACCCTGAGGGGTTTGCACCGCAAACCCAGACCTGTGGTCTGCACCACGACGCCCCTGCAGGAACCAGCCACCGGGGAGTCGAGAGTGTCGGGAACTGGTGTCTGCGCCTGGGAGGATGAAGAAGCTGGTGCAGCTGGGCTGCTGGGTCGATCCTGGCGACCCGGGTCCTCTCCCGTGCAGGAAGGCGCAGGGCGACCTCATGCTTCCTGGGGGCCCCTCTCGGGGCGGCTCTGCAGCTGGCTGGGTCGCGTCCCGAAATAGACAGCTGATGCGCTCATTTAGGACCGAGTTACCGGCGTGGATGCATGGAGCAGGGTCTGTTTCAGACTCATGGGATCCCCTGGGGGGCTCTGGGACGTATGTGTGTGTGTGTGTGTGTGTGTGTGTGTGTGTGTGTGTGTGTGTGAGAGAGAGTTGCTCAGTCCTGTCCAGCTCTCTGCGACCCCATGGACTGTGGCCCGCCAGGCTCCTCTGTCCGTGGGATTCTCCAGGCAGGAATGCTGCAGTGGGTTGCCGTTCCCGGACTCTTGTCTGGGAAGTCTCGTGGACGGAGGAGCCTGGTGGGCTATTACAGTCCAGGAGAGGGAAGCAGAGAGTAGTTCCCACCCCCAGGGAGGCACCTCCCGGGGAAGAAGCTGAGAACACGGCACGTGGAGAAGGAGGAGGAAGTGGACAGCGTGTGAGTGAGGTTGGTCTTTGAATCTGAAATTCTCTCCAACTTGCGGCTTCTTCCTTGTCGTTGTTCCGTCACTGAGTTGTGTTTGACTCTTTGCGACCCCATGGGCTGCAGCACACCAGGCCTCCTGGTCCATCACCAACTCCCAGATTCGGTGGGAACATCACCAAGTTCCCAGAGTTGACTCAGACTCACGTCCATCGAGTCGGTGATGCCATCCAACCCTCTCATCCTCTGTCGTCCCCTTCTCCTCCCGCCCTCAATCTTTCCCAGCATCAGGGGCTTTTCCAGTGAGTCATCTCTTCACATCAGGTGGCCAAAGGACTGGAGTTTCAGCTTCAGCATCAGTCCTTCCCATGAACTCAGGACAGATTTCCTTTAGGACGGACTGGTTGGATCTCCTTGCCATCCAAGGGACTCTCAAGAGTCTTCTCCAACATCACAGTTCAAAAAGGATCGGTTATTTGGCGCTCAGCTTGCTTTAGAGTGTTCTGTTAGCACCAACTGTAAGACAAACTGAATCAGCCGTGTGTGCACATATATCCCCTCTTTTTGGATTTCCTTCCCATCTAGGTCACTGCAGAGCCCTGAGTACAGTCCCCTCTGCTATATAGCAGGTTCTCATTAGTTACCTATTTTTTATACACAGTATCGATTGCATCTCAGTCCCAAACTCCCAATGTATAATATCCCTTCTTCCCCCCTTCGCTGTGCATATGTTTGTTCTCTGCATCTGTGTCTCTGTTTCCGCTTGGCAGACAGGTTCATCTGTACCATTTTTCTAGATTCCACATAAATTGTGTTAACACACGGGGCTTCCCTCGTGGCTCAGACGGTAAAGCGTCCTGCCTGCCGACGCAGGAGACCCCGGTTCCATTCCTGGGTCGGGAAGACGGTTTCTTTTCCCTTTGTGACTTGCTTCACAACAAGTGAAGGATGGACTCTGGGTCCATCCACGTCTCTCAGAGAGCATTTCCCCACTGCTGGGCTGGGCTTTAATCTCCTGCCTGTTCTGTACTTTGCAGGCCTCCTCCCTGGGGCGGGGATGCGGGAGGCTCAGAACGCCTCCAGACCAGTGAAGTCTCAGCCACACCCCTCCTGGTGGGTCAGCTCCGCTCAAAGCAACCGGGAGACTGTAGCAGTCAGAGTTCGCCAGAGAAATAAGACCAACAGGATGGAGATTCGTGAGAGATGGGTGCATAGATAGGCAGATGATAGATGGGCAGACAGATGTGATAGACAGAGAAATAGGTAGGGAGACGGGTAGACAGAGGTGATAGACAGATAGAGATGATAGATAGATAGATAGGTAGAGATGATAAATAGAGATGATAGATAAATAGGTAGACAGGCAAATAGAGATGAAAGATATAATAGGTAGATAGGGATGGTAGGTAAATAGGTAGTAGAGATGATAGATAAATAGATAGACACATAGGCAAATAGAGATGATAGGTAGATAGAGATGATAAATAAATAGGTAGAGAGATCAGATAGGTAGGTAGAGATGGTAGACAGGCAAATAGGTAGTAGAGATGATAGATAAATAGGTAGACAGGTAAATTGAGATGATAGGCAGATAGGTAGATATAGATGATAGGTAGATACAGATGATCGATGGATACATAGACAAATAGGTAGACAGACAGATAATCGATATGTACACACAGATGATAGATAGACAAATGGGTGGACAGATAGATGGACAGGTAGACAGAGATGATAGGTAAGTAGACAACAGGTAAATAGGTAGATGATAGAAATAGATAGAAAGATAGATATAGATAGATAGGTAGGAAGAGATGATAGCCAGATAGGTACATACAGATGATAGATTGATAGATAGACAAATACCTAGGCAGACAGATAGATAGGTAAATGGAGATGATAGATGAATAGAAAAATCGGTAGATCAATAGACAGGTGGGCAGAGATGCTAGATAGACAAATAGGTAGATAGATAGGTAGATAGAGGTGATAGATATGTAGGTAGAGATGATATATAAATAGAAAAATAGGTAGATCAATAGGTAGATAAAGATGATAGAGATGATAGATACATACATAGAGATGACAGATAAATAGGCAGATAGATAGGTGAATAGAGATGATAGGTAGTTGCAGATGATACATTGATAGACAAATAGGTAGACAGACAGATAATCGATAGGTAGATACAGATGATAGACAAATAGGTAGATTGAGATGATAGATACATAGATGGAGATAACAGATAAGTAGGTAGACAGATACATAAATTGAGATGATAGGTAGATACGGATGGTAGATAGACAAATAGGTCATTAGGTAGATAGAGATGATGGATACATAGAGATGATAGATAGATAAATAGGCAGATAGGTGAATAGAGATGATAGGTAGGTAGATGCAAATGACAGATTCATAGGCAAATAGGTAGACAGACAGATAATCGATAGGTAGATACAGATGATAGACAAATAGCTAGATCAGTAGATAGGTAGAGATGATAGATAGACAAAGAGGTAGACAGATGGATGGGTAGATAGAGATGATAGGTAAGTAGACAGTAGGTAAGTAGGTAGATGGTTGACAGCTATAGATATATCTAGGCAGACGCATAGGTAGGTAAATTGATAGGTAGATAGATAGTTGGTAGATGATAGAGATGAGATGTAAGCTTTGGATAGACAGATTTATATATGTGTGTGTGGATATATGTACGTATATATATAGATGTAGATAGGGAGAGGCAGAGAGAATCTTATATAGCTGACCCTCCAGACCTATAAGGGCAGAACCCAGGGCCGTGGAGGGCCAACTGAAGATAGATGTACAGATATCTGTCTATCTATAGAAAGAGATACAGCTACACATATCTATTTGGAGAAAAGTAGACACATATGGTGATAGATATACATAGGGATGGAGAGACATTTATTTCAAGGAATTAGCTCGTGCGATTGTGGGGCTGGTGAGTCTGAAGTCCACAGGTCAGGGGGCCAGGCTGGACACCCAGGCAGGAGTTGACACTGCCGTCTGGTGACAGAATTTCATCTTCTCTGAGGAACCTCAGTGTCTGCTTTTCAAACTTCACCTGGAGTTCTCTGGTGGTCCTGTAGTTATGACCCACCGCTTCCAGTGCGAGGGGTGAGGGTTCGATCCCTGGTCAGGAGAACTAAGATCCCACATGCTGTGCAGTGTGGCCAAATTTAAAAAAGGAGAGGAAGAAGTCCCTTCACCTGATTAGACGAGGCCCACCACCACATGGAGCTTCTTCTCTTTGCTTCAACCCCCTCATTTAAAAAAAAAAACTTCACCTGATTAGATGAGGCCCACCACTACATGAAGCACTTTTTTCTTTGCTTCAAGTCCCCCTCCCGACACTTTTTTTTAAAAAACCACTTCACCTGATTAGACAAGGCCCACCACCACTGGAGCCTCTTATCTTTGCTTCAAGTCCCCCTCCCGACACATTTTTTTTTAAACGCTTCACCTGATTAGACAAGGCCCACCACCACTGGAGCCTCTTATCTTTGCTTCAAGTCCCCCTCCCGACACATTTTTTTAAAAAACCGCTTCACCTGATTAGACAAGGCCCACCACCACTGGAGCCTCTTATCTTTGCTTCAAGTCCCCCTCCCGACACATTTTTTTAAAAAACCGCTTCACCTGATTAGACAAGGCCCACCACCACTGGAGACTCTTATCTTTGCTTCAAGTTATCTTTGAGTCACACCTACAAAACCTGTGCCCAGCCGCCCCCTAGGCACGTGTGTGAATGAATGGGGCTGTCATCTGGACAGATGGACACATGAACAAACCACCCCAGGAATATGTACACCACATCCCAGCTAAGAGCAGTGTCTCACTGTCAATGTATTGGAGTCGGAAATGGCAACCCACTCCAGTATTCTTGCCTGGAGAATCCCAGGGACGGGGGAGCCTGGTGGGCTGCCGTCTATGGGGTCACACAGAGTCGGACACGACTGAAGCGACTTAGCAGCAGCAGCAACTGTCCGTGGTGACAGTATCCATGGTAACTGTATCCATGGTAACAGATACACTGCCTGCCTACTGCAGGATGTTCATAGCATGGAAGTCACGGGAAAATAGGGGAGGGTGGAGGAGAGGTCCGTGGGCGCTCTGCCTCCTGCTAGGTGTATGTAAAAAGCCAAAAATGTGAAAACAAAAAAAGAAAAAGTCCATTTGTAATAATCCACCTGCCAATGCAGGAGACATAGGAGAGAAGAGTTAGACTCCTGGGTCAGGAAGATCACCCGGAGGAGGGCATGGCAACCCACTCCAGTGTTCTTACCTTAGAGAATCCCCCGGGACAGAGGAGCCTGGCGGGCTGCAGTCCACGGGGCGGTGAAGAGTCAGGCACGGCTGAGCGAATGAGCACACAGCGAGCAGATGAAATTATTATCGAAGCCAGGAGGGGGAAGATAAGCAGCCGGTATCTACAAAGCGTATCAGGGTCTTCTGCAGCAAAACCGGGTCCCGGCCGACTCTCTCTTTTAGGTGATGAAACCCAGAAGTTAAGACAGAAAAGGGAGACTTCAGGAAATGTCACTTGTGGGCGGACCGCAGCACAAACTGAGTCACCGCCGACTTGCACTGTTTCCGGCTGTATCTAGCGTGTCTCTCTGTCTCTCTCTCTCTCAGACGAGCCCCCAGCAGCCGTGGCTGACTGCTTAGGGCCTCCGGGTCCCGGGGAGCCCCGTCTCTCTGTCTGTCTGTCTATCTGAGACATGGGGGGATGGCCTATGCAGTGGGTGGTGCCTGCTGGCTCCGGGGGCCACGCTGGGCATCCCCGGTCCTCCCATGGGTGTTTGTGCCGGCTCAGAGGTGGAAACGGGACATGGACTCGCAGATTCATGGCATCCGCGCCTCCTCTGTCTCCTGCCCCTGAGTCTGGTCCCACACGTGATCCCGCAGGGCTAGGGTAGGTCGCACCCTTGGGGGCCTTTGATTCCTGCCACCCTGGAGCCTCCAGGGCCAGAGCAGCCGTCTTCCAATCACAGCTTCATCTACTTCTGCCTCCCTGACTACACCTTTGACCATGGGGCTCCCAACAACTGGAGAATTCTTCAAGGGATGGGAATACCAGACCATCCGACCTGCCTCCTGAGAAACCTGTATTCAGGTCCAGAAGCAACTGTTAGAACCAGACATGGAACAACAGACTGGGTCAAAATAGGAAAAGGAGTCCGTCAAGGCTGAGTACTGTCACCCTGCCCATTTAACTTCTATGCAGAGTACATTATGCGAAATGCCGGGCTGGATGAAGCACAAGCTGGAATCAAGGTTGCCGGGAGAGATATCAATCACCTCCGCTGTGCAGATGACACCACCCTTATGGCAGAAAGCGAAGAAGAACTAAAGAGCCTCTTGATGAAGGTGAAAGAGAGTGAAAAGTTTGGCTTAAAACTCAGCATTCAGAAAACGAAGATCATGGCATCCGGTCCCTTCACTTCATGGGAAGTTGATGGGGAAAGAGTGGAAACAGTCTGGCAGGCTACAGTCCGTGGGGTCGCAGAGAGTCGGACACAGCGGAGTGCGTCACGGCAAAGGGGTGCGAGTCATTCCTTAGGGAGAGATGGCCTGAATGTAAGTCAGCTCAGTTCTTCCCTCCCTCCGCCCCCGGGGCCCCTGGGGGACACAGACCCGGGCAAGAGCCTGTCCCAACCTCTGGCAGAGCTTCCGAGCTGAAAGGGAGCCAGCTCCCAGTGGATCCAGAGGATGTTCTGAGGAGAAGCCAGTTTCCCGAACACGGGGACACAGATCCAACACCCCGGTGACCCCTGACACCCCGCCACCCCTGACCAGAACATGCAGGAAAGCCAAGTGGCCATCTAGCCCCCTGCTGCTAAAAGAGGAACCTTGGGAGGTTGATTAAACAAAAAAGAAAAAAAAAAAACTGAGAGGCAGGCTACTTGCTTGAGAGGGAATGTGGACTGTGTTATGACATTTCCTGTTCCTTGAGATGATGATAACAGCTAGCTGGTCACTCAGAGATGAGGAAGGCTCTGCTGCTCGGAGATTATTTAAAGAGAGAGGGAGAGAGAGAGAGCGTGTTCGTGCGGAGGACCAGATTCAGCCGTACCTGCCATACCTGTCCCCCGAATCCTACATCCGGAAGGGCACTGGGGGCACTCCCCCCTTGGGGAGCCTGCTACTGAGGTGTCTGGCATTGTCCAGACTGCCCGCCACATACCCCGGGCAGGCAGGACAGCGGCTCCAAGGAGCCCCGGATTCGGACAGTTGGGCGAGAAAGATCCAGCAAGTTGACGGACCGGTAAGTGGACGTCACCCCCATCTTCAGGGGGGCTTGCTCTGGCCGGTAGGATCCTCTGACCACGTGGGCTTGTGATGGGACGGGAGATCGGAGTCCCAGAGAGACGGCCTCACCCCGGGGGAGGCTGGAGAAAGAAGCTACCAGGGAGAAAGTCACGCCACCCGAGCTTCGGGAAGGGAAGGGTGTACACTGGGTCTTCTGCGTTTCCGACTGACGTGGCGGGGAGTCATCATCTGTTGGGGTCCGATTCCTCTGCACGCCGTATTATCTGCGTGCATGCTTGGTCGCTCGGTCATGTCCGACTCTTTGTAGCCCCATGGACCGTAGCCCGCCAGGCTCCTCTGTCCCTGGGCTTCTCCAGGCAAGAATACTAGAGTGGGTCGCCATGCCCTCCTCCAGGGGATCTTCCCGACCCAGGGAGCGAACCTGGGTCTCCTGCCTTGGCAGGTGGACTCTTTGCTGCTAGCATCACCTGGGAAGCCCGCGCTATCTACCTGTGAAATATTTCCTTTGGGGGTGTCTTTAAGCTATGAAGTCGTTGACGGTTTTGTTCTCACGGGACAACACGCACGGGACTGATTTCCACTCCCATCCCCTTCGGTCTCGCTGGGGACACAGACCCTCAATGGGGACATAGCTCCCTCTGATCTGGCTCCCGGTGACACCCAGCAAGGGCGTGGGGGGGGCAGGTCTCTCCCCTGGGAAACACAGAACTAAGATCACTTTCACTCCAACCTCATGAAACTTAACAGAAGTGGCGGGGAATGTCAGCCTGTGTTCAAAACCAAGCGAAGCTTTTTTTTTTTAACCTCCTGACTGCGTGGCTTGTCAGATCTTAGATCGACCCCAGATGCTCTGCAGTGAGGGTGCGGAGTCGTCATCGCTGGACCGCCGTCAGATTCCCCCGGGAAGCCTTTCCGTGCCTTTCGCTGCAAAGCGTCTGGGAGCCAGGTGGGGATGTTTAGGTTCCTTTGGTAGAGAAGCAAATGGCAGGCCACTCCGGTCTTCTCGCCTGGAACATTCCCCGGATGGAGGAGCCTGGCTTACTACAGTCCACGCGGTCGCAAAGAGTCGGTCATGGCATAGTGACTCAGCACGCACTCACACACGGGGCCCGCAGGAAGAAAGTGGGTGGGTACCAGACCCAGTCCATCTCCAGAACTCATTCCATGACGTTTCCTAATTTTCCGGGAGGTCAAGATGCTGGGGTTACATTTCAAAGTGTCCCCGTCGTGACTTAGAGATACAGATGGAAAAAAAAAAACAATCCAGATGGAGATGTCTGTCCACGGATAAGAAGTGATGGGCTTCCCTGATGGCTTTGTGGGTGAAGAATCTGCCTGCCAACACAGGAGACACAGGAGGCGTGGGTTCGATCCCTGGTCTGGGAAGAGCCCCTGGAGGAGGAAATGGCAACCCCCCTTCCGGTATTCTTGCCTGAAGAATCCCATGGACAGAGGAGCCTGGCGGGGCTACAGTCCCTGGGGTTGCAAAGAGTCGGACACGACTGAGCCACTAATCAGAAAAGGTGAGGGTCTAGGACTTTGCTGTTTGCCCAGTGTCTAAGACTCCACATTCCCAATGCAGGGGGCATGGGCTCCATCCCTGGTCAGACTAGACCCCATATGTGGCAGCTAAGACACAGCTCAACTAAATAAAGGAGAAGGAAAGAAAGAAGGAAGGAAGGAAAGAAATGAGCGTTTGCAGTAAATATAACCCTGGAGGCAGTTGACATCGTGGAGACGTGTAGGAAACAGGCGGTGGGTGAGGCGATGATGGTCAGAGTCATTGCAGGGAACCTGCGCACACACGCGCTGACGGAACACGTGGGCAGAGCTGACACCTCTCCAAACGCTGGGACGTTGCACGAGATTCGGCCACAGGAAGCTTTCGTGGAAAAGGACGGCCGTGGGCGTGCGGACCGCGTGGATAAAGAGCCCCACTCCTCGTGGACAGAGTCTGTTAAAACGGAGACGGCACAGCCGTTGCGCACCCTCCCCCGCCCCGACCACGTCCTGTTCCTCCCCGCCCACCAGGGAAGAGGCGTCCACTTTGCAGGCACGCTGTGGTTTCCCGAAGCCCTGTCCCTCCCTGCCTCAGCCTGTCCTAAACAGGAAGACTTCTGGCTCGCTGCTGAGACACGGGGCAGAAAGGAGGCCACCCCAGATATGGAGATGAACTTGTCTCCAAAGGGTGTCGGCAGCCGCCTCCCAAAAGGAGCCCAAATGCCGAGGGTCCTTGCGCCCCATGTTGTGGGTGGCCTCCTGGCTGCTATCGCCTCCTCCTGCAAAGGTGTTTCATTGTCAGGCAGGTCGCCTGCAGCTTCCCTCCTGATCACCTCTGTGCAACCAGCAAGGAAGTGCCCATCTCTTTGTGTCCGTAGAGTCGTGAAGATATCAGGGGAAAAAAAAAAAATCTACTCAAATGCACCAAACCCAGCCCTGTAATCACCTAACATAAAAAGAACCTCCATCAGAATATTCTAGAACTTCTTACAGACTTTTTTTTTTCTTGCTGCCCTGGTGAAAGAAGCCGTTTTTTCAAAGGAGAGGTAAGTGTTTAGGAGGCAGCTGACCTTCCCAAACCATGGTTTATCCCCTAGGTTGTTGCTGGGAGTGTTCCTACCTGCAGGGGCCTTTGTGAGCAGAAGAAAATGAAAGAACCAGGGTGACTGAACTCAGGGACAGACAGTTGCCTCATGCCCCAAAGTGGATGCTGTGGACCCAGCATCCTCATCATACATCCCTTCTTTTCACTGTGGGTGTCACCTCCCCAGACCCTCACTGACCACTTAGGAGAGGATCAGCTTAAGATAATATTGATTAGCCACTCCCAAGTATACCTCTGAGCAGCAGTAATGTGGACCAGTGGAAGAGGGCTGAAGGGAGAAAAATAGGTTGGGCAGAGCCCAGAAAATATTTCTTTAATCCCAGTTTGCTGAGACTTGTCATCATGAATATGTGTTAAATTTTTTGATGCTGTGGATAGAGTTTGGAACAGAATTTAAAGGGGGATCTCATGTTGATGTATGGCAGATGCTAGCACAATTTTGTAAAGCAACTATCTTCCAGTAAAAAATTTTAGAAAAATGGAATCTGATCGTGCCAGGTTACCCAGAGGTGTACAAGGAGGATGGTAACCTCACACTGTACTCTGATGGAATATTGCTGACCAAATAGGGACATTTAGACAAACCAAGAACCCTTCAGAGGGGTGGAAGGGGTGAGGCCACCAGTGAAAAGAAGGGATATGTAATGAGAAGGCAGGTCCATGGCAGCCACTTTGGGATACGAGTCAACATTGTCTGGCCCTGGGCTAAGTGCCTTGGGCCTACCATTTTTCTCTACTCACAAAGGCTCTGGCAGTCAGGTTCTGATTCCCAACGACTGCCTGAAGGTTGTGCTAAGAAGGAAGTTCTCCTGCCTTGATTGGAATCCATTTTCTGAACTGCTGTCTCCTCTTTGGAGGTTTAGGTCCAGCTTGAGGTCTGAGGCATGGTGGTCCTGTTGGATTTCGTAAGCCTCCTGGTACTCCTGAACTCAGCATGCTCCACGGTCCTAGGTAAGTGCCAGTAAGTCTTCCAACGCTGGGGAGTCCATGCTGTGGTGGGGGCTGCCGCCCTCCTAACCCCTGAAAGGGCAAAGTCTCTCGTGACCTGGAGTCCCTCCCATCACTGCTAGGTGAAGGGGGTCTTCTTGCAAATCATTCTAGAGGTGGATACCTTTATCATTCAGCAGAGTCAGGGACTCGGAAGTGAGGGAGAGTCCTACAGCTCCAGCCCCAAACCCCAAACTCAGCTGGAATGTCAGATTTGCTGCCTATATTAGGGTGGTTGTCATTAAATCACTCAGTTCTGTCCAACTCTATGCCCCCATAGACTGCAGCACACCAGGCTTCCCTGTCTTTGAAAATCTCCAAGAGCTTGCTCAAACTCATGTGCATTGAGTCAGTGATGCCATCCGACCATCTCATCCTCTGTCGTCCCCTTCTCCTCCTGCCTTCAATCTTTCCCAGCATCAGGGTCATTTCCAATGACTCAGCTCTTCCCATCAGGTGGCCAAAGTACTGGAGCTTCAGCTTCAGCATCAGTCCTTCCAATGAATATTCAGGGTTGATTTCCTTTAGGGTTGATTGCTTGATGTCCTTGCAGTTCAAGAGACTCTCAAGAGTCTTCTCCAGCACCACAATTCAAAAGCATCAATTCCTCAGCGCTCAGCCTTCTTTATAGTCCAACTCTCACACCCATACATGACTGCTGGGAAAACCATATCCCTGACTAGACAGACATTTCTTGGCAAAGTGATGTCTCTGCTTTTTAAGATGCTGTCTAGTTCTGTCATAGCTTTTCTTCCAAGGAGCAAGTGTCTTTTAATTTCACGGCTGCAGTCACCGTCCGCTGTGATTTTGGAGCCCAAGAAAATAAAGTATGTCACTGTTTCCATTTTTTCCCCATCTGTTTGCCATGAACTGATGGGACCAGACGCCATGATCCTAGATTTTTGAATGTTGAGTTTTAAGCCAGCTTTCCATCATTGAAAACGAAATCCCCTGAAAATCCCCGGGAAGCCTCTGTGTGAAGCAGGCAGAGACATAAAACAATCTTCTTGTGAAATAAGACCAGAACCAGAATTATGCCCGCTAACGAGATCACTCAGATGGAAAGACACCTCACCCCATGACAGAACCAAGTCCAGCATGTTACCTGATATGAGAAGCTCCAATAATTTGGACACCTGATGCAAAGAGCCGACTCATTGGAGGAAAAAAAAACTCTGAAACTGGGAAAGGTTGAGGACAGGAGGAGAAGGGGATGACAGAGGATGAGATGGTTGGATGGCATCACTGACTCGATGGACATGAGTTTGAGCAAGCTCTGGGTGTTGGTGATGGGCAGGGAGGCCTGGCGTGCTGCAGTCCATGGGGTCGCAGAGAGTCGGGCACAGCTGAGAGACTGAAGAACCCATTACCTCCGGTGGGTTTGCCATTTGGAAGTTCCGGCTGCCGCTGAGTTCTCTCCTCCTAGGAAACTGGGGAGGTGGGCACAGCTTTCTTCCAGGGTCACCTCTGGCCAGAGCTTTTATTTAGCCAGTTAAAAGATTTATATGCATCTGCAAAGGTCAAGCAGGGAAAAGACAAGACGAGGTGGGGTGGGTGGTGAGAATGTCTTCGTTTAGGGCAGGCTTGTCCTGACAGGAGGTACCTGTCCAGCACCAGCTTCTTCACTCCAGCCCCCAGCTCAAGGGGGAATCTGTGGGACAGCACATCACCACCCACCCACCCACTCACACACACACATACACACACACACACACACACACACAGCTCACCCATCCCCTCCTGCATCCTGAATGCCCAGAAAGGGGAAACCGCTCACTTAAACCAACACATCATACCCTGCCCTTGCATCCACGCCGACAACACGGAGGGGTCTGGCTCCTACGTATCCTCTCCAACGATTATCTTCTGGTTCTTCAAATCATTACTAGAGGTGGACATCGCTATAGCATCGCTTCTCAGGTGGCGCTAAGAGAACCCGCCTGTCAATGCAGGAGACGTTAGAGGCTTGCGTTCCATGTCTGGGTGGGGAAGATTCCCCCGGAGGAGGGCATGGCAACCCACTCCAGTGTTCCCGCCTGGAGAATCCCAGGGACAGAGGAGCCTGGCGGGCTTGGCTCAGCACGGCACACAGCTGATCTCATGGGGGTGGCTCCGCGCTTCACCGAAGTTTGGATTTGGTCCCTCTGATGACTCAGGGCACCCACCATCTGTCAGGCGCTCCTGGGTGTCCCTGCGTTGTTCGCGTTAAAAGAGCTCGCTTAGGTATTTCCCCGGAGCTGCAGTGGTTTAGGACTCCCCCTTCCGATGTAGAGGGTGTGGGTTCAATCCCCTGGTTGGGGAGCTAAGACCCCCCCGCCACGTGCCCCGTGGCCAAAAAGCCAAACGTAAAACAGGAGCAGTGTTGTAACAGATTCGATAAAAGACAGGAAAAAAAAAAATGGTCCACATCAGAATAAAATAGCTAATTCCAGAGAAAGACAAATACTGTGTGGTGTCACTTATATGTAGCATCTGAAAAGTACAAGTAACTAGTGAATGTCACAAAAAAGAAGCCTACTCCCAGGTATGGCAGACAGATTAGTGGTTCCCGGTGTGGAGATTGAAGTGGGGCGGGGTGCAAGATAGGGGCAGGGATTTATAAGAGGCGGGAGATCAAACTAGGAGGTATAAAACAGATAAGACATAAGGATGGGTTGCAAAATGCAGGGAGTATATCCCATATTTTATAATACCTGTAAATGAATTACATAGTACCTTTAGAAGTGGTGAATCGATGTATCCTACTTACATAGTCACAATTTGAAAGGTTGCTGCCGAACCAAGAAAAGACTCCGGGATTCTTGGCCTCTGGAGGAGAAGAATTCAATCCGGGGCCAGAGGCGAGGTTCAGAGCTTCTGTGTCACAAAGCTTTATTCCAGTGTAAAGGAGATGGAGAAAACTTCTGACAGAGGCATCAGAAACGGGCAGAGACAGTGCCCCCCTACTAGTCTTTAGCCGGATGTTATATGGCTACTAGCAGTCTGCTAATTAAAGGAAGGAAATGTCTCAAGACGCAGAGAGCGGCATCAGGCCTTTCACCCACAAGATGCATTTTGAGATAATCTGGGCACCAGGTGAATCATTCTGGGCCATAACACCACTGGCATGAATCTTGAAGAAAGGCAGATTCCCATACAAATAGGTAGTCTCATTAACGTAGATTAGGAGAACAATATCTGAGTATAACACATTGGTTTGTCAAGTCAGCTCTGAGCCTTTAGGCGGAACCGACCTGAAGACAGAGTCTGGGGTAAGTGCAGAGCACGTTAACATAGCTTAAGACAAACATTTCCTTGAGAAAAATGCATGGGTTAGCTCAAGATTTGACAAAGGTTAAGTTCAGGTGGAACCAGGGGTCACTCTGGCAACACAGCCTTTTAGGAGGAACCTCTTTTTAAATGTGTATAGAGAAGGGAAACAAAATATACCGCTAGTTTGTCTCCTCCTGCCGCTTAGGAGAAAGAGAAAAAATGTCTCACACGGGCAGCCTATATCCTCTATTCAGAGACCCCTGACATTCCTGCCTGTTACCCTGTCAATATTATACACATATATTCTATATATTATACTCTCATATATTGTGTTACAGTTATATTTACTTATGTATAAATGTATGTATTATTTGTGTTATAAATTATATTTATTATATAATGTATTTAACATAATTATATGCAATATATGCTATATAATATAGGAAATAACAGAATTAATAATATATATGATACATAAATATAAAGATACACATTTATATATACATTTATTTACATATTATAATATAAACATGTTTATATACTATGCGTTTATTTATACATTATAATATATTCATATAATATATTTGTGTGTTGGTGGAGGTTTAATCGCTAAGTCGTGTCCGACTCTTGTGACCCCGTGGACTGTGGCCCGCCAGGCTCCTCTGTCCCCGGGATTCCCCAGGCAACAATCCTGGAGTGGGCTGCCATGCCCTCTTCCAGGGGATCTTCCCGACCCAGGGACCGAATCTGAGTCTCCTGCCTTGCAGGTGGATTCTTTTCCGTCTGAACTACCAGGGAAGCCCTGATTCTCCCTAACTGTCTTTTCTGTTCTGTTTTTAATTACAGCAGGGGACACGGAATCTCCTATTGTAAACGTGACGCTGGATTCAAGGAAAAAAATATTAAGCTGGAATACCCGGGGAATCGTGACTCGGCAAACATGTGCGATCGTCACGCCTCTCGATCCCGAGGACATCAGCCCCAACCTACAGGTGAGTGCTCAGGGCTCACGTCCTGTGGGTCTCTCCGCTCCTTGTCAACCTTGAATTTCCTTGTAAAAGGCCTCTTGAGCCTCTCACTCTTTAATATTCTTGGCTGGGAGGAAAACTTATTTCCTCCATCTTCTTAGGTTCAGTGATCTGCAGATGAACTGGAGAAAAGCCAGGTGACTGGGAGAAAAAGCATTCCAGTTTATTCACTTTTTCTTTCTCTTTTTTTTTTTTTTTTTTTTGGCCACACGGTATATGGCACCTTAGTTTTCCTACCAGGAATCAAAGCCACGGCCCCCCACACTGCAAGTGCAGAGTCTTAACCATGCATCACCAGGGAAGTCCCGACACTTCTAATTTTGACATAAATGAGGCTTCACAGAAAAGAAGTGATCGGACTAGGGGGTTTGTGTGGCTTTTTTTTAAAAAAGGTAATAAATTACAAAAACGTGAGAAGACAAAGAAAATGGGATTTGGGTTTCTGGGGCTGAAAAATAGTGGGGAAGTGACTAAGAAATATCTAAGGAAACTAATGGAAGATGAAGATTGTTTTAAGTTCCGTAAGTTCCTTCAGTTAGAGTTCCTCTAACTTCCTTAAGCTCCTTGCGGTTAGGACTCTGGGCTTTCACCGCTGTGTTCAATCCCTGGTGAAGGAACTGAAATCTCACAAGCTGCACGCTGCAGGGTAAGAAAGAAAAAAGTTATTTTATGAGGTCACCTTGAAGGTACTTCCCCATCTAAGTGGTAAAGATCCACGTCCTCAATCCCACATGCATAAGACAGGATGTTTATGCCACCTTCACAAGGGGACATCTATGCCTGCTTTTGTACAGAGAGCATCCGGTTCTGCATTTATTGATTCTTCACTGCCTTTAGCTCTGAAAAATCTTTATGCCAAAGTGGCATGTTTTGGGATCCCCAAAGCATTAATTTGAAAAGGTACATACACCCCAATGTTCACAGCGGCACTGTTCATGATAGCCAGGGCACAGAAGCAACCTAGGTGTCCCCTGACAGATGAATGGATAAAGAAGATGCGGTATGTATATGCAATGGAATATTACTCAGCCATGAAAAAGAACAAAGAGATGCCATCTGCAGCTACATGGATGGACCTGGAGGGTATTATGCAGAGTGAAATACGTCAGACAAAGACAAATATCGGATGATATCATTTGTACGTGAAATCTAAAACATACCACAGACTAGTGAATATAGCCAAACAGAAGGAGACTCACAGATGCAGAGACCAAGCTAGTGGTGACCAGTGGGGAGAGGGAAGTGGGAAGGGGAAGATAAGGGAGAAGGAGTAAGAGGAACAAACTACTATATGATTCAATAAGCTACCAGGATATATTACGCAACGCAGGGAATTGAACCAATATTATATCGTAACTAAAAATGGAGCGCTTGCATGCATGCTAAGTCGCTTCAGCCGTACTCAAGTCTTTGCGACCCCGTGGACTGTAGCCCAGCCAGGCTCCTCTGTCCGTGAGATTCTCCAGGCAAGAATACTGGAGTGGGTTGCCATGTCCCCCTCCAGGGGATCTTCCCGACCCAGGGATCGTACCCGGATCTCTTGCCTCTCCTGTGT
Source organism: Cervus elaphus (assembly GCF_910594005.1). Taxonomy (NCBI): domain Eukaryota; kingdom Metazoa; phylum Chordata; class Mammalia; order Artiodactyla; family Cervidae; genus Cervus; species Cervus elaphus. The sequence continues at coordinate 179,326,920 of NC_057848.1, read as the reverse complement.
TGGCAGGAGGGTTCTTTACCACATAGCGCCACCTGGGAAGCCCCGAAATGTATTTTAGAACCTTTACAAATTGTGAACCGCACTGTTGTCGAGCTGAAACTAATCTCACATCGTCGGCACTAAAAAAGGACGTCGGTCCTCGTGAGGGTCCCCCACGCTACCCCGAGTCGCTGGAACTGTCTCGGGATTGAATCCAATCGCAGGGAGCCCACACCACAGGCTGCACATTTATTCTCGCTTCTGCCCCTTACAGGTCAGAAACAACGATAGCTACTTCTGCACGTTTCCCAACGCCGTCCTGCACCAGGGGGCCACGCTGACCGTGAACGCCACCTCTGAGGGCCGGGAGTTCTCGCACCAGCTGACCTTTACGAACCCAGGTGACGCCTCCCCGGCCGCTGGGCACCTTTCCTAGGGTGCCCGGCGTCCGCGTGGCGGGCGAGGCGCTGCGGATGACTCGGCCTACCGTGAGGAACCGGCTGTCTTGTCTTCCCAGGCAAGGAGGGCTCCGGAGCCCAGAACCTCTCGTGCGTCATCTACAACATCCGATTCATGAACTGCAGCTGGACACCGGGCCCGGCCGCCCCTGCAGACGTGCAGTATCAGCTCTACACATGGACGTCTCTGTAAGTCTGGCTGCGGTCCAGATGCGGAATGCTGGGTGAGCCACGGGCGTGTCCCATGGTGCAAGGACCCATGGGGCCCTGGTGGTGATGCTGGGTGAGCCGTGGGCTCCCCCATGGAGCAGAGACTCACGGGGCCCTGATGGTGATGCTGGGTGAGTCCTGGGCACCCCCCCATGGAGCAGCGACTCTCAGGGCCCTGAGGGTGATGCTGGGTGAGCCCTGGGCCCCCATGGAGCACAGACTCACGGGGCCCTGATGGTGATGCTGGGTGAGCCCTGGGCCCCACCCCCCCATGGAGCAGAGACTCTCAGGGCCCTGATGGTGATGCTGGGTGAGCCCTGGGCCCCCCCCCCATGGAGCAGAGACTCTCAGGGCCCTGAGGGTGATGCTGGGTGAGCCCTGGGCCCCCCCCCATGGAGCAGAGACTCTCAGAGCCCTGATGGTGATGCTGGGTGAGCCCTGGGCTCCCCCCCATGGAGCAGAGACTCTCAGGGCCCTGATGGTGATGCTGGGTGAGCCCTGGGCCCCCCCCCACATGGAGCAGAGACTCTCAGGGCCCTGAGGGTGATGCTGGGTGAGCCCTGGGCCCCCCCGCCCATGGAGCAGAGACTCACGGGGCCCTGATGGTGATGCTGGGTGAGTCCTGGGCACCCCCCCATGGAGCAGCGACTCTCAGGGCCCTGAGGGTGATGCTGGGTGAGCCCTGGGCCCCCATGGAGCACAGACTCACGGGGCCCTGATGGTGATGCTGGGTGAGCCCTGGGCCCCGCCCCCCCATGGAGCAGAGACTCTCAGGGCCCTGATGGTGATGCTGGGTGAGCCCTGGGCCCCCCCCCCCCCATGGAGCAGAGACTCTCAGGGCCCTGATGGTGATGCTGGGTGAGCCCTGGGCCTCCCCCCCATGGAGCAGAGACTCACGGGGCCCTGATGGTGATGCTGGGTGAGTCCTGGGCACCCCCCCATGGAGCAGAGACTCTCAGGGCCCTGAGGGTGATGCTGGGTGAGCCCTGGGCCCCCATGGAGCACAGACTCACAGGGCCCTGATGGTGATGCTGGGTGAGCCCTGGGGCCCCCCCATGGAGCACAGACTCACAGGGCCCTGATGGTGATGCTGGGTGAGCCCTGGGGCCCCCCCATGGAGCACAGACTCACAGGGCCCTGATGGTGATGCTGGGTGAGCCCTGGGGCCCCCCCATGGAGCACAGACTCACAGGGCCCTGATGGTGATGCTGGGTGAGTCCTGGGCCCCCCCCATGGAGCAGAGACTCTCAGGGCCCTGATGGTGATGCTGGGTGAGCCCTGGGCCTCCATGGAGCAGAGACTCACGGGGCCCTGATGGTGATGCTGGGTGAGCCCTGGGCCCCCCCCATGGAGCAGAGACTCACAGGGCCCTGATGGTGATGCTGGGTGATCTGTGGGCTGGGCCACAGTCCGAGGCCTCAGTGGAGTTTTGCTATGCTTTGTCACTCACTCAGGTCTGACTCTTTCCGACCCCTCGGTCTGTAGCCCACCCAGGCCCTCTGTCCATGAGGCTCTCCAGGCAAGCATACTGCAGTGGGCTGCCATGGCCTCCCCCAGGTGATCGGATGCCAAATGCTGGGTAACGCATGAGCCCGTCCCATAGTCCAGAAATGTTTCTTTTCAGACTGGAGGACATCGATCTATGATGTCCAAACCCCCAGGGAGAAAAGCACCCATCTCCCTGACTCCTTCATGTGGCTGGTCGCTCCAAGTTGTCAGTCCGCCTGTGGGTCTGAGAGTGTCAGGAACTGAGCAGTGTTGTATTATTTTTAACAACTGAAGCATCGTTCAAACTGAAGTACAACAGCTTCAGGTACGTAGCATGCCCACACACACAGACACAACATATATATATATGTGTGTGAGCTTCCCAGGTGGTGCCAGGGGTAAAGAACCCTCCTGCCCATGCAGGACATGTAAGAGACGCAGGTTTGATCCCTGGGTCGGGAAGATCCCGTGGAGGAGGGCATGGCAACCCACTCCAGTGTTCTTGCCTGGAGAATCCCACGGACAGAGGAGCCTGGCGGGTTACGGTCCAGGGGGGTCACAAAAGAGTCGGACACGACTGAGCCCCTGAACAAGAAGAACCCCAGGAGGATACACACCGCTTAGCTGTTCCTTGACGTCTTTTCTGGACGTCACAGGCACGGAAACGTGTCCGAGTGCGGCCACTACATCCCTGACTCGGCCGGGACGCGCGTGGGCTGCCACTTCGACGACCTCGGCGAAGGCCGCACCACAGACGATTACTTCTTCCTGGTGAACGGAACCAGCAGCGACACGGACATCCAGTTTTTGGACTCTCCTCCCATGAACGGCCCGAGGCTGGGTAAGACGGTCGCTCACTCCCCTTGTATTGCTCTGCTCCTCCGCCAGCCGTCTGCTTCATGGCGTTCGCATTTGTCTCAGGGCTCTGGAGGCGCCTTGCATTCCAGAGCTGGCCTCAGCAGGATCTAGATTAGGGGTGAAAGACCCTGATGCTGGGATAGATGGAAGGCGGGAGGAGAAGGGGACGACAGAGGAGGAGATGGTTGGACGGGCTCACCGACTCCATGGACACGAGTTTGAGCAAACTCCGGGCGACATTCAAGGACGGGGAAGCCTGGCGTGCAGCAGCCCATGGGGATGCAGAGAGTCGGACACGGCTGAGTGACTGAACAGCCACCACAGATGTAGAGAGGGTCATAACCCTCCCTTGGGGGTGAGATGTGTATGCTTGCGTCGCACGTGAACAAAGTGGGCTGACGGACGCAGTCTTGGAAAGGAATTCTTGTCTGTGTTGGGGACCTAGTGTCCTTCTGGGGGACGCTCCCACATCACAGAGTCTGGTTCCGGACAGACCATTCGTTGGGTTGGCTCGTGTGTTTACCTTGAGTTGGGCACATGAGTGACTCCACGCGTGTGTGTGTTTAAGTCCCTCCGTCGTGTCTGACTCGTTGTGGTGTGCAGAGAGCGTGGAGGTGTGGAAGACGGTGTGGAAGTGTCTCAAAAAAAAAAACCAAAAAAATAGAACTAAACGTATGACCCAGCAATTCCACTCCTGGTTATATATCTTAAAAAATAAAAACACCAAACACGCAAGACTGAAAATACTAGTTCAAAAAGATGACGCGAACCCCAATGCTCAAAGCAGTGTGGTTGACAATTGCCAAGATAAGGAAGCCATCTAGGGGTTCATTACCTGGTGAATGGAAAAAGAAGATGTGGTGCATATATACAATGAAATGCTGTGCTAACTCACCTCAGTCATGTCCCACTGTCAGCGACCCCGTGGACTGCAGCCCGCCAGGCTCCTCCGTCCATGGGATTCTCCAGGCAAGAGTACTGGAGTGGGTTGCTGTTTCCCTTCTCCAGGGGATCTTCCCGACCCAGGGATGGAACCTGAGTCTCCTGCATTGGCTGGTGGATTCTTAAACATCTGAGCCACAAGGGAAGCCCAGTGACTCCCAAGAGTTGACACCAAGTCTTGCTGCTTGGGTGGTCCATGTAGATGCTGGGGGAGTTTACTTCCCGCCTGTAGGGTGTCCCGGAAAAGGCGAGGGATGTGCCCGGAGAACTTTCTCCGAATGGCAACCCACTCCGGTATTCTTGCCTGGAGAAGCCCCACAGACAGAGGAGCCTGGCGGGGCCACAGTCCACCGGGTCGCAGAGAGTCAGACACGGCTGAAGCAACGTAGCTCGCATGCCAGCATCTCCAGCGAGTCTGAAGGTAGAGGCAGAGGGTGGGGGAACCCGGCCAGGAGCGGACAAGCCCAGGACGCACGCTCAGCGGACCTGAGGTTTGGCTTCCTCAGGATTCAGGGTTTTATGTCCGGCTTTGTGCAACGACACAGAAATGGGTCCAGGTTACGGGGGACGTCCTTCCGCTGCCTCGCACCCACTCGGCTCCTGTGGGTTGCAGGTGTGTAACCCTGCTTCCTGTTTGGGTCTCTTCTCAGAAAAGTATAACCCGCCCGCGAACCTCACCGTCAAGGACAACGTGTCCCATTACGTGATTCGCTGGGACGCCCCCGCCATCAGATACAGCCTGTCCAATAGCGTCTTGTGTTACGCGCTGGATATCCAGAAGACGGTGAGGACCTGGACCTTCCTGGGGGAACAGGACTGCCTCTCCTCTGCTCCTCTCGCTTTGGGGCCCACCCCCCGCCCTCACACACACACACTCGGACGTCCCTCTTTGCCTCCCGAGTCTCTTCTGTGATGCGTCCTTTACTGTCTCTTTGTCCTCAAAGTGCCGCTCATTCCTCTTAAGATTTTTTGTTTTATTTTTGGCTGCGCTGAGTCTTTGTCGCTGCACGCGGACCTTTTTCTCTAGCTGCAGACAGCGGAGGCTGCTCTCTAGGGTCAGTAGTTTTAATGCTCAGGCTTAGCTGCTGCAGGACACGCGGGGTCTTCCTGGACCCGGGATCGAACCCATGTCTCCCGCGTCGGCAGGCGGAGCGTTAACCACGGACCCTGCCCCCCCAGGGAAGTCCATGCTCATTCATTTTTGCTGACGTTCACTTACGAACTGCTGTTTTTTGTTTGTTTGTTTTTTTCCTGTCGTCGACAGTGTTGGCGGTCGTACCTAGGAAAGCGGTTTGCGGCGCCCTAGGTCATAAAGAGGAGAAGGCAATGGCACCCCACTCCAGGACTCTGGCCTGGAAAATCCCATGGACGGAGGAGCCTGGTGGGCTGCAGTCCATGATGTCGCTAAGAGTCAGACACGACTGAGCGACATCACTTTCACTTTTCACTTTCATGCATTGGAGAAGGAAATGGCAACCCACTCCAGTGTTCTCGCCTGGAGAATCCCAGGGACGGGGGAGCCTGGTGGGCTGGCGTCTATGGGGTCGCACAGAATCAGACACGACTGACTCGACTTAGAAGCAGCAGCAGGTCATAAAGATGGTGTGTGTGTTTGAGTCTCAGGGTTTCGTGGTTCTAGCGGTTCCGTTTAGGGCTTTCATCCACGTCTGCTGTCTGCCTCTCTCCCTCCCCGCTGGAAGGCAAGTTCTCTCAGAGCAGGGGCCCCAACAAAAAACAAATAAATCTACTTTCATTCATTCCCGCACGGAGCTCACATACCAAAAGGTAGCATCTTTCCTTCCATGATGGAGAGAGGAAAGGCTAGGAGAGGAGAGAAAAAATGTGTTCCTTCTTTTTCTTTTTGGCTACACATCTTTTGTGGTCTGCGTTCCCGACCAGGGATAGAACCCTTGCCCTCAGCGGTGGAAACACAAGAGTGCTAACCGGCAGAACACCAGGGCTGATGTTGTTCAGTCAATCCTTGGGTCAGGAAGACCCCCTGGAGAATTGCATGCACAGAGGAGCCTGGCGGGCTACAGTCCACGGGGTCACAGAGAGTCAGACACGACAGAAGGATGAACACAGCCCTAAGTTTGGTAAAGAATCCACCTGCCCGTGCAGAGATACAGGCGAGGTGGGTTCCATCCCTGGGTTAGGAAGCTCCCCTGGAGAAGGAAATGGCAACTCACTCCAGTATTCTTGCCTGGAGCATCCCATGGAGTCGGTGACTCAGATGGTAAAGAATCTGCCTGCAATGCAGGAGACCCGGGTTCGATCCCTGGGTCGGGAAGATCCCCTGGAGAAGGAAACGGCAACCCACTCCAGTCTTCTTGCCTGGAGAATCCCGTGGACAGAGGAGCCTGGCGGGGCTACAGTCTCTGGGGTCCCACAGAGTCAGACACAAGTGAGCGACTTAGCACTCACTCCCAGAAGCTTTCTGCTTTCAGCTTGATAACAGAAACTCCGAGGAGCCTCTTTTAAATCGCTGCATCTGTGGAATCTCAGTTATCTCCAGCTTAAAATAACCTTCACAGCCCTCCTGGGATTCCCAGGGGGGTCTCTCGTTGGTGGACAAAGCCGAAAAGACAGGCACTTACATCTCTCCTTTGCTCTCTCTTTACAGGGCAGCTTTTCTAAGAGAGAACCCGTAAGTATGGCTTCCTTTCTCTGCTGCATCCGTGGTTGGGTCATAGATGCTCAAGAGTCCTGCCCTTGGCGGGCAGGGCGCTCAGCTCAGCCCTGGGTCCCTCTGTGCCCACGTTTCGGGGTCACCATGCTCTGGGGACCGATGGAGAAGCTGTAGTTTCCCAGACGCCTCTGACTCAGCTCAGGCAGCCTGTCGTCACCCTCCTCGTGGACGGAATAACATCGCGGTCCCAAATGGGCCTCCTTGCTCCTGAGTCCACACTGCGTGAGCTCAAAGGGTCCCCCGAGAAGTCAGGTCCGCCTAGAACTGCGCTACAGGACTTTATTCAGAAACGGGGTCTCTGCAGACGTGATGGAGTGAAGGGTCTGAGATGAGGCCCTCCTGGATGAGGGTGGCCCTAAACCCAGGGACAGGTCCTTATAAGACACGGAAGAGGAGAGACACGGACACAGAGGAGAAGGCACGTGGAGACGGAGGCAGAGACGGGAGGGAGGCGGCCACCAGCCCAGGGACGGATGCCTGGAGCCCCCAGAAGCTGGAAGAGGCGGGAAGGACCCTCCCCTGGAGCCTCTGCATGGAGCTCAGCCCCAGATCCTTGTGGCCACTGGGCGCCCCCAGGCCAGGCCCCCCTTTCCTCACTGACCACCCAGCCTCTCCAGACGTGCAGGTCCCAGGAGAGCCCCAGAGGGCGTCCAGGGACTGCCAGGCTCTGACCCCCAGCCGTAGGAAAAGGACTGTCCGGTGTCCGCATGTGGGAGAGGCATCCACAGGCGTCCGGGCCTGGCTGTGCCCTGCACGTTCCTGCCCTATCCAGAATACTGTGTGAGAATCCTTTCATTTTTTTTTCAACAGTTTTTTTTTTTTTAAGTATTTTTATTTGTTTATCTTGGCTGTGCTGCGAGGCATGTTAGTTCTCAGGCATCTTAGTTCTCAGGCCAGAGATTGAACCTGCATCCCCAGCCGTGGAAGTGCAGAGTCTTAACAACTGGACCACCAGGGAAGTCACCCCTCTGTGTAGACTCGGAATAACTGCAAGCCCACGTCCCAAGGGCACGGGGACCCTGCAGGAGGAATGGACGCAGACGGACAGCCGAGAGCCCTGATCGTTGTTGTTCAGTCGCTAAGTCGTGTCCGACTCTTTGCGACCCCATGGACCGCAGCATACCAGGCCTCCCTGTCCATCAACAACTCCGGGAGCTTGTTCAAACTCACGTCCATCGAGTCGGTGATGCCATCCAACCGTCTCATCCTCTGTCGTCCCCTTCTCCTCCTGCCTTCAACCTTTCCCAGCATCAGGGTCTTTTCCTAAGAGTCAGCTCTTCGCATGAGGTGGCCAAAGTATTGGAGTTTCAGCTTCAGCATCAGTCCTTCCAATGAACACCCAGGACTGACCTCCTTTAGGATGGACTCGTTGAATCTCCTTGCAGTCCAAGGGACTCTCAAGAGTCTTCTCCAACACCACAGTTCAAAAGCATCAGTTCTTTGGCGCTCAGCTTTCTTTATAGTCCAACCCTCACATCCATACATGACTACGGGAAAAACGATAGCCTTGACTAGACAGACCTTTTGTTGGCAACAAGATATCTCCACTTTTTAATATGCTGTCTAGGTTGGTCACAACTTCCCTTCCAAGGAGTAAGCGTCTTTTTATTTCATGGCTGCGGTCACCATCTGCAGTGATTTTGGAGCCCAAGAAAATAAAGTCTGCCACTGTTTCCATTTTCTACACACCTGTTTGCCATGAAGTGATGGGAGCCCCAGATGCGAGCTGGCAAAGCCCCTTCAGGCCCCCACAGTGGGCTGGGAAGGATGGACCAGAGGCGGCAGGTCCCCTGTGCTCTCAGCTGTCAGGGGGCACACCCTCCGCCTTCTCCGCATTTCCAGTCTGGTATTTGTGGCCGTCACACAGTCCTCTTTTCTTTCAAAGGTTTTTCTAAGCAGACAACATAAAAACGAGTACAGACTGCCCAGCTCTGACGTGAGAGGAGAGCACACCGTCCGCATGAGGGTGCAACACGTGCAGTTTCAAATCTGGAGTGAGTGGAGCTCCACGCACCGTTTCGGTGAGTCTCCCAGAAATACCCGTGGATGCTGACATGTGCCTGGGGGGGGAATAGGAATGACCTTTCCTTTGTTGTCCAATCCTTTTTTTTTTTTTTGACAGTTTCTCTTTCAAACCAGTTCACCTTCATTTTTGTTGTTCAGTTGCTCACACACACCTCTTTCTCTCACCCTTGACATTTCACAGTTACGCATTCATTCCTTTGGCTATGCAGTGCAGAACTGAAAGTTAATATTCACTGACAAGGAAGGCATTGTGCAGTATTAATTGTGCCTTTGTGGAGAAGTAATTGGTGCATCATCTTTTGAGAGTGGCAAGGGGGGAGGCGGGGAGATTTGTTGTTTAGTTGCTCAGTTGTGCCCGACTCTTTGAGACCCCATGGATCGCAGCACACCAGGCCTCCCTGTCCATCACCAACTCCTGGAGCTTGCTCAGACTCATGTCCATTGAGTCAGTGATGCCATCCAACCATCTCATCCTCTGTCGTCCCCTTCTCCTCCCGCCTTCAATCTTTCCCAGCATCAGGGTCTTTTCCAATGAGTCAGTTCTTCGCATCAGGTGGCCAAGGGATTGGAGCTTCAGCTTCAGCGTCAGTCCTTCCAATGAACATTCGAGGTTGATTTCCTTTAGGATGGACTGGTTGGGGACAGCGATATACAGTGTGGTGTGGTGGGCACAGGATCCCAGAAGAATAGACTCTTTGGTGCCATCCTTCTCAAATCCCTGGGTCCCTCTGTCTGGAAGCACCCCCTCCTCCTCTCCAGCCCTGGTCCCCCACCACATCCCCCCCTGTCGTCCGATACCTGGGATGGGCAGGCAGGGCTGGTGTGTGCAAAGCGGAGCGCCCAGTCACGCCTGACCCTCTGCGTGTCTGCCCGCCAGGCGTCCCCGAGAAGAATTTCCTGATGGTCTCGATCGGGCTGGCAGTGGGGGCCGCGGTTTTGTTTGGCATGGCCGTGATGTTCCTCTGTAAAAGGTAAGACACACACACCCCCAAATAAACTCAAAAACTGCATGTCAGAACCCACACATAAAAGAGCCCACGCCTGTCACTGCAGCCCCGTGGAGTGGCCAGAATCCCAGGCTCAGAATGCAGCGTGGAGGCTGCTCACTGTGGAGGGCTTGGGAACACGGAGTGGCTGTTATTAAGGGGCCCGTGTTTCGACACCGGTCTGTCGTGGGGCCGAGTCACGGCGCAACTTAATTTTCCGGTGTTCCTGCGGGTTGCCTGTGTAATGCCAAAGACACTCTTGATTTTTGTGCCGGAAGGAGTGAACTTTAAAGAGAGGCTTCCAAGAGAGAGGTGAGGCCAGGTGTCTCTGCAGAGAAGACAAACCTGTGCGGAAGATGGGTCCCGAGCACGCGGCCGGGCCAAGCGAGCGCCCCACTTGGGCGCAGTCCCTGGCGTCACGATCCAGAAATGCCTCCCCCGGGGAAGGCGGTGGAGGCCGGCTACGGCCACAGCCGCCACACGGGGGCGGCAGCGAGCTGCAGGCCCGTTTCCAAGCCCCGGTGTCTCAGTGTCCGAGGACCAAAGGCGGGAGGAGAAGGGGGCGACAAGAGGATGAGAGGGTTGGATGGCATCACCGGCTCCACGGACGTGAGTCTGAGCAAGCTCGGGGAGATGGTGATGGATGGACAGGGAGGCCTGCCGTGTGCGGTCCATGGGACCGCAATGAGTCAGGCACCGCTGAACTGAGGAACAAAGGGCCGGACTCTGGCCCGAGGGGAGACCCGGGCTGTGTGGCGTCAACCTCAGCTGCAGACGCAGGCTCTGTCCCCTTCCCTGGCTGCCTCCTCACACCTGCGCAGGTGTACTGAAAGCCAGGTGACCCCCCACCCCCCCGGAGTGTCCGGAGAACGGCCGCCCGTAGGAGACCCAGGGCAGAGGGCTGCAGCGGGCATACGGAGGGCAATTGAGGCCGTTTTCGTATCCACGCTGGATGTGTCTGGAACGTTTCATTCACAAGGACCGGAATCAGTGATGGGGTGTCTCGGGGCGCGCATATAGAAGGCGGTCTGTGAGGACAGACGGGGGCTTCCCAGGTGGGCCTAGTGGGAAACAACCCACCTGCCACGGTAGGAGACGTAAGACATGCAGGTTCGATCCCTGGGTCGGGAAGATCCCCTGGAGGAGGGCATGGCAACCCACTCCAGTGTTCTTGCCTGGAGAATCCCGTGGACAGAGGAGCCTGGCGGGCTACAGTCCGCGGGGTCGCAAAGAGTCGGATATGACTGAGCGCCTTAGCGGGCACGCACGCACGCACGCGCACACACACACACGCACACGCACGCATGTACGCACAAGAGGACAGAGGCGTCCTGGTGGTGTTTGTATGGCATCCAGGAGGCTTTGGGGCCTGGAGAGGGGATACTTGAGGGCGCTCAGAGGGGCTTGGGTCCCTGGAGGGTCTTGAGGTCACATGCTCGGCGAGTTTGCACCGACAGGCTGGTGGGGTGTCTGGAGCCAGGCACGTCCCGGTCCCGAGGCCGTCTGCCTCTGGGTTTCTGCCCTGGCCGCAGCTAGGGGCCTGGGGTCCAGGGCGCCTCGCTCGCGGGGGACAGGGTCGCCTGTCTCGGCTGTCTGTCCTCGCGGGCCCACCCCGCAGACGCGGTGTGGCGGGCAGCTCCGTCGGGCGGTGAGCGGTCCCCAGGACGCCTGGCCTGCCTGCCCAGACCCATGGGGGCGCCCCGGGCACCGACCCCCCAGCTCGGGAAGGTGGCCAGTGCCAGCCACGTGGGCACTGGTCCTCACCGCGCCCCAGACGAGGCGGGAGAGCTCTCGGGGCAGCGCGTTCACCCCTGAGGCTGGCCGCGCCACACGCAGAGCCGGCCTCACCACGGGGCCGGGGGCACTCGGACAGGACAGGCCCCCTCGCAGCGCTGAGGCTGGGCCGCAAGCTTCTCTCGTCTCTTCCCGCCAGGTTCTCCCTGAAGAAGAAGCTGTTTCCGCCCATCCCGCGGGTGAAGCAGGAACTCGCGGGCTCGTTCCTGGCCAGCCTGGAGGTAAGCGAGGCTGCCTCCTGGGCTCGGAGACTGGTGCTCGGAGACGCGGGGGTCGCGAGCATGCCGGGGGTTGAAGGCTGGCTTGGGGCGGTCAGTGCCGCCAGGAGGGGAGGGCAGGGCAGGGCAGGGGAGAGGAGGGGGGAGGGGAGGGCGGGGGAAGGGGAGGGGCTAGGGGACGGGAGGGGTCTAGGGGAGGGGAGGGGAGGGGAGGGGGGGGGAGGGGAGGGGAGGGGAGGGGAGGGGCCGAGGGCGAGGAGGGCGTGGGGTGGAGTGTAGAGGGGAGGGACCTAGGGGAGGGGAGGGGCCGAGGGGAGGGGAGGGGCGGGGAGAGGGAGGGGAGAGGCTGAGGGGAGGGGAGGGGCGTGGAGGGGAGGGGAGGGGCCGAGGGCGTGGGGGGGAGTGTAGAGGGGAGGGGTCTAGGGGAGGGGAGGGGCCTAGGGGAGGGGAGGGGCCTAGGGGAGGGGAGGGGCCTAGGACAGGGAGGGCGTGGAGGGGAGGGGCCTAGGGCAGGGGAGGGGCATGAAGGGGAGGGTTGGGGTGAGGACAGGAGGGGTGTGTCGGGCAGGGCCGAGGGCTCATGCAGCGGAGGGGACACGGGTGTCCAGCTGCCTGCACCCACAGCGGTTTCTGCAGCGAAGTAGAGAAACCGCCACAAGCCGACTTATCTCCATGCGGGGAAACGGCAGGGCTTGGTTTTTGTCCCGGTCTGGGGTCGCCACGGAAACCGCGGTGCGCTCACCTTGGGCTCTTCCAGGAGTGGCATCTGCGAAGACCGCATTTCCGATCCAGGCTCCCCCTGTGCGCTCCTGGGTGGAAGCTGAATTTCGGCAGGAGGGCGCCCGTGTGACCCAGGAGCTCCCCCCGACCCCCCACACACTCCCCCACCCCGCGGTGGCTGGAGGCAGGGACCCTTCCGGGAGCAGCTCTGCGCCCCTGACTTCATCTCCCCATCCGCCACACGTACCTCTGTCCCCGTAAGAAAGCAGAGATGCCCCTAAAGCACGGCCCGTGTTCTGAGCCCAAAGCCATTTCTCCAGGAAGCCTCCTCCCCGGAAAGTTCCAGCTTCCAGTACCCCTGGGTTTCCTCGGTGGGGCCCGTTGACCCCAAAACAAGTGTTTTGCGTTTCTTGATCTGTGCGGGACCTTGGTTCACTGTGCTTAGCGCTGTTGAGATAATGAGATGAAGCCACAGATTGTCAGCCATCTGAGCCTCCCAGCGGTCCCATGCTGACCTCACCCCTCTGCCCTGCACATGCGTGCATCCGTGTTAAGTTGCTTAAGTCGTGTCTGACTCTGTGTGACCCCATGGTCTATAGCCCCACCAGGCTCCTCTGTCCGTGGGATTCTCCAGACAAGAACACTGGAGTGGGTTGCCATGCCCTCCTCCAGGGGATCTTCCCCACCCAGGGATTGAACCCAGGTCTCCTGCATTGAAAGGCGGGTTCTTTACCACTAGCGCCACCTGGGAAGCCTCCTGCCCTGCACAGGCGAACCCCAGGTCCTTCAAATGTGCGGTCCTGTATGTGGGACTCAGTGGCTGGACATCAAGGGTCCTTATTTCCTGGAGGGTGGAGTTGTGAACTTAACCACCCCCAGCCCTGACTCTCAGCCTCAGGCCAGCCAGGATCACCCACTACCTAAACTGGGGAGTGAGGCTCCCCAAGTTTCAGCCAGCCACCCACCTGGCTCCCCACGCCACTGATCCCTCTGGTCACCTCTGTACTTGGGGTCCGGGCAGGCACACCAGCTAGGTGGGGGCGTGGCGTCCACAAGAGGCAACGCCAAGACAGGGGAGGGTCTGTTCAAAATCGGGAACTGTCTCTCTGTGGTTCCCTGGGAGATGGCGAAGACCCATCCCTCCACCTGGGTTGCAAGCATCTCAGAGATGATTGTACCTCTGATGTGTTCCTCCTTTATTAAAAAAAAAAAAAAAAAAGACAGTGTTATTGAGATTTCACTCACATGCTGTAGAATCCACCCATTTAAGTAACATTTTGGGGCATTTAGCAAGTTCCCAACATTGTGCAGCCATCAGCTCTGTCTGGATCCAGAACATTCTCATTGCCCCCGAGGACACCCTGTCTACGTCACCTGTCACGTCTCCCCGGCCTCCTCCAGTCCCTGGCAACCACAAACCCATGTGCTGTCTCCGTGGATTTGCCTGTTCTGGACGTCAGGACATTTCCTATAAGTGGAGTCACACACTGTGTATCCTTCTGTGCCTGCGTGTCTCACTGAGCATCGTGTATTTGAGGTCCATCCATGTTGTAGCCTGTGTCAGACCGTCTCTCCTTTTCATGGATGTGTAATATTCCACTGTGTGGATGGACCCCCATGCTGTTTATTAACCCATCCATCCATCCATCCATCATCCATCCTTCATCCATGATTCCATCTATCCATTTACCTATCCATCCATCATCCATCCATCCATTCATCATCCATCCATCCATTCATCATCCATCCATCATCCATCCGTCCATTCACTCATCTGTCCATTCATCATCCATCCATCATCCATCCATCACCTATCCATCATCCATCCATCGTTCATCCATCCACTCACTCATCCGTCCATCATCTATCCATCCACTCACTCATCCGTCCATCATGCATCCATCCATTCATCATCCATCCATCATCCATCCGTCCATTCACTCATCTGTCCATTCATCATCCATCCATCATCCATCCATCACCCATCCATCCACTCACTCATCCGTCCATCATCCATCCATCCACTCACTCATCCGTCCATCATCCATCCATCCATCCATCCATCATCCATCTGTCCATTCACTCATCTGTCCATTCATCATCCATCCATCACCCATCCATCATCCATCCATCATTCATTCATTCATCATCCATCCATCATCCATCCATCATCCATGATTCCATCCATCCATTCACCCATCCATCCATCATCCATCCATCCATCATCCACCCATTCATTCATCATCCATCCATTATCCATCCATCATCCATCCATCTATCATCCATCCATCACCCATCCATCATCCATCCATCCATCCATCCATCCATCATCCACCCATTCATCATCCATCCATTATCCATCCATCATCTATCCATCCATTCATCATCCATCCATCACCCATCCATCATCCATCCATCCATTCATCATCCATCATCCATCCATCATTCATCCATCCGTCATCCATCCATCATCCATCCATCATCCACCCATTCATTCATCATCCATCCATTATCCATCCATCATCTATCCATCCATCATCCATCCATCCATCACCAATCCATCACCCATCCATCATCCATCCATCCATTCATCATCCATCCATCCATTCATCCATCCATCATCCATCCATCCATCACCCATCCATCCACCATCCTTCATCCATCCACCCATCCATCATCCATCTATCCATCATCCATCTATCCATCATCCATCCATCCATCCATCTATCCATCTATCCATCCACCCATCCATCCATCATCCATCATCCATCCACCCATCCACCCATCCATCCATCATCCATCTATCCATCATCCATCCATCCATCCATCATCCACCCAGCCATCCCCTCACCTGTGCATGGACATGTGGACCCTTTCCCCCCTCTGGCCGTCGTGAGCCCCACTGACCGGGAGGACCAGGGACTGCACAGCGTGGCCTCACCTGTGTGCTGTGTCCTCTCTTCCAGGAGACGGCCTCGTGCGGAGGCCACCCGCCGTCAGCCTCCCAGGACCCCGAGGACATCTTCACCGTGGAGGAAACCCAGTCGTTGGCGAGCGGACCAGCGAAGATGGTAGGCCCAGCCCCAGACCCCAACCCTTACGAAAACATCCCTTCTGGGCGTCGTCTGCCCAACCACTGAGACACCCAACCTGATTCGACTCGCCCGCCGCTCGCCGTCCGATCCCACTGCCTCAGCCTCTGCTACGTCGTCCCCCCTGCTTCCCCACCCGCTGGCCACCGCTGCACACGCCTTTCCCAGCTGCGGGAGGGTCCCGCCACCAGCAGCCGTCGCCCAGGTGTGCCCCGTCTGTGGGTGAGGGTCCTGGCAGAGTCCGGCTCACGCTCTGGTCCAGGTTCTCCCTGTGAAGATGGGCACCGAGCTTGCCCGAAACAGCACAGACATGGGGACGAAGAAATAACGGGGTGTTCGGTCTCCATGGGTTCGGGAAGATGCCCTGGAGGAGGGCACGGCAACCCACTGCCGGATTCTTGCCTGGAGAGTCCCGTGGACAGAGGAGCCTGGCGGGCTGCAGTGTGTGGAGTCGCAAAGAGTCGGACACGGCTAAAGCAAGTAAGCAACAAAAAAAAGGAACAGCATGTTCATCCTGGAGCCGGCCCGCGTGGGTAAGTACAGGACAGCGTCAGCGTGGTCTCCCTTTTGGGGACGGGTTTCCCATTAGACACTTCTGAACCGAACTGAAGTGTGCCAGCTAACCAGATAACCTGGAAAGCGACGGAGGCTTTAAGAGAAAGTGAGCAAGGTTCTCCCGATGAATCAACTGGCCTCTGTCCGTTTTTCGAGCGACGGGAGCAGACACAGGATGAGGACGGAAGACGTCAGGCTGTGCACGATCCTCTTCCGTGGCGTCTCTGGACAACCACACGGGGAAGCATCTCGCTGGGTTCCAACCTCGTCCAGGAGGGACCCGACTCCCGGGCACAGCTTTCTCACACTCGAGCTGCCGGCTGGCGATGCTAGAAGCAGAGACACCCAGCTCCGACACCGGGACCCCCCCCCCCACCCCGACTCCTGCTCCGATTTCCCGGAAACACCGTGAGCCGGTCCCAAGCCAAGGCTACGGAGAAACAGGTGTTTCGCAAGAGACGGCGGCCGCTGCTAAGATTTCATCGCGAAGCTTCCGCGTTTGGGGTTGGCGCACCTCGCTCAGGAAGAGTGTCTTGTGAAACGCTTGCGGTGTTTCGAGAAGATGGAGAAAGATGAGGTCTTGGAATCAGAGAAGGCGCCCGCTATCTCTGTGGCCACGGAGCCTGCAGCCCCGAGATAAGCCGTGCGGTCACCCCAGCGGGTCTCCGGGGCGAGGTACCGCCTGAGATCACCGGCCGGGGGTGACTGCAGACCCCCCAGCTCCGGCCGGGAGTGGCCTGGTTTCGCAAAGATCGGCTTCCCTTCCGGCCTCAGGTCCCGCTGAAAATGGGCTTGGACCCCGGGACACGCTGATCGACAGGTATGAGTTTATGAGTAAGCTCAACATCAGAACCCAGGCACTGTCCTGGCGGCCGGTGGTGAAGACTTTTCCTTCCAGTGCAGGGGGGCGTGGGTTTGATTTCTGGTCGGGGCCTAAGATCCCAGGTGCTTCCACACCAATAAAGCAGAACATGAAACAGAGCAATATTGTAACAAACTGAATACAGGCTTTTAAAAATTGCTGTTATTGTTGACTCTCTCCATTGTGTCTGACTCTGAGACCCCATCAACTGCAGCACGCCAGGCCTCCCTGTCCATCACCAACTCCCGGAGTTTACTCAAATCCATGTCCATGGAGTCGGTGATGCCATCCAACCATCTCATCCTCTACCGTCCCCTTCTCCTCCCGCCTTCCATTTTTCCCAGCGTCAGGGTCTTTTCCAAAGAGTCAGCTCTTTGCATCAGGTGGCCAAAGGATTGGAGCTTCAGCTTCAGCATCAGTCCTTCCAATGCAGAAGCCAAAGAATTTACTGTCATGGGATTCATTGCTTTTTTTTTTTTTTCCCTGTAAAACTGATCCATATCCCTAAGAATACCATCATTGTTGGTGGCCGAGTACCTTTTTAGAAAAGTTATCGTTCATCTTGGGGAGTGGTGAACAAGTGAGGATTTTGAGAAGCTCAGGGAGCCAACATTGGTTTGCTTTCATTTTTCTCTTTCATTTTTTTTTTCCTTCTTCCGAGACATTTTCTATTTGTAAATGAAAATAATTTCAAAATAGGGCGGAGGGAAATTTTGCCGCAAAGATCTCGCTCTGCAGACAGGGAGCTGGGGAATCATAAGTGCCTCATGCCCAGAAGCAGGGCTTGGAGCCCCAGGGAGGCTGGCGGTGGGAGAGGTGAGCAAGTTCCCGGAGGTCACAGAGGGCAAACCTGGAGGATCGAAGAGCAAGGAGTGACCCCCGCCACCCACCACCCCCAACACACACACACACACACACACTCACGAGGAAGATGGCTTGGCCACTGCTGCTGGAAGTGTTATTTGCCAGATAAATTAATCAGGGAAGCCCCTCGTCTCGGGGGAATCCCACGGGTGACGGTTGGGGAGGTACAAAATGAGAGTATCTCCTGCCGTCTCAGTAAGAAACGTCTCGGCCAGCAGCGAGTTCTGGGCTCCAGACGTGAAGGCCGGGTTCCAGAAACTTAGATCCGCCGCTCTCCGTGGTGATGGCCCCGGGGGCCGTGGGCCGGGGAATGCAAGAATCAGACATCTGTCACTCCTGAAGCTGAACAAGGGAACAGCGTTGGCCCCAGACAGCTGAGATGCACGTGAATGGAATGACCTTGGTGAGCCCAGAGGCTTGCACCTTCCCGTAGGTAGACCCATCGGTTTGTTAACTCGATATCTGATCTTTCATGTCTAAACTGCCTGCTCCGCAAAATTGTGTATGGCTTGACTCCCCCTCCTGCCTCCTTGGAGCAGTTTTCTCAGAGTTCCTAAGATGCTGTCTCCCAAGGCTCGGAGTCCTAAACATGCCGGAATAGAAAGTACTGTACTTCCAGGTCGTGACTGGTTTTTTTTTTTTTTTTTTTGGTAGTTGACAGAGAGCAGGCTGGCCTGACTCCCAAGGGCAAGGCCAGCCGTGTGTGTTCTGGGCTGCGTTCTGGGCACATGGTCCACACCAGAGGGTGAGTGGGGGGGCGGGGGGGGTTTAGGGGCTGTGTTTCTGGGAACACAGAGGGACACCCCTCCCCACCTCCCACCCTGGGAACTGACCCAACCGTCCAGCATCTGCATGGACGCTCAGAACCTCCCGTCTGCATGGGAACCCAGAGAGACAGAAAGCTGTCGTCCAGCCCCCGATGGCCATGTGGCCTTGGGCTGATGTCCGTCACCCATGGGGACACGGGCTTCCCAGGATCCTCCCATTAGAGGAAACACTCAGAGCGAAACCGCCGGCCCTGATGGGGCACCCTGGTGACCGTGTGCGTGTTATTTTTATATGGCAATAGATCCTGAGAAGGGAAACGGAACTGATGGGCCACCACCCGCTGGAAGAGTTCAGGAAAGATCAAGAGGAGACGCCCCGTGTCTTCCCGCCTTTCGGTATCCTCCTCGCGGGCACCCTTCTGGGCTGCGCAACGCATGCATGCGCCACCGGGAAGGACCCCGATTCAGAGCAATCGGCCGGAGGGAAACTGGAAACGCGCGCTCTCGGCGGCTGCCCTCCCGGACGCCGACGGACGTGGGCCTGAGCAGGTGATGGACGGGCAGGCCCGGCCTGCTGCGCGGTCCACGGGGCCGCAGAGAGTCGGACACGCCCGAGCGACCGAACCACAAAGCTCATCGGCATCAAAGCCGGGACCGCGGAGCCACGGCGCAGAGCGGTCACCCTGGGTTCCCTTACCCCGGTGCTCCCCGCCCGGGGGTGGGGGGGACCCCTTTTCCAATGAAACCTCTTGCTTTTTCAGCACTTGTCTCCCCTCTGACGGTTCGTTTCCGAGCGTCGGACGAGAGCCGAGGAGGCTCTCCTGCACCGTGGCCCCTCCGCCCTGCTGGCCGCGCCCTCGGGAGGCGGGGGCTGAGGGGAAGGCGCCCGACCTCGAGAAGCCGCGGTTCTGGTCTGTCTCCCGGCCCAGCTGCTCGGGGCCCTGGGCTCGCCCAGTCCCGCTCGCGGTTCCCCGTTTCTGTTCCTCGCGGACCCCGCCCCGCGAGGGCCGGTTCCGGCCGCACGGTGGGTAAGCGCAGCCATGTCTGGCACTCCTGGTTCTGTGCCGGCTTTTCTGAAGCTGGTCACTGGTGGTCGCCGGGCACGAGAAGCAGAGAGGAAACAGGTGATGGAGGGGCTAGTGTGTGTAGGGGGGGAAGGCAGGTGGGGATGGAGCCAGGGTCCCCGGAGCCAGGGACCGAGGGGTCTGCGATGCTGGGGAGGCCCAGGGCCCAGCACGCACGTGCCCACAAGCCTCTGTGCCTCAGGGCCAGATGCTGAGCCTGCTCCCAGTTTGTGGGGGCGCTGGCGGGGCTGTGAGCAGACCTCGGGGTGCAGAGTTCCTGAAGCAGGCTTGGCACTGGCAGCTCTCCTCGCAGCACGTCCAGGCTTTCCTGGAGGCTCAGACGGTTAAGAATCTGCCTGCCACGCGGGAGACCTGGGTTCGACCCCTGGGTGGGGGAGATCCCCTGCAGGAGGACACCGCAACCCACTCCAGTCTTCTTGCCTGGAGAGTCCCACGGACAGAGGAGCCTGGTGGGCGACAGCCCACGGGGAACAGAAAGAGTCAGACACGACTGAGCGACTGCAAAACAGTGATGACGGTGGGACTATGCCCCGTTACATTGTCCAAATAAAACACGTCTTATTTTTTTTTAAAGAAAAAGGGAAAGAAAGAAAACAAATGAAAACAGAAAACAAAGGGGGAAAGAACAAAGAAAGGGGAAAAAAGAAATAATGATAAGACAGAAAAGAAAACAGAAAGACAGAAAGGAAGAAAGAAAAGAACATGGGGAAAAAAAGGGAAATAAGATAGAAAGGAAAGATGGAGAGACAGAAAGAAAGGAAGCAAGGAAGAAAAGCGGGAAAAAAAGAGAGCAAGGTGAAGGGTCGGGGAAGGAAAAGACGATGAAGGCAGCAAAGCCGGGCAGCCCCCATGAGGCCCCTTGGCGCTGACGCTGGAATTCGGAACGTCCGCGTCTGCACGCCCAGCGCTGGCCGCATTCTCCGTGGCGGCCACACCTTGTCTTCAGAGCCCGGGACGGCAGGAGGGCCAGCCAGCGTGTGTCGTAACCGTGGGGCCAGCTCCGAGGTCAGCGTGGCCTCCTTATCTCCGCGGGCACCCGCCACCCCCGCTTCTGCAGAAACTGCCCGCTTCCTACCCCACCCCATTCCCCCAGGGCGGACACGCTGCCTGGAAAGAGGTCCGCCCCGGGCTCAGTGCCGTCAGCCCTGGACTGACTGCGACCCCTCACTTGGGTCATCTGTCCGCCTCCTCCATCTCCCTGGGAACCCCGCCCCCACACCCAGCTCCTCATCATCCTGCTTCCGTCCTAGACCAAGAGGGGCCGGAGATGAGAGGCGTCCACCCCAGGCGGTCGTTGTCCATCGGGCATTCTGGAATCTCCCCAGCGCTTAGCAAGACAGTCATCATCCCCGAGGGGGATGCAGGGACCATGGATCCGACCCTTTCTCTGGAGGGGGGCGGGACACAGCTTTCGTCTCCTGGAGAGGCTACCCGGGAACCAAGACTCCTGCTCTGTGGCAGGCGGGCGGCCGTCACAGAGGACTCCACGCTGGACGGCTGCAATCCACAGGAAACCATCCTCTCCCGCAGTCCTGGGGACCACATGTCTGAGGTCCCAGGGTCCCAGGATGGTTCAAGGGGTCCCAGGACTGAGCTCCCTCCAGGAAGCCTCCAGGGGAGGGTCCTCCCCGCCTCTTCCAGCTCCTGGGGCCTCCAGGCGTCCATCCCTGGGCGGGTGGCCGCCCCCTCCCATCTCTGCCTCCATCCGCAAGCGGCCGTATCCTCTACCTGCCGGTGTACGAGGGGCCGTCTGCTCAGAAGCGCCGTGGCCCCGTGGGACGTGGGGACCACCCTGTCCCAGCTGGACTGTGTGTTACCCTCATCCTTACCCCTGCGAGAGAGCCCCGCTTCCACAAGAGGTCAGGCTCTGAGGTTCCAGGTGGGCGTGCAAGGCTTAGGCGGGGGGGGGGGGGGGGGGGGGGGGGGGGGGGGGGGGGGGGGGAATAGACAGGAGACAAGGAGGCATGTGCGACTTCCCCGCCCACGACATCAGGCCCGCTCTGATGGGGCGGAGCCCTGTCAGACTCTGCTTTGCATCCCAGATAAGATCCCCCCGACCCCCGACACACACACACCCTCCCAAGAGGTGGGGAAGGCAGACGGCTGCCCCTGGAGACGCAGTCCTGAACACCACCTCCTGGGGGACACCGGGATTTGGCGCGCATCTTGTGGCCTTCGATATGTGCCGCCCGGGGCCCATCAGGGGGAGGGAGCGGTGAGTGGGGCTGGAACCCAGGAGCTGTGACAAACACACGGATGGGTGACCCGTGTTGCGTGAGGGCAAGGAGGAGGCTCCGGGCGCCGGGAAGTCAGAGACGTCCTGGTGGGCGTTCCGGGCTGAAACGTGAATGTGGCGGACTGAGACTCAGGCAGCCAGCACGTGGGCGTACCCGGGGTCACCTCCCTGTCCCCGCAGGCACGAGGGGTCACTCCCATGGGGACCTCGACAAATGGGGGGGGGTGTCCAGGCGTCCAGGGCCCCCCCAGACATTCATTCCGGCTGGCTCCAGGAAATTGCCCAAGTCCGAGGTGGAGGGGTGGGCAGCCACAGGGGTCCTGACAAAGCAGAAGCTGCAAAGAGAAGTGAGAACAGGAAAAGAAATACTTTGAAAGAGAGAGTGTTTCTTCCAGGAAAAACCCAGAACCTTGGCCAGGGTCCTGACCCCCAGATTATAATTGTGACTCGCGGGCTGGGGAGGAGGGGCGGGATGCCAGCCGGACTCGGTCACACCCTCATGGGGTTGATGATTTTTACTTTTATTTTTTTCTGATGGGGTGGAGCCGCCCCCTCTGCCCTCCCCGCCGTCCCCCCACCCCCGCTGGAGGCTATAAAAACGTTGAATGGGGGAGAAGAAAAAAAAACACACACAAGTTTTGTTTCTCGTTCAGGAAGCAGACTGCATCACACGGCCGGGAACTCAAGCCCAGGATCCACCCCCAGGCCAGCAGGACAGGCGCCAAGCGGGGCCCGCCTGGCTCCCACTGACGTCGGACTCCGCTCTGCATCCCAGGTAAGACCCCCACACACACCCCTCACCCAAGAGGTGGGGAAGGCAGACGGCTGCCCCTGGAGACTCAGTCATGAGCACCGCCTCCTGGGAGACACGGGGATTCAGAACGCATCTCGTGGCCGCTGAGATGTGTCCACCACATCTCAGACCACGTCCGGAGTCCACCACAGGCCAGATCCAAAGACGTTATGCCCAAGAAGCAATGATGGAGGGTCTAACTAACCAATGCAGGTGAGGCAGATTCGAGCCCTGGGTCGGGAAGATCCCCCGGAGGAGGGCATGGCAACCCACTCCAGTATCCTCGCCTGGAGGATCCCACAGACACGGGAGCCTGGCGGGCTACAGTCCGTGGAGTCGCAGAGAGTCGGATATGACTGAGAACAGGGCAGGACGCTGGTTTCACCCTGGTGCGAGCCTGGATGTGTGGTGTGTCTTCACCGGTTCTGTATTTCGTGCCAGGTCTTATGGTTGAATGAATGAACTGGTCGGAGTGGCTTTCCCAGGACGAGAGGCTCCCGGTAACCAGAATGCCCAGCAACTCTTTCTGGCTCAAACTTCTGCCACCTCCAACCCAGACACGGTGGGGCTGCTAATGTCGAGAGCCCCACCGTCTCCCCCTTCCAACTCTGCGGACCCCAGCCCCAGCCTCTGGGGGCCCAGGTCTGTCCAGACAGGCCCCGTCCCTTTGTCCTTTGGGGTCAGCTGCAGATGATGACCACGTTCGTGCTATTTGGGTCTTTAAAGATGTGAGCATCTCCGGGCGAGGAGGGAAGCCTGTGGGTGGACGCGAATGTCACGGGGCTGGAGCCCTGTGTACGCAGCGGTGGGGTGGGGTGGGGCGGGGCGGGGGCGGGGCTCAGCTCACCTGAGCAAAAGCCAGGAGTGCACCGCCACCCTTCCAGGGACATCCCCGAGGGCTGTCTGCATAGACGAAGACGAGCCCCGCGGCCTCCTCATTGGATCGTGATGAATGAGAGTTGCCCAGTCGTGTCTGACTCTTTGTGACCCCATGGTCCATACAGCCCATGGGATTCTCCAGGCCAGAATACTGGAGTGGGTGGCCGTTCCCTTCTCCAGGGGAATCTTCCTGACCCAGAGATCAAACCCAAGGCTCCCGCATTGCAGGCAAATTCTTTACCAGCTGAGCTACCAGGGCAGCCCAGCAATATGGGAGTGGGTAGCTGTTCCCTTCTCCTTGGCATCTTCCTGACCCAGGGATCGAACCCAGGTCTCCCACATTGCAGGCAGATTCTTTACCAGCTGAGCCACCAGGAAAGCAACCTCATCTGATACTTGTTCACTGTTCGGATTTTGTTTTTTTTCTCTTCCCGTGAGCTTGCTACCTGGACCATTTGTTGTCGTTCAGTCATGTCCGACTCTTTGCGACCCCATGGGCGGTAGCCCTGCCAGGCTTCTCTGTCCATGGGATTCTCCCAGGCAAGAAGACTGGAGTGGGTTGCCATTTGTCCTCCAGGGAATCTTCCCGAGTCAGGGATGGAACCTGCGTGTCCTACACGGGCAGGCGGACTCTTTATCACTGAGCAACCCGGGAAGCCAGAACGCTCGTGGGCAGGGTGTTGAGCTGTCCTGGATTGCGACGCTGGGCTTGGTTGGAGGCAGCCTCCTCTCAAACTCAAACATTAGGAGGCGCCTGATGCCTCGCTTTCCACACCCGGATCCTTGTACTTCACATGGATTGCCAGGCGTCCGTGCCTGAATACCTCCCCGTGATACCAAGTCTTGGGGCTTCCCTGTTGACCTGTCCTGAGACGGAGTCTCTCCAGGCTTCCCCCCCAAGTTCAGCAAGAACTACAATAGGAGTCAGCCTCTGGGATCAAATGTGTGTGAAAGCTGGCGCTTTTGGGGGGGCGGGTGCAGAGGTGAGTCCTGGGGAGACTCGTGGGAGCCCCGGAGCGGGCTGGGAGAGCAGGCGAGGTCCTGGATGGCTGGAGTCTGGGCTGGGTGTCGTGATAGAGCAGCTGAGAAGGCCCTGAAGGATGGGGGGGAAGAGTCCCCGCCCCTCCTCGTCAGTTCCAGGCTAGATTCTCGAGGTGAGCTGCCCTCAGAGGGGGTACGTTTGCGGGAGCAATCCTGAGGCCCTGGTGAGGGGCGGCCCCCCAGTCAGGGGAGCGTCCGAGGCTCCATCTGTGTAGCCGCCCCCCCCCTGGCCCACAGGCACCGATGGCGTTTGCGTGAGTGACTCAGGCAGGTGGGGAAGGGTGGGCAGGCTCCACCAGGAGACCCCCACGGCTGGGGCCCAGGAGGTGAGGAAGGTGGACCCCCCCGGGGAAGGTTCAGGAGAGCCGGCCTGCTGAGGGGGGCGCTTCATGTGGACCCCAGGGGGAAGAATTCTGGTGGGGGTGGTGACCATTACCGTAACTGGGTCTGAGCAGGAAAGTGAGTCCGTGTTGATTTCATGCGTTTAATTGCACTTCCTTCCACTGTTTGTGAGCCTGGCATTTCCCGGTGCCGCCTGGAACGTGCTTTCTGGGCTCCTGTGGGGTGGTGCCAAGGGCGATTTATAACCCAGGGCGGGAGCGCTGTAGGGACTGGGCGATACACACGTAGGCATACAGACATACAGGTGCACACATGTGGACATGTATGCACACACACACACAAACACATGTAATGTGTGCGCACAGATGCACACAGATAACATGTCCACACACAGTACACACACACAAGCACATGCACACAGACACACAAAAACACGTGTGTGCACACAGATACATATCCATACACAGCACACACACACAAGCACATGTAATGTGTGCGCACAGATGCACACAGATAACATGTCCATACACAGCACACACACACAAACACATGCACACAGACACACAAACATGTGTAATGTGTGCACACAGATACACAGATACATATGCATACCCAGCACACACAGACACGTGTGCACACATGCAGACATGTATCTGCACAGATACACAAACACATGAGTCAGGTGTTCACACAGATACCCACAGATGCATGCGAGGCCCACAGAGGCACATGTGTGCACACATGCAGACCTGCATGTACGCATGCACACACAATGTGCACACCGAAGCACACAGATGCACACATATACATACATGCCACGCACACACGTAAACCCAGGCACTGTGTGCTCACATGCATGCATATACATAGACATAGGCATGTAGTTTGCACAGATGCATACACAAGACACATACATAGGGGCACACAGACATATTCACAGAGATACACATATGCACATATATGCATACACAGTGTCCCAACAGATACATAAACACAAGTAGTATGTGCACACAGGCATACAAAGGCACATACGTACAGTGTACACAGATGCATATATAAGACATACACACATGTGCACTCATGCATATACACACATACACACAGACATATATACACAGATACACATGTGCACATATATGCACACTCAGTGCACAGACACATAAACACATGCATGCACACACATGTGTGCACAGGCATGCTGTCTACATGGATGCGTGCACATGTGCACACATGTATGTGCACACATGTGCACACAGTGCGCATAGACATATTCCCAGAGATACACACATCCACATATATGCATGCACAGTCAAATAAACGCAAGTAATATGTGCACACATTCATATATATGCACAGACATGCAGTGTACACAGGTGCATATACAAGACACATGTACACACATGTGCATACACGCACATGTACACAGACATATACAAACAGACATACACGTGTACATATATGCACTCAGTGAACATATAAACATGTGCATACACATGCACATATAGGCATGCTGTATACACAGATACACACATAGGTACACACATGCACACACATGCACACTCAGTGCACACATGCATATACACACACGCACACAGATATATACAGACACACGCATGCACATATATGCACACTCAGCGAATACATAAACATGTGCATACACATGCACACATAGGCATGCGGTATACACAGATACGCACATAGGTACACACGTACACACACATGCACACTCAGTGCACACACATGCATATACACACATGCACACAGATATATACAGACACATGCATGCACATACATGCACACTCAGCAAAAAGATAAACATGTGCATACACATGCACACATAGGCATGTGGTATACACAGATATATACAGGTACGCATGTACACACATGCACACTCAGCGCACACACATGCATATACACACATGTGCACACATGCACACACACAGGAGGCTCCCCTCCGGAAGCAGCTCTCTGCCCTTCCGGCCGGACACCCCGGGGGGTTCGGCCCCCTCCCGCCCCCTCCCCCAGCCGTCCCCCGCAGCCGCCCACTGGTCACTGTGTCTCCTCCTCCAGCTGACGCCTGCCCTCCTGTGGGAACTGCCTCGCCCATGGCCCTCCTCTGGCTGGCCGTGCTCCTGACACTCATCTGCCGCTCAATGACCACGGACCACGGTAGGAAAAGCCGGGGGGAGCGGGGGGAGAACGGCCCCGTGCGGTGTGCTGGGGCCCCTGGGGCTGGGCTGCCTTTCAGTTAAACGGCCGGCGCTGGGGTCACGGCCGAGGCGCCTGGCCAGTGAAGGAGATAATCAGCCGCTTCCCATGTGGCCCTCTTCTCAGCCGCCTTGGCGGGTGCGTCTTGCAAAACTCGGACCTCAGAGCCAGAATGTTCGTGCTGATACGGTCACGAGGCTACAGGCAGAGCTGCTGGCGTAGCTGGGGCGCCAGGATCCATCTCTTATCTTCGATTTCCTGTCATCCTTCTCCTGGATTGGGAGACGTCTGTGGGAAAATGAAGGAGACGGGCTGAACTCTGTCCTCAGCAAATTCATGTGCTCAAGTCTTAACCAACAGGACCCCAGAAGGGGAGTTGTTTGGAAACAGTCTTCACACATGCTCTATATTATTATTATTATTATTTGACTGTGCTGGCTCTTTGTTTCAGCACACGGGCTTTTCTGTAATTTCGGCGAGCAGGGGGCCTTCTCTCTAGTTGCGGTGTCCAGACTTCTCATTGCAGTGGCTTCTGTTCTTGTGGATCACGGGCTCTAGGGCATGGGTTAAAGGACAGACTTTGGGACTTCCCTGCCCATCCAGTGGTTAAGACTTTGCCTTCTGATGCATAGGACGCAGGTTTGATCCCTGGTCGGGAAGGTAAGATTTTTGACCTTTGTGGCCAAAAATCCAAAACATAAAATGGAAGCAATATTGTAACGAATTCAATAAAGACCTAAAAACTGGTCCACATGAAGAAAGAGAATGAAAAAAAAAAAAATGATGCTTTGGGGGCAACCCCATACTGTTCTTCTGACATTCCTCATGGAGATTTAAGGGAGGTGGGGGCCAGACCAGGGTCTCAGGTTCCCAGGATCGTCACTGAAGATGGTGGATAGTGAGCGGTTCACAAAACCATCGTGAGACTCCTCGGGGGTAACAGTCGATCAAGACGTGAGACCGGGTGATGGAGATTGTCACGCCACGCACCCGTCTCTGACAGTCTGGCTGATTTTGGGTGGCAGTTGTGGCTGACGGAGACCATTCAGAGTGGCGGTTGCGGGGTCTTGCCAGCTGCTGCAGGAGAGGTCCCCCCGGGGGACACCCATGCCCTCAGCCGCCCCAGGTACAGAGATTGTGCGTTGCTTTGGCTGCAAGCCCGGGGATGCTGGTGGGATTCAAGGAGACACGGTGCCCACCAGGCAGGCGTGTGCCCTGGGGAGGGTCTGCAGTGGAAGCCCATCCCGTGCAGACTTCTCTGGCTGATCAGCAGACCCCGCACAGGGGCCGAGGGGGCGACGTCCACCTCGGCCTCCTGTCCGACCCCCACTGCATGCAGACGGGGACCAGGCTTTGGGCGACAGACGGGAGCAGAGCCAGGCCAGCTGCTCAGCACAGATGCCCTGTGATTGCGTCAGACAGGGTGACCTGCCTGTGGTGACAGCCACGACGTTGCATAACCGGGAGAGGTTTGCTCCTTGCGCAAACGGTCGTGGAATGGAGGTGGTGTGTGCGGCTGTGTACGTGTGTGTGTTTGTCTCTCTGTGTGTGTGCGCATATGTGTGTACATACATATACACACACCCATACATGTATGTGCATGTTGTGTGTATACATGTGTGTATGTGTGCCTATATATATGGATGTGTGTATGTGTTTATGTTTGTCTGTATGTGTATGTGTGTGTATGTGTGTGTCTGCATGTGTGTAGTGTGTGTCTCTATGGATACGTGCCTGTAGGGATGTGTGTGTGTGTGCATGTTAAGATGTTCATGTGTGTTGTGTGTGTGCATGCATGCATGCATGCATATAGATGTATGCATGTGCATGTGTGTATTGTATATGTATGTGTGTGCGTGTGTCTGTATACGTGTGTGTACGTGTGTGTGCATATGTGTGTATACACATATGCATGTGTGTATATGTGTATGTGTGTGTTGGGGGCCTATGTCTCCCTAGGGGCTACTGACTTATGCAGCTTTGTGTTGCTTTAATAAAATACCATAGTCTGGAGGATTAAGTGACAGATTTATTTATCATAGCCCTGGAGACCAGACGTCTGAGGTCAGGGTGTCCCAGGGCTGAGCTCCCTGCAGAGGCTCCAGGGGAGGGTCCTGCCCACTTCTTCCAGCTTCCGGGGGCTCCGGGCATCCATCCCTGGGCCGGTGGCCGCCTCCCTCCCGTCTCTGCCTCCGTCTCCACGTGGCTTCTCCTCTGTGTCCGTGTCTCCACTCTTCCATGTCTTACAAGGACCAGTCATGGGTTTAGGGCCACCCCCATCCAGGAGGAAGCTCATCTCAGACCCTTCACTCCATCACAGCTGCAGAGACCCTATTTCCAGAGAAGGTCTGATTCTCAGGTCCTGCAAATTAGGTCTTCAGTATGGTTTGTGGGGGAGGATGGAGAGACCAGCGTTCATTCCACCCCAGCTGGCTCCATCACCTCGGAGGACGAGTGTGTAGAGGCCTCCCAGGGAGGTTTTCCAGGGACCGCAACTGCAAAGACAACAGGTTGCTTCTGTCCGTCTCTTTGTGCTGAAATCAGTCCCGAGACTGCGGCTGGTGATCAGAGGGGCTGGGAGATGCAGGAGCTCTAGAAGGGGAGGGGGCTCCCTTCACGTCTCGGGATGCTGCCCCCCAGCACGTCCTGCCTCTTGTCTGGCCCCACTGTTCTGGGGCGCGAGGCTGCCGCCACCTCTGGGATCACGTCAGGCCCGTGGGTGAGGAGGGGTCACTGACCACAGGCAGGAAGTGACCTCCTCTCTAGGAGACAGTGAAGGAGGCGGGCTGCAGGCTGCAACAGTATAAGGACCCACCCTTCAGGCCCTCCTAAAAATACAGCCTTGGTGAAACTGCGTTAGAGGGGCTGTGGGTACAGGAGGCAGAGGAAGAGAAGGCAGCCCTGAGACCGCACACATGTTCGTGTTGAGTCATACGGAGAAGTGGTTCGTCTTTCACCGCCGAGTCTTAATTAGCGCATGGATTTTTCATAGCTTTATCTACGGGAGGGTCGTGTTCTTCCATTTCTAGTTTGCTGAGAGCTTTTCATCTTCACGGGTGTTAAAATGCTGTCGAAATATTCAGAAAAGAAAAACAAAAGTTGGGACTTCCCTGGGGGTCCACTGATGGAGACTCCGTGTTTCCAGTGCAAGGGACACGGGTTTGATCCCTGCTCTGGGTCCGAACGTTCTGCATGCCATGTGGTGTGGCCAGAAGAGAAACAATAAATGAAAAAAAAAAGTCAAAATATTTCCTGCTTCTGTTGAGGAGACTGTCACTTTTCTGTTAGAAAGGGTGAATTATAGTGATGGTTAAAATAAACTTGCATTCTTAGAATAAGTGTCTTGGGTCAAGAGGTCTTACCAGGTTGATGTGTTGCCCTATTTTATGTACTCACATTTTGTAAAGGAATTTTGTATCTATGTGATAAGGCATATTGGTCTCTAGTTTCAGTTCAGCTCAGTCTCTCAGTCGCGCTGACTCTTTGCGACCCCGTGGACTGCAGCACGCCAGGCTTCCCTCTCCATCACCATCTCCGGGAGTTTGCTAAAACTCATGTCCATCGAGTCGGTGATGCCATCCAACCGTCTCATCTGTCATCCCCTCCTCCTCCCGCCTTCAATCTTTCCCAGCATCAGGGTCTTTTCAAACGAGTCAGCTCTTCACATGAGGTGGCCAAAGTATTAGAGTTTCAGCTTTAGCATCAGTCCTTCCAATGGACACCCAGGACTGATCTCCTTTAGGATGGACTGGTTGGATCTCCTTGGAGTCCAAGGGATTCTCAACACTTCTCCAACACCACAGTTCAAAAGCATCTGTTCTTCAGCGCTCAGCTTTCTTTATAGTCCAACTTTCACATCTATACATGACCACTGGAAAAACCATAGCTTTAACTAGACAGATCTTTGTCGACAAATAATGTCTGTGCTTTTTAATATGCTGTCTAGGTTAGTCATAACTTTTCTTCCAAGGAGCAAGCCTATTTTAATTTCATGACTGCAGTCCCCATCTGCAGTGATTTTCAGTTCAGTTCGGTTCAGTTGCTCAGTCGTGTCTGACTCTTTGCGACCCCATGAACCGCAGCACACCAGGCCTCCCTGTCTGTCACCAACTCCTGGAGTTTACCCAAACCCATGTCCATCGAGTCGGTGATGCCATCCAACCATCTCATCCTCTGTCGTCCCCTTCTCCTCCCACCCTCAATCTTTCCCAGCATCAGGGTCTTTTCAAAAGAGTCAGCTCTTCACATCAGGTGGCCAAAGTATTGGAGTTTCAGCTTCAGCATCAGTCCTTCCAATGAACATTCAGGGCTGATCTCCCTTAGGGTGGACTGGTTGGATCTCCTTGCAGTCCAAGAGACTCTCAAGAGTCTTCTCCAACACCACAGTTCAAAAGCATCGATTCTTTGGCACTCAGCTTTCTTTATGGTCCAACTCTCACATCCATGCATGACTACTGGAAACACTATAGCTTTGACTAGAGGGTCTCTAGTTTACTTTTATTATGATTATTCATTTATTAATATTATTTATTTTGGGCTTCCCTCGTGGCTCAGACAGTAAAGAATCCGCCTGCAATGTAGGAGATCCAGGTTTGATCCCAGGGTAGGGAAGATCCCCTGGAGAAGGGAATGGCAACCCACTCCAGTATTTTTGCCTGGAGAATCCCATGGACAGAGGAGCCTGGCGGGCTACAGTCCATGGGGTCACAAAGAGTCGGACACGACTGAGCCACTGAATGGAACTGAATGGCTGTTTTAACAGACTTTTCTCTTACTTTCACTGTCTGCCATTTATGGCACAACTTCGTTCTGGAATATTTATTTGGGTCTTAGTCGTGGCACTCGGGTTACCCTATAGTTGTGCCGTGTGGGCCCAGAGGCCCCAAAGCATGTGAGATCTTAGTTCCCTGAGCAGGGATAGAACTCACGTCCCCTCCACTGGAAGGCGGATTCTTAACCAGTGGACCACCAGGGAGGTCCCAATGGGACGATTTCTAAGCCCTGATGCTTCTGGTCACGGCCAACACATGACTGCCTCTCTGAGCGTCTAGTAACATTTTATCAGGTGCCATCCTGTAAAGGCTGGGTTGGGAAAGGTCTGCTTTGCTTAAAGCCTTCTTTAAAGACGGTTGGGCTTCCCAGGCGGCCCAGCAGTAAAGAATCCTCCTGCCAACGCTGGAGATGTAAGAGACGTGGGTCCCATCCCTGGGTTGGGAAGATGCCCTGGAGGAGGGCCTGGCAACCCACTCTAGTACTCTGGCCTGGAGAACCCCATGGACAGAGGAGCCTGGCAGGCTGCAGTCCACGGGGTCGCAGAGAGTCGGACACGACCGAAGCGACTTAGCACGCACGCACGCCGTGTTGCTTTCGGCCGTAGAGCAAAGTGAATCAGCCGTTCGAACACAACTTTCTTTGACGTGTGTGGCTGAGAAAGGTACATTTCCTAACAGCTAGGATGGGAGAGGTGACCTGCTTTCCTGACGTTCCCTACCGTCCCCCACCCCACCCTGCCACTGTCGTTGGTGAGAAGGTGGGATCACTAAGATGCTACAAATTCTTGACTTTGAATTTGTACAGATTCGTGGTTGCTCCTGGCAACCGCGTCTCCGCCTAGAACTCAGCTTCCCAAAGGCTGAGTCCGCAGAGACAGTTTAAGCGTTCTGTGTCTCTCTCCCACTCTGTAGCCATCTCCGATCCAGACCCAATTACGAACTTAAGGATAGATCCACAAAGAAAAAGATTGGTCTGGGAGCAGCATGGGAATGTTTCCAAAATTGCGTGTTACGTCAATTCAAAACCTTTAACAGAGGTAAGCCGTCTTCCCTGGACTTAGCCTCACAGAGACATGGGTTCCACCCTTGGGCCCAGGGGTCATTTATGGACACCACGGCTCAAGACATCCGCAGTGGTACCTCCTGGACGGGATTGGTGTGAAAAGGGGCTGAGATACTGCAGCTGGACAGACAAGCCCAGTTGAAAGTGGTGGTGTTGTTCAGTTGCTCAGTTGTGTATGATTCTTTGTGACCCCATGAATCACAGCACGCCAGGCTTCCCTGTCCATCACCAACTCCCAGGGTTTGCTCAAACTCATGTCCATCGAGTTGGTGATGCCATCCGACCATCTCATCCTCTGTCGTCCCCTTCTCCTCCTGCCCTCAATCTTTCCCAGCATCAGGGTCTTTTCCAGTGAGTCGGCTCTTCCCATCAGGTGGCCAAAGGATTGGAGCTTCAGCCTCAGTCCTTCCAATGAATATTCAGGACTGCTCCCCTTTAGGATGAACTGGTTGGCTCTCCAGGTGGCTTGATTTTATTGTGAATAAATGGCTTCATCTCTCTCAGGCAAAGGGAAACCAATGCACTCTTGGGGACTTGTCGTGCGAAGTAAAAAACTACACCGTGAAGGTGATGAAAGGTCAACCGTTCTCTGCTTGGATTCAGTATCCGAAGCAAGGTGAGGGGTAGACACTCTCTTGGGGTTTCGTTTGCTTTTGATCACCCGTTAGCATTCCGAATAGCAAGATGATGACTTTTAACTTGGATGGATGGGTCTGTAGTGACGTAGGTTTGTGGGAAAAAGGCCATTTCTTGAGAGACCCTTGGACTGCAAGGAGATCCAACCAGTCCATCCTATAGGACATCAGTCCCAAATGTTCATTGGAAAGACTGATGCTGAAGCAGAAACTCGAATCCTTTGACCACCTGATGCGAAGAGCTGACTCACTGGAAAAGACCCTGATGCTGGGAAAGATTGAAGGCAGGAGAAGAAGGGGATGACAGGGGATGAGGTGGTTGGATGGCATCACCGATTCGATGGACATGAGTTTGAGTAAGCTCCGGGAGTTGGTGATGGACAGGGAGGCCTGGAGTGCTGCAGTCCGTGGGGTCGCGAAGAGTCGGACACGACTGAGTGACTGAACTGCACTGAACTGATGTTCAAATTCGTGTCCATTGGGTCCTTGAGGATTGACCGGTTAGCTCTCCTCGCCGTCCAAGTTAATGTCCACTGAACAGCACAGTGACTCCGTGGTATATACGTATATTCTTTCGCATGACGGTTTTCCCCGGAAGAGTGGATGCTTTTCCCCGTGGTCCACACAGCCGGACCCTGGTGTTTATCGAGGAGCTCACTTTCCCGCCTCCTCCCTCTTCTTTGTGAACCCCAAGGCAACCCCCGGGCGGCTGCGGACAACCTGACCTGCCGGGTGCACGACGTGGATCAGCTCAGCTGCAGCTGGGCGGTGGGCAAGGAGGCCCCGGCGGACGTGCAATACTATTTCTGCCTGAAGCATGCCCTGTAGGTGTGGCTGGGCTGCGTCCCCAAGCCCCGCCCCCCAAACCCCAAGGGCGGGGTGGGGCGGAGCTTCGGGCGAGGCTTTAGGGGCGGGCCTTCAGGGGCGGGGCTTAAGGGCGGGCCTTCAGGGGCGGGGCTTAAGGGCCGGCCTTCAGGGGCAGGGCTTCAGAACGGGGCTTTAGGGGCGGGCCATCAAGGCAGGGGCGGGGCTTCCGGGGAGGGGCTTCCGGGGCGGGGCTTCAGGGTCGCCCCCGGACCCGGCCCCAAGCACCGGCTACCCCTCTAGGGAGACGTGGCCGTGTCCGAAGTACATGCAGAACCAGCAGGGCGTCAACGTCCAGTGCCATTTTGACAGCATCTCCCTTAAACCTCAACTTCAAAGCCACACTCTGTTCCGTTTCCTGGTGAATGGTACCAGCGGTGGTTCCAAAATCCCCTGCCGCGAAACGCTTCACAGATTACAAGAAATTGGTGAGAAAACGTGAGAACCTCCTTCACGTGCCCCCCACCCCCCACCCCCGTTCCTTGGCTTTGCAATGCTGGTATCTTGTGGCGGAGGGTGGGGCAGGGTACCCCACCCTCGGAACCAAAGGGTAACCTAAGGGTAACACCAAGGGTCTTTGCTTTCAAGACCCTTGTAACCAAATCCCTCAAGCTGGGGCGGCATGTGTTACTCGCTCAGTCCTGTCCAACTCTTTGTGACCCCGTGGACCGCAGCGCGCCAGGCCTCCCTGTCCATCGTCAACTCCCGGAGCTTGCTCAAACTCATGTCCATCGAGTCCGTGATGCCATCCAACCATCTCATCCCCTGTCGTCCCCTTCTCCTCCTGCCTTCAGTCTTTCCCAGCATCAGGGTCTTTTCCAGTGAGTCAGTTCTTTGCATCAGGTGGCCAAAGGATTGGAGTTTCAGCTTCAGCATCAGTCCTCCCAATGAATATCCAGGACTGGTTTCCATGGGCTCTAGGGCGCTTGGATTTCAGTCGTTGCAGCTCATGGGTTCGCTGGTTCTGGCTCCCCAGTTCCAGAGCACAGTCTTAATAGTTGTGGCCCACAGGCGTAGCTGCCCCAGGGCATGTGGGATCTTCCTGGACCAGGGATTGAACTCCTGTCCTCTGCACTGGCAGCTGGAT
Source organism: Cervus elaphus (assembly GCF_910594005.1). NCBI lineage: Eukaryota > Metazoa > Chordata > Mammalia > Artiodactyla > Cervidae > Cervus > Cervus elaphus. The sequence goes on along the minus strand of NC_057848.1, from coordinate 179,291,408 downwards.
TCGTATCCACTGGGTGGATCCACAGGGAAGGAAGTCCTAGGAGGCCTGTTTTGAAAGTATCTTCAGGAAACAATATTTTGTTTGTTTGTTTGCTTTTCATGTGCTTTACTCATAGAATTTTTTTTTTCCTCCCCTAGAAATATTAGCTGCCCCGAACATCACAAAAACGTGGTGTAACAAAAACTACTCGTTCATGGAATGGGAAGTAAAGAGTCTCTTTACTGAAGACCTCAAGTATGAACTTGAGATACAGAAGGTAAGCATGCCACCTCCCAGGTGGGCGTCTCTTGTGGTCTGATGCCCCAGACTCTGGAGTTTTGTGGGGAGTCAAGCCGTCTAAAGAAAAGAGGAACCATGAGATAACTGAGCGGCAGCGAAACCCGAAGCGTTTGGTTGTCTGGGACTTCCCCGGCCATCTGTCAGTTAAGACATCCCGTTCCAGTGCGGGGGGCGTGAGTTCAGTCTCTGGTTGGGGACCTAAGATCACATGGACCTCGAGGCCAAAAAAAGAATAAAACAGAAGGTAAGAGAGAAGCAATATTGTAGCAGATTCAGTAAGGACTTTAAGAATGGTCCAGGAAAAAAAAATTGAGACAGCAACAACAAAATAAGCGTTTGGGTGTTTGAAGGACAACGCTGACCTTGGAAAAGAAGTCAGAACGTGCAGGAAAGTTTTCTGCCATGTTTGGGGTGGAGGAGACATGCTCAGCTGTCGTTGTGCAGGAGACAAATGACGTGATAGAAAAAGACAAGGCTGAGACAGACACTGGGGAAACCCTCTGATCGCAGGTCACATGCACGCGTCTGAGCTAACTCCGTTCAGTTGTATCTGACACTGTGACCCCATGGGCTGTATCCCGCCAGGCTCCTCTGTCCGTGGGATGCTCCAGCCAAGAATACTGGAGTGGGTTGCCTTGTCCTCTTCTAGGGGATCTTTCTCACCCAGGGATAGAATTCGCGTGTCTTATGTCCCCTGCACTGGCAGGCAGCTTCTTTACCACTAGCAGCACCTGGTCATATGTCACAGAGCCTGCAGTTTCCGTGCGAAAAATGAAATCCTTCCTCCCCACCAAAGATGGTACCTCGGTGTTCACAGAACCTACGTGTATAATGGTCCTCAAGTTTGACACCACTTGAGGGATGGGATGACCGAAATATGGCCACAGAGTGGAATCCTATCCACCAAGAACCAGAGCGCCCTATTTTACAATAGCCTGGAAGTGGCAGCCACCTAGATGTCCATTGACAGAGGAATGGATAAAGAAGCTGTAGTACACATACAGATGATGGAATATTACTCAGTCATGAAAAGGAATGCATTTGAGTCAGTTCTAATGAGGTGTGTGAACCTACAGTGTGTTATACAGAGCGAAGTAAGTCAGAAAGAGAGAAACAAGTATTGTATATTAGTGCCTGTATGGGGGAGGAGTTTGGCTCAGATGGGACAGAATCTGCCTGCAATGCAGGAGACCTGGGTTTAGTCCCCATGTCAGGAAGACCCCCTGGAGGAGGGCATGGCAACCCACTCCAGTATCCTTGCCTGGAGAACCCCACGGACAGAGGAGCCCAGCGGGCTACAGTCCACGTGGTCACAGAGTCGGACATGACCAAGTACACACACACAGACACAGTGCGTGTATATAAATCCCAAACTCCTAATTTGTCCTTCCGCCAGGTACTTTTCCGTTCATTGATACATTATTCTCAATTATCTCTATTTATTATTTTTATGGGCTTCCCTGGTGGCTCAGATGGTAAAGAATCCGCCTGCCAGTGCAGGAAACCCAGGTTCGTACTCTGGGTCCGGAAGATCCCCTGGAGGAGGGTATGGCGACCCACTCCAGGATTCTTGCCTGGGGCATCCCATACGTATGACATCTGTGATTTCTGTTCAGTGAGTGATTAGCGTCGGCTTTTCTGTGACCGTGAAACCGCTTGGACCAATGAGCCTTTCCTGGGTGTGGATCAGCCTCCCATGCTCCACTGTTCTCTTACAGGGCACGGACCTCCCCTACAAAAAGGAGGTGGGTATCCACCCTGCGTGGCCCCCGCAATCTGCCGTCTCAAGCACAGGCTCCTTATTTGAATCGGTGTCCAGACCCTCTGAGACGAGGCGCCCCAGCGCACGGGCCAGGCGTTATCACCTATGCACCCCCGCTTCGCGGCTAGATCCCGGGGACTTGCTGACCCCATCGTCACGCCCAACTAACCGCATCTAACCCACAGAGGCGGCCGTTCCCGCGGGCAGTCATGAGTGCCAGTCGAGAACCCGTCTCCGTCGTCTCTGTCTCTGTCTGTCCCTCCCGTCTCCGCCTCCGTCTCCACGTGACTTCTCTGTGTCTGTGTCTCCCCTCTTCTGTGTCTTATAAGGGTCCCGTCGTGGGGTTTAGGGCCACCCCCAGCCAGGAGGGACCTCATCTCAGACCCTTCACTCTATCACCTCTGCAGAGACCCTGTTCCATAATAAAGGCGTCTTCTGAGGCTCTGAGTGTCAGCCACAGATCTGCAGGGGTCTCTCCCCGCTGTCTGCTTGCTTTTCAACTGCAGACGGAGCTCAAGACCTTTATGTTGAGGAACCCAGGACCCTACACGGTGAAGGTCAAGGCCATGGACTCCATGTTCTTCAGGAGAAGACCGCAAGGCCAGTGGAGCGCCCCGCAGCACCTCGGTGAGGGGGACGCCCCTTGCGTCTCTCCAGGGGTGGGGTGTGTGTGTGTTGGGGGCGGGGGTCACGGAGGCAAGGATCCCTGGCAGCCAGCAGCCTGCCAGACACTCTGACCATCACTGCTCCTTGATGCACCTGCTGGAGGGAGAGGAGACCGTCCACCCACCTCGGCCTGGTTCCCCAGACAGGGCTCCAGGGACCATGGCTGACCCGCGAGGGGCGGGAGACAGGAGATGGTCCCGGGGAACCAGCCCTGCCCCACCCACCCCACCCGCCCCACCCAGCCCATCATACATCATACGGGAGGTGTGGACTGCTAGCGGGGGTCTCTGTCTCCCTCCAAAGTTGCCCTGGGGACGGGTTTTCCTCTGCAGTTAGAAGGCTTTCCTCAGGTGACAGCTGCTGGGTGTCCTTGAGCTCTGCTCCAAAGCCCCACCTCCTCTCAGGCCCCAGGCCACATCCCATTCCTGACCTGACCCAGCAGGAAAACCTGGGGCACCAGGCTGAGCCGTGAGCGTGAGTGTCCTGGGGCGTGGAGGGGGGCGGCTGTAACAAATGACCACAGACAGGGCTTAAGCAACAGACACCCACCCTCCCGAAGTCCTGGAGACCAGACATCTGAGGTCAAGGGGTTCCCAGGGCTGAGCTCCCTGCAGAGGCTCCAGGGGAGGGTCCTTGCCGCCTCTCCCAGCTTCTGGGGGCTCCGGTCGTCCATCCCTGGGCTGGTGGCCGCCTCCTTCCCATCCTTGATGGACTGTGTGCCCAAGTTGTTCCATGGAGATACGCAAGATGCGCGTGGAGACGGCCATCGCCTAACCTCTCAGAAGATTTTTAATGCATTAAAAAAAAAAAAAATCCAAAGGGATGTGAGAAATCCGTGATGACCATATATTAAATTCAAAGGCTGACGCAGGGGCGCACCCAGGACGCCACAGGGAAGGAGGTGGTGATGGTTCGCCTGGGAAACAGACCAGCCCAAGTGGCGCGTGCTGTGAAAGCGTCAGTCGCTCAGTGGTGTCCCCAACTCTCTGCGACCCCATGGACCGTGGCCCACCAGGCTCCTCTGTCCATGGGATTCTCCAGGCCAGAATAGTAGAGTGGGTTGCCATGCCTTTCTCCAGCGAATCTTCCCGACCCAGGGATCCAACCCGGGTCTCCCGCGTGGCAGGCACATTCTGTGCGCCAGACTCCATCTGGTGGTCAGTGGCGGGGGCAGGGGGCAGGTAGCGGTATTCTGGCGACTTGGGAAGGATTCCCGCGCGGCGCGGGCAGCGGGCTCAGGTGGCTGATGTCCGCGGGGTGGATCGCGCTCCTGGGTGCGGCCCTGCGTCCCCAGCCCCGCAGGGAGGCCTTGTCCCGGGCCCCGCCCGACGTTTCCCGCCCGCCCCTTCTTCCCTAGACTGTGACCGCAAGGACGCGTCCTTCCCGCTCTGGCTGGTGTACCTGCTGGCCCCGCTTGGGGCGCTGCTCCTGGTGGGGCTCCTGTTTCTCTGTCGCAGGTGAGCCCCGCAGGCCCGCCCTCCCCCGGTTTGCGCTCCGGAGGTTTTTTTCTGGAGGGGGGCACGGGCAACCCACTCCAGTATCCGCTATCTGGAGAATCCCCACGGACAGAGGAGCCCCCCTGAGCGGCTAACACTTTGTGGAGCGCGATCTGCAGGCCCGGCGGCGCGCGCTCCCGCCCGGACCCGTGCGCCCTGCGTCTTGGCCGCGGAACGCGCGTGCCCGGCGTCTCCGGCCGCCGCTTCCAGTCTCCCCAGCGGTCTTGTATCAGCAGGACCCTGGTTTCCCCTGTCTGTTCTCTGCCCCCTGCAGAAGCCAAGGAGCCCAAAGTCCACAGGGTACCATCCTCGGGGCGCGGGGTCCCTGCCTCCGCGGGCCCCCAGTGCGCGTGGGGCGCGCTATCTGCGGCCGGGCTCCGCGGCCGGTCCCCTGTCGCCCCCCGCACTGTGCTCCCTTCACACCTCGCCGCGACGCCGTTGGCCCCCACCCCGCCGCCCTCCAGCAACCTCCGCACTGGCCTCAGGGAGCGCTCCCGAGCCCAGCAGACAGGCAGCAGGCGGACGCCGGCGGTGTGCGGCCCTTTCAGCCCTGACCGCGCCCCCGCGGTGCCTGCCAAACGCTGCGCGCTCAGCCTCATCCGTGCGCCGCCCTCGGCCCACCTCCGGGGCTCGGTGCGGCTCTTGCCTCGTGAAGCTCCTGGTTTCACACACACACACACACACACGGACACACCCAGAAACACGTAGACACACACAGACACACACGACCCCATATATAGACAGAGAGACACACACACACACACACCGCCTAGCCAGGGGCTAGGGTTGGGAGTGGATGGGCCGTAGCCCCAAAGCAGGGGGACCACCCGCTTCCCGTGGACGCCACTGGGAGCGGGAGGTTGCCATGGTGATGGGATGGGACGGCCTCCATGGTGATGGGTTGGGGCGGCCTCCATCCTTACAGGATCTCGGGGGAGGTGCCGAGGAGGAGCTGATTTCGCTGCCGCCACTCTACTAAGGCTCCGATTTCTGTGTCCGGATGGTGGGGGGCGGGGGGTGGGAACGAAGACTCCGTCCCAACGGAGGGCGGAGTCCGAGTGCTTGCAGGCCGCGCTGGGCCCTCTGGGGGGCGCCGCGGTGCCGCGCGGGTTTCACACCCACACATCCTCTTCTCCTCCGAGGTGGCCGGTGATGCGGAAGCTGTTCCCGCGTGTCCCTCACGTGAAAGACCCCATCGGCGACAGCTTTCAGAATGAGAGGATGGTACGCGCTGCGCAGGGGCTGGCGCGCGTGGCCGGGTCTGGGGCCGCGCGCCCCGCCCGGGGATCGGGGCTGGGGGTGCACTTCCCGCTGGCTGCCGGCGGTGGCCAAGCATGATGGGCAGGGGAGGTCGCCCCCGAGGCGCGGGTCTGGGAGCCCCCTGCCGAGGTGGGGGGTGCCCTGTCCCGGATCCCTGCGCTATCCGAGGTTTTCCGGGGCGCACTTGCCGCTCCCGTACCCCACCCCGCACCCCCACTCACCCCCACCCCCTGCGCCCTGCAGGTGGCCTGGGACCCAGAGCCGGAGAGCCAGGAAGACTGTCCCGTGGCCCAGGTGCAGGTGTTGGGGGAAACATGAAACTCATGCAACCCGGGGCTTCATTCTTCTGCTGGGGAGGGCGCACGGCTGGGCCGGGTTGGACGCGGACGTTTGCTGCACGGCTGAGGATGGGAAAGCCTGCTGCACCTGACTGGGGGATTGCCTTCCTTGTGCTTATTTCTCAAATAAACTACTTTTTGACCTGTCACGGGCCCCCTGGAGGTGGGGGGGGGGGTCACCCCGCAATGCCGCACAGCGCCCTGGACACCCCCAAATGTCCACTGTGTTGGCTGGCCTGGTTTCTCTTTAAATGGTTCCATTTCCCATTGTGTGTTAGTCGTCCATTTCCCCTTTTAAGCCCCTTAAATCACTTAATTGAGAGGTGTACACACACACACACAGCCCCCCACCCCCAGCTACAAGGTTAAATCTGTGGGACAGGGGGCAGGTAGACTTGGGAGTGCAGACCTGCCCCAGTCCATGGGGTCAGAGTCGGACAGGATTGAAGTCACACACACACACACACACACACACACACGAAAGGATTTAGCCTACCCCGCCCCCCACCCCCAAACACGGGAAAGGACTTGGCCTACCCCCCACAGGAACTCAGGGCTTCTCAGGAGGGACCTCGGATCTCTTTAGTCTTGTTCACACACTAGAGTTCTGGCTGCAAAGAATCCACCCCAAAGGCAGAGGCGGGGTTGCCAAGCCTGAGGGAGGTAAGCCAGCTGAACGTGCCCCTGTGGTTATTCCACTCAAGGTGCTGAAGGCACCATGTCCAGGATCTGACCCCCGCCGTCAGCACAGGTCTGGGCTGACAGGTTCCTGACTCGGTCGGTCCGCCCTAGCGGCTGGGTCGGAAGTCGGGACACCCCGCCTGGCTCAACCCCCTTCGGCGAGTGCGGGCTGGACTCGTTCCAGCGTGGGCTGGGCGACCTTGGGGACAGCTGGCTCCAACTTCCTGTTCTCGGAGTGACCTCACGCTGCTCTGCAGATTATCCAAGCCCTGCCTTTCAAGGACATAAGCCAGCTTGGGGGTGAGGGTTGTGGTTGGGCTGCGACCTGCAGATGACCCCCAACCGACCTCTCCAATGTCACTGGGTGCTGGCAGCTGAGTGGAGCCAGGGGACACCTCTGTGTGCAGCCTCCTGAGGGCTCAGGCTGGTTGATGACCCCCCGGACACTCTCCCCAACCTCCACAGACACCCCGAGGCGGCCTCGGAGCCCACCCCACGCCCCCTACAATCACATGCCACGACCCTGACATCGGCCTGGTGGACTGTCCCTGCAGTGAGCAGTAGGGCTCTGGTTTCGGCAGGAATACTTAGCTGCGGGGGGTTGGCGGGGCAGGTGTGTGTCTTAAGTCCATCAGTGATGGCTGACACCCCGTGGACTGTAGCCGGCCAGGCTCCTCTGTCCAGAGGATTCTCCAGGCAGGAATACTCGAGTGGGTTGCCATGCCCTCCCCCAGGGGATCTTCCCAATTCAGCGAGTGATTGAACCCGGGTCTCTGGCACTGCAAGGGCGACAGCTGAGAGCCTAAAAGTTGGTGAACAATCTGCCTGCAATGCAGGAGGCCTGGGCTGGGGAGAGCCCTTGAAGAAGGAATTGGCAACCCACTCCAGTGTTCTTGCGGGGAGACTCCCACGCACAGAGGAGCTTGCGGGGCTTCAGCCCATGGGGTCACAAAAGACTTAGCAACTACACCACCACCACCAGGGAAGCCCCAGGGCGCCCACCTTAGAGGGCATTCCCGGGAGCCCTGGGCACGGGTGGGCCCCACAGCTGCCACCACCTTGGGGGTCCCGTGTGGTTAAACCCCAGCTACAGCTGAGAAGGCTGAGCACCGAAGGACTGACGCTTCTGAACTGTGGTGCTGGAGAAGCCTCTTGAGACTGCCTTGGACTGCAAGGAGATCCAACCAGTCCATCCTAAAGGAAATCAGTCCTGAGTGTTCACTGGAAGGACTGATGCTGAGGCTGAAACTCCAATACTCTGGCCACCTGATGTGAAGAGCTGACTCATTTGAAAAGACCCTGATGCTGGGAAAGATTGAGGGCAGGAGGAGAAGGGGACGAGAGAGGATGAAATGGCTGGATGGTATCACCAACTCGATAGACATAAGTTTGAGCAAACTCGGAGTTGGTGATGGACAGGGAGACCTGGTCTCAAACCTCCTGCTGCTTTCCGCCCCGCGAGGACTCTCTGTTGAGAAAGGAGACGAGCGCCTCTGTGTCCCGATTTTATTGTTCCGCAGCGGAAATGCCGGACGGAGAAACATAGTCGCGAGTACCCGGCTGTGCAAAGAGAGGATAGTGCTTAAGTACAAATGGAGACATGATTTTCTTAAATAAATACTTAAACACGGGTCGGTCCTACAAGCACCTGGAGTCTAGGTCTGGTGTGCGGAGCTGCCTCGACTGTGGACCCACGGAGATCCCCCGATTGCCCTCTCCCCCCACCCCAATCAACGCGTGGACCCAGGGCCGATGGTCCTCCGGCGAGGAGCCCCCGGCGCGGGGCGGCCCGGCCCCGGCGGGGACGCTGGAATTTCTCGAAGTCGGTGGTCCGTCACAGTGAGGAATGGCGCGAGGCGGTCGCGGCGGGCGGCCGGGTGCCTAGATGACCTTCTTGAGCTCGTCGTAGAGGACCAGCACGAAGGCGCCGCCCATGCCACGCAGCACGTTGGACCAGGCGCCCTTGAAGAAGGCCTTGCCGCCCTCATCCTTGAGGATCTTCCGCCAGCAGTCCACCGTGCCCTTGTACATGATGTCGGCTGCGGGGAGACGGCGGGGTCACGGCGCGCTCGGACGCGGCCCCGGGGGACCTGGCAGAGCTAGTGAGCCCGGGGCCGCCGTCTGCGCGCCAGGAGGAGCTCTGGCCCGAGAAGAGGTGGCTTTGGGAACGCGCTCTCGGGAGAGGATCAAGCCCAGGACTCCAGCCCCCACGAGGCGCAGGGACGCCAGGGCAAAGACCAAGGAGCTGCGGGTGCGGATGGGCACCCACGGGGGACCCCCCATATCAGATCACCGGACGCCGGAAGGGCCCTGTGCCTGCCCCACCCACTCCCGCCCCCATGAAGCCCGGCGTGGACGGGCACCCGTGCGGGAACCCCATATGTGATCACGGGATGCTGGAAGGGCCGGTGCCTGCCCCGCCCACTCCCGCCCCCATGAAGCCCGGTGTGGACCGGCACCCGTGCGGGAACCCCATATGTGATCACGGGATGCTGGAAGGGCCGGTGCCTGCCCCGCCCACTCCCCGCCCCCGTGAAGCCCGGCGGGGGCGGGCACCCCCGTGGGGCCTCAGAGAACCCCCAACACCTGGAGGACTCTTCCCCCCCGCCCCCTGCTCCCATGAAAGCCGGCTGCCTCTCTGTGGGACCAGACGCTGGCCCCCGCCTCTGCAGGAAGACCCAGGGCCGCTCATGGGGCCCCCGGCACCTCCCCGAGCCCATCAGAGCGCGACCCCGAGCGAATCCTTTGACCGCCCCCTACCCCCCCCCCCCCCACCACGGCCCTGAGCTGAGCCAGTACCTCCTTTACGCCCCGACTGCATCATCATGCGACGCCGCACCGTGTCGAAGGGGTAGGAGACCACACCCGCCACGGCCGTCACCGTCTGCGCGATCATCCAGCTCACCACGATGTGCGTGTTCTTGGGGTCGGGGAGCATGCCTGCGGGCACGGGGGGGTCACGGGGTGAGGCCCCAGGGCTGCCCACACAGCCATGTGGAGTTCCTAGCTCCACGGGGGACACTGGCCGGGCCGGACTGGGGTCAGTACACGCCCTGCCGGCTGGCAGGGAGGGGACGCTCTGACACCTGCTCCACTGCTGAGGGTGCCAGCCGGCCCGGCCCCGCCTCCGGGGCGGCGCACCTACAGGGACTGAGCCGTGCCATCCCCCAGATCGTGGTGGAGCCCCAAACCCCAGACCCAGAGGACGTAACCGTACGTATAGGAACTCTATCGTATGTATGTAACTGTAGGTACCCTAGTACGGGAAATCAAATATTTTACAGACAAAACCGAATTCATAGGGAAAAATTCTAACACTATAACTGGGGTCCTTGTAAGAACAACAGGTCAGGGCAGACAGACACACAAGGACAGCACGAGAGGATTCGGGGAGGAGAAACCAGCCCCGCCCACACCAGGGTCTCAGCCTCCAGGACTGGGAGCAATAAAGGTGCGCTGCTTAAGCTGCCCTGTGATATCTGCCCAGGCCAATCAGGAATCCCTCTTATCAATGGTGACGAATTTACATGTTGAATCCCTAACCTCAGGAGCCCAGAATATAGCTGTGATTGGAGATGAGGGTCTTTCAAGAGAAGATGAAAACGAGGTCACCGGGGTGGGTCCTCAGCCCACAGGACTGGGGTCTTTATGAAAAGAGGTCAGGCACAGACAGACCCAGAGGGAGCAGCTCATGAGGATTCAGGGGGTCCACAGGCCCAGGAGAGAGCCCCGCCCACATGTGGCTCCAGCCTCCAGGGCTGGGAGCCCCCAGCTATCTGCAGCCGAAGCGCACCGCCCCCCCTCCAGGAGTAGGCCCCCGCCCCCAGGGAGCAGAAGGCCCTGGCCCTCCCGGGAGCCACCCCCTACCCCTGCCTCCAGCTCCGCGAGCAGGGCGCTCACCCTTGGCGGTGTCATAGATGCCAAAGTAGGCTGCGCGGTAGATGATGATGCCCTGCACAGACACGTTGAAGCCCTGGTACAGCCCGCGGATGCCATCGGACTTGGTGATCTTCACCAGACAGTCTCCCAGGCCCTTGAACTCGCGCTCACTGCCCGACTTGCCCACGTCGGCCGCCAGGCGGGTCCGGGCGAAATCCAGCGGGTAGACGAAGCACAGAGAAGTGGCGCCGGCCGCCCCGCCCGAGGCCAGGTTGCCTGCGAAGTACCTCCAGAACTGGGTGTGCTTGTCCACGCCCCCCAGGAAGATCTGCTTGTACTTGTCCTTGAAGGCGAAGTTGAGGGCTTGCGTGGGGAAGTAGCGGATGACGTTCGCCAGGTTGCCCCGCCAGAAGGACAACACGCCCTGCTCCTTGGGGATGCGCACGATGCAGTCCACGATGCCCTTGTACTGCTTGTCGGCCGCGATTTGCTTGCTGGCGTGCTGCACCTGGGGGGCGGTGGGGGGGAAGACACAGGGCTTTACCGGGGGCCTGGGCACACCGCCATGTCGACTTATGAGGAGATTCTGGTGAAGCTCTGACAGCTCTGAGCGATTGCTCCAAGGAGGTGAGGGAAAGGTCAGTATGGATGAGATTCTGACCCACAAGTTCATATTTTCGCAGAGCGTTTCTTACGCTCAAGGAGCATTCGTCACCGTGAAGGTTTTTCAATGCTTTTTCAAACATGATGGACAGGGAAGCTTGGCCTGCTGCACCTTGGGGCGGGGGTGAGGGGGAACAGGGCTTCACCCAGGGTCTCGGGCAGACCTCCATGTCCACTTGTAAAAAATACACAACTTGGAAGTGGCGAATTAAGATCTGGGGCAAAACGAGAATTACACCCCGGGGGGGGGGGTGCGGAGGGCAGCCGAGATAGCTGAGAGATTGCTCCAGAGGTGAGCGGGAAGGTCAGTATGAATGAGATTCTGGTCAATGGGAAATTCACAGAGCAAGCACTTATTTTCGCAAAGCCTTTCTCATAGCCTCAAGGAGCACTCGTCACCGTAAAGGTTTTTAGTGCTTTTCTAAACATGATGGAAAGGGAAACCTGGCGTGCTGCAGCCCATGGGGTCGGCAAACGATTGGACACGACTGAGCGACTAAACTGAAACATGAGGAGGGCAAGCGAGAAGTGAGCTCACAATCAGCCACTGGAAACATCTGTCTGATGACTTGACCTGTCACATTTTCCCAGAACCCGCATGCCTCATTCCTGCTCTCCACCCTGAAGTCCTTTCACGGGGTTTGAAGGTCAGAAGCACCTGATTTAATACCCATAGAGGCGGCTCAGATGGTCAAGAATCACTCCGCAATGCAGGAGACCCGGGTTTGATCCCTGAGTCAGGAAGATCCCCTGGAGAAGGGCTTGGCAACCCACTCCAGTATCCTCGCCTGGAGAATCCCATTAACAGAGGAGTCTGGCAGGGCTACAGCCCATGGGGTCGCAAGAGTCGGACACAACTGACCTAATACCGCTTTCAGAGGTAGACAGCAGGTGCCCACAAGTGTCAATTTGCAGTTGACACCTGCAAAAATCACCAACGACAGACGTGTCCTTAATAAGACATTTGTACGGGGCCTTTAAGCTCTCCTAACATCCTTCCTGGAGAATCCTATTTTCTTTAGGGGTTGCAATCACACTGCAACGCTAATTCCACTAGCTTCCCACTTGTGACGCTCAAAACAGACCAGTGCAGTTTATTCCGCGTCAGAACCGAGCAAACAAGTGCGAACAGTGGGCGAAGAGGACCAGTACAACGACGGGGACGAGACAACTGCCCTCGCGCGACTCCGTCCACCGCCCAAGGGCACGAACCCCACACCCAGCCTCGCAGGGTCAGTCCACGCGGCTCTCCCACCGCGCCTGCGCGCCCTAGCGCCGCAGGCCCCAGTGCGCACGCGCGGAGGCCGCTGCCGCCGGCCGCCCACCGCGCCTGCGCTACCCCGCGCCCCAATGCCGACGCGCAGACATCGCCGCCGGCCGCCCCCCGCGCATGCGCTCCCCCCGCGGCGGCGCCCACGTGACGCGACCCCCCGGAAGCCGGCCGGGTCGGCCGCGCGCGGACAAAGCGGCGCGGCCTCCCCGCTTCCGGTCGCGGGTCGTGCGCGCCCCCGAGCTCCCCGGGGCCCGGCGCCGGCCGCCGCGCGCCCGCAGCCTGACACGCACCTGCAGCAGCAGCTTGACGCGCTCGATAGGGGCCACGGCCGTCTTGGAGATGGCGGCGGCGATGCCCCCGGCCAGGAAGTCCTTGGCGAAGGAGATGGCCTGTTCCGTCATGGCGGCGGGCGGAGAGCGGAGCGGAGGCGCAGAGAGGCAGAGAGAGACAGCCGGATATTGGGCGCCGCTAGTTCAGCGCTGCCGCCGCCGGGACCGAAAGGACTGGGCGGCCACCGCGCAGCCGCTAAGGGGCCCGCTCCCCGCCCCGCGGCCCCCGCGCGCCTCGCCCATTGGCTGTGCTGCCACGTAGGCCCCGCCCCCTGGGCGCGCGCCCCGCCCCCGCGCGGGCTGCCGGGAGCGGCGCCTCGCCCCGCCCCGTTGGTCCGTACGGCCGCTCCCATTGGCCGCGCCGCCGCCCTGCTCCGCCCCTTGGGCCTGCGCCGCGACCCCCGTGGGCTGCCGGGAGCTGCGCCTCGCCCTGCCCCGAGGCCCCCCGTGCGCCGCACCTATTGGCTGCGCCACCACGCAGGCCCCGCCCCGCAGCCCGCGCGCCGCGCCGCGGGGCATGTTGGGAGCCTCGCCCCGCCCCTGCGCCGAGCGTGCCCGGGGCGGGTCACGGTGAGGTGAGCGGCGGCCACTTTGACCTTGTGAAGGTCACGCTTGGTGTGGCGACCGCGACGGGCTGCGGCGGTGAAGGGGACAGGTCGGGCCTTGCGGAGAACCGCGCCCTCTCTTCTCCCGATCGTAGCCCCGGACGCTCGGGTCCCCAGGCTCGTCCTGGAGATCGTCCAGTCCGGCCGGTCCGATCGTTGAGGCTCGGACCGCAGGTCCGGTGCAGGTCTCCGCGCCGCAGACCTCCGAGTCCCGCCTGCGACCCCCACCCCCAACCCCGCAGCCCCGAGAGACCCTGATGACCCCTGGCGCCCTCCAGGCCCCGCGTCGCCCCGGGGGACGAGCGATGCAGTCTGTGGGTTCTGACCCAGCGTACGAAACCGCCCCAGAACCCCGCGCGGGCCGGCTTCGGAGCAAGGTTTGCCTGTGCCCCGCCCGGGAGCCCCGAGTCCGCCCAGGAGAGCGCCCCCGGAGGACCCAGCGCCCCGCCGTGCGGTCCCCCAGCCCTGACCCTGAGGCCTCCGGGTGCACTTGGAGGCCCCAGGATGGGGAGGTCCGGCTGCCTTTCCAGGGCCCAGTGGGGCTCACACTAGGGGTGTCCCTGTCAAGCCGGGCACCGCGACTTGGAAGAGGGTCTCCTAGAAGAACAGGGACACGTGTGCTGAGGTCACAGGCTCACTGACGGGTGCACGCACGTGAGTGTATACGTGTGTCCACAGACATGCTCGCGTATGCAGCCATTGCACATGCCCACGCGCGGACTTCTGTGCACACGTGTCACACGCGGCATTATAGGCCCCCTGCCTCCAAGGGCGTGTCCGGAGACCTTGGTGTTTGGAAGGCCTGACCGCCTTGTGCAAGTGGTGTTCTTTCAGGCGTGTCTGACCGTTTGCAACTGTGGAATAAAAAAAAGTACAACTTGAGAGTTGTGAGTTAAGTTTTGTTTGGGGCAAAATGAGGACTGCAGTCGTGGGAGGCAGCATCTCAGATAGCTGAGAGACTGCGCCAAAGCAGCAGTAGGGGAAAGTCAATGTATTAAGTTTTGGTGAAGGGGGAGTTCAATGCGATGAAGCACTTGGTTTACAAAAAGTTTCTATTAGTCTTGAGGATCTAATGTCACCATGAAGGGATTTAGTGATTCTCTAGGTATGAGGGACTGATGTTGAAGCTGAAAGTCCAGCCCTTTGGCCACCTGATGCGAACAGCTGATTTCATTTGAAAAGACCCTGATGCTGGGAAAGATTGAAGGTGGGAAGAGAAGGGGACGACAGAAAATGGTTGGCTGGCATCACTGACTCAATGGGCATGAGTTTGACTGAACTCCAGGAGTTGATGGACAGGGAGGCCTGGCATGCTTCGGTTCATGGGGCCACAAAGAGTCGGACACAACTGAGCGACTGAACTGAGCTGAACTGGACTAGATATGAGGAGTTGCAAGGATTGAGATCATGCAATCTGTTCCTAAAAACATCCAACTATTAATAAAGACCAGTCCCACCACATCCCCTGGAGCACAGAGTGCCTCAGTCTACCCTGAACTCCCCCAGGGATTGTTGAAGGTCAACAGCAATAGCAGCAAGGAGGTTCAACCTCCCTAGAGGCAGATGACAAATTGCCTTTGTTGTTCAGTTGTTGGCAATGCTCTTTGCCAATTTTAGTTGACACTACCCCATAGACTTTAGCCCTCCAGGCTACTCTGTCCATGGGATTTTCCAGGCGGGAATACTGGAGTGGGTTGCCATTTCCTCCTCCAGGGGAATCTTCCCCACTCGGAGTGAATCCAGATCTCATCCACTGCAGGGAGGTTCTTTTCCTGTCTGAGCCACCACAGGAAGCCCTGTGAACTCCTTTTTGAATTTTAAATAATTAAATAACACAAGTCCTAAGTGTATCATCCTGTGAATTTTCACAAAGCGAATGCCAAAGTGTGTCACCAGCCAGGTCCAGAAAAAATAAATCTTTGTAGCAACGCGGGTTCAAAGAATTATTTCTTAATTTGCCTCTCTCTCCCCTGTTGTTTTTTTCTCTAACCCCGTCCTCTTTTTTTCTTTATGCCCCGCCCCCCAACTTGGGCTCAGATGGTCAAGAACCTGCCGGCAGCGCAGAAGAGCCAGGCTTCGATGGCGGGGTCGGGAAGATCCCCCTGGAGGAGGGCATGGCCACCAAGTCAGGTATTGTTGCCCGGGAAACCCGCGGACAGAGGAGCCTGGTGGGCTATACAGTCCATGGGGTCGGAAAGAGTCGGACACGACTGAGTGACTGACACTTCCTTTCCTGTTTCCGTGGCTTCTTTCTTTCTCATCCCTGCCTCTAGGTCCTTTCTGCTGCCCCGCCCTCCTTCTCATGAGGGGGTCTCCTCCAAGTGACACTGGATGGATGGATGCTAGGGACCGACCCATAAGAGCCCAGCACACCCCCCCCCACCCCAACCTCCTCCAACCCCCGCCCCAGCCGCTCATTCATTTCTCCAGCCCCCGGTGACCTGGCAGGAGGGCCTTCCAGAGTCCTCTCGTGACTTCTTTCCTGGGAGAGGCTGGTAAGAGGCGTGGCCGGAGAATGGCCGGGCCCAAGAGGGGTGGGTACGGATCAGGTGGCTGTCAGCGGGTTAGGATTGCAGCGGGGGTCGGGGGTGGGGGGCGGGGGAGGGCCTTGGTGTTCTGGCATTTTCTGAGGCTTCACTGGGGCTTGCCTGGGGCCTGGAGGACGGAGCTGGGTGGTGGCCCAGCCCGGTTCCAGCCGGCCGCGACTACACGGCGCTGGAAGAGAGGGCGAGGCCGCCCCGGGTTCTGGTCGCTGGCTGCGGGGCACGCCCCGGTCAGGGAGGCATCTCCCCGGTCATCTGCAGTTTGTACACAGCGGGCACCCGCCCGTCTGGGCGGGACGGGACCCCGCGATGCTTATCACTGCCCGCTGGGCCAACGAGGACCAGCCAGCCGGAGCTGGTCCTTCAGGCGGGGAGGCCCTGGCAGTCCGCACTTTGCTTTCAGAGCCGGCGTTGGGCACAGCAGGACGGCTCTCTGCAGCCTCGGTGTGGCGGTGGTGGAGGCGGTTAACCTCTGGGCCACTCTGTCCCCTCCCCTAGGTGACGGATCCCCCTCCCTGGGGCCCCACATGCATCCCAGGGGTCACCCCCACTCCGACCCCCCCGCCCAGGTCAGCAGCTTGCTGTCTGCGGGAAGGACTCAATGAATGTGACATCTGTCCTCCTTGCTCACTAGGGCGCAGAAAGTGTTTCTCCTTTAAAAGCATCTCACGTGGGCCTTCGATGGAGGTCTGCTCCCTGTGTGTGTCCTGGGGACGGGCTGGGGGCATGGTGACCCAGGCCGTGTGCTGCAGTCACGGCTGAGCCGGGAGGGCGGCAGGACCACAAACACCCCGGGTACTGGGGAAAGACTGTGCACCCGTGGGATTGTGCACCCAGGTAGACCGAGGGGTGGGATGGGGATGGTTAAGGGAAGTGGGATGGCGGCTGGGGGGTGGGGGTGGGGGAAGGAAGGGGGTCCTGTTCCCGGACTCCGGGGGGGCAGGGGTGCAGAGACAGCGGGCTGGCCCCCATTCCTCAGCACCCTCCCGAGGTTTAATTACGCTATTCACAGCGTTAGAGGCTGCGTATCCGAGATGGTTTTTGTCGTCTCGCTGCTAAGTCATGTCCGACTCTGCGACCCCATAGACGATAGCCAGAGTAGTGGCACGGGTGGCCGGCCATGTCCTCCTCCAGGGGATCTTCCCGACCCCGGGATCGAACCTGCGTCTCTTAGGTCTCCTGCATTAGCAGGTGGCTTCTTTACCACTAGCGCCACCTGATCGTTTGTGTATCTAAGCAATGAAGAGACAGGTTATGTGTCCGTCAGTCATATTTCCACTTCTCGCCTTTTAATTTTTTTTTTTTTTTAACTGCAAAGAGTCCCAGCAGGACAAGGAGAGTGAGGCGAACAAGGGCCCCAGGGGCCGTCCTCCCTGGCTTCCGCAGACGTTAGCTGCCGTCAGCCTCCAGCTGGGGCCCTCGCTCGGGCGTGTCCCCGGCTCACGGGCCTGGTCGTGGGTGTGGGCCCCCGAGTCCGGCCTGCACCAGGCGCACTGTCCAAGGACTCTTGGGCTGGGTGGGTGGGGTTCGGGTACCCCCCTCCCCGCGGGCCGGTGCTCTGACCCCTCTGGTTAGAAGAGCAAGTTTCCTCTAGGGAACCTGCTGTCTGGAGGGACCGCGCCCCCCACGCGCCCCTGGGGAGCAGAGGGCTGGCTCTGCACGTCACTCATTCTCGCTGGGGGCCCAGCCCGGCTGCGACCAGGTGCCCTCGGGAGAAGGACCGCACCCCCTGCCTTTCCCCGGGGTCCCCTCTGTCGGTCGCCTCCAGCCCCGGGGCGCCCCAGGCCCCTCTCCAAGTCCCCGCGACCCCCGCCCCCCCAACAAGCACTGCCAGCCCGCGTACCCTTCCCCTCCCGGGTTGGGGGTGCGCATCTCCTGGGTCCAGGTCGCCCCCTACAGACGCGCGCGGAGACTGCCTGCTTTCCGCCTCCTTTAATAATCGTTGTCCCGTGCGGACGCCTCTTCTCCGGGAATCACCCCCAGGCTCGCGCGGCGACCCTCGGGGCGGGGCGACCCTCAGGGCGGGGCCCGGGTCCCGAGGACCACGTGCAGCAGGTCTCCCGCGCGCGCCGCCCGCACGTCCCGGAAGCCAAGCCCCTGCAGGAGGCGCCGGTACTGCCCGGGGCCCCGGGGGGCCCGCCCCGCCCCGAGGATCTGCAGCCCGGGGGGCCTCCGCGCCGCCCCGCCAGCCTCCTCCTCCTCCACGGGCGCCAGTTCGGCCAGCAGGAGGCCAGCGCCTGGGGAGACAGACACAGAGATAACGGGGAAGGGACGCGCAGGCATCCCAGGACCCAGCCTGCGGGTCCCCCGGGGCTCCCCGGGACTTCCCGGTGGGAAGGTGGGAGGAATTCTGTCTGCAGGGACAGGGCTGCAGACTCTGCGATGCCCGGAGGTGCGGTCTGCTCTGTCCCTCAGGCGTGTCCGACTCTGCGTCCCCGTGGACTGTAGCCCGCCGGGCTCCTCTGTCCACAGGGTTCTCCAGGCAGCAATACTGGAGTGGGTAGGCCTGTCCCTTCTCCAGGGGATCTTCCCGACCCATAGATTAAACCCGGATCTCCCGCACTGCAGGCAGATTCTTTACCGTCTGAGCCACCAGGGGGAGCCCATGAGACGCCATACGCTTGCTGCGGCTGGAAAGCTCAGAAATGAATGAGGGGCAACTGGCAATCAGCTACGCAGGCGGTAAACTGGGCAGCGGACCGTGGGCTGGATGGGTGGGGAGGCGGACTGTCTGACATGCATCCGGGTTTCTTTCATTTTTTTTTTTGATGGGAAATTGTCTTTAAGTGTGAAGAAAGGCAAGTGCATGAAGAAAAGGCAAGTGCAGGGTCTCACCTGCTCTGCAGCCGCGGGAGACCCGGCTCAGGAGCCCGTGGAGTCTGTCGTCAGGCCCGGCGTGCGCGAGGATGCAGAGAACGTACAGGTCTGCGGGCGGGAGGCGGTCGCTGGCAAGGTCACCTGGGTCACACACAGACGGGGTGGAGGCGTGCTGGCCGCAGGGGCTGCTTCTGCAGCCAGCGTCCTACACACAGATGTGACCCCGACACACACAGACACACACAGACACACACACAGATGTGACCCAGACACACACAGACGCACACACAGACACACACACAGACACACAGCTACACACACACACAGACACACACACAGATGTGACCCAGACACACAGAGACACACACACAGACACACACACACACATACACACATACAGCTACACACAGCAATACACAGATACACACAGACACACACACAGATGTGACCCAGACACACAAAGACACACACACAGATGTGACCCAGACACACAGCTACACACACACACAGACACACAGATGTGACCCAGACACACACAGATGCACACACAGCTACACACAGATGTGACCCAGACACACACAGACACACACAGACACACAGCTACACACACACAGACACACACACATACAGCTACACACAGCAATACACAGATACACACAGACACACACAGATGTGACCCAGACACACAGACACACACAGCAACACACAGACACACATAGCAACACACAGACACACATAGCAACACACAGACACACATAGCAACACACAGCCACATACACATACAGATGCACAGACACACACGGGAACACAGATACACACACTGACACGTAAGCACACACAGAAGCATGCATATGTACACATACCCGCACACGCAACACCCTGGTGGCTGAGACAGTAAGGGATCCACCCCCAGGGTAGGAGACCTGGGTTCCATCCCTGGGTTGGGAAGATCCCCTGGAGGAGGAAATGGCAAGCCACTCCAGTATTTTTGTCTGGAGAATCCCATGGACAGAGGGGCCTGGCGGGCTGCAGTCCATGGGGTTGACGTGGAGTGAACAGCTAACACTTTTTCACTTTACCCACACACAGAAACACAGATACACACACACACACACACAGGAAAATACACATATAGACACATAAACCCAGGTACACACACATTTAGACACACACACACACAGACCACATATGCATGCGCATACACACATACAGGTACACGTGGACACATTCACAGGCCCAGAAACACACAACACACAGAGACAGAAATGTACACATATAGACACACACACACTCCGTATGTGTGTGCGTACTCAGTCATGTCCAACTCTCTGAGACCCCATGGACTGCAGCTCACCAGGCTCCTCTGTCTGTTGGATTTCCCCAGAAAGAACACTGGAGGGGGTGCCATTTCCTCCTCCGGGGATCTTCCCGACCCAAGGACCGAACCCGCATCTCTTGCTTTGGCAGGCGGGCTCTTTACCGCTGAGCCACGAGGGAAGCCCTACCCACCCGATACAGGAGATAAATAAGGTCGCCCAAAGAGTGACCACTGGCAGACAAGGACGCCGCACTGACCTGGCACAAAGTGGACCCGCTCCGACGGCCGTGCGTCGGTCTGAAAGTCCCCGGCAAGCTCGATGACCTCTGGGAGGTCAAACACGGTCACCTGCAGACGTGGGTACTCCTGGACAAGCTTGTGGGCCAGGGCGCCCGTGCAGCCTGTGGGAAGAAATGTGGACTCTGGACCAACCTGGCCTGTGTCCAGAAGCTCAGCTCTGGCAGGACCAAGTCAGCGCTCTCGGACATGACCTCAGCATGTGCCCTCACAGGAGGTCAGCCAGTGGGGAGATCTCTGCTGTCTCAAACTCAGGGCCTTGTGGACTGATGGTGGACCAAGCGCTGGCCCGAGCCAGGTGAGCAGAGTGGAAAGAGATCCACAGGGAATCCTTAGGGCAGAGTTCTAGAGAGTTACACTCTTTCCTTCTCTGTTCTGTTGCCGGAATGCAGGTGTGATGGCTGGTGCCACAGCAGCCACTCTGGGCCACCAGGAGGAAAGCTGTGCAGAAGATGGGAAAATGCAAGCTGCCAGCTCAGGAGCCCTCCTAGGACCCCAATCCCACTACATCCCTTGGGAAGGCATCTGCTCCTCCTCCATCTAATGTCCTGGGGGAAGGACTGGCTGGGAGGGGAGGAGGGTGTGTGTGTGGGGGGCATAATTAGACCTCATGAGATGGCAGCAGACAGGTTCCACGGCCCCCTGCTCTGCTTGGCAGCCCCCAGGAAGGGTTCCATAACCTCTACGAGGGTCTGAGCCATCCCTGGGACCTCCTAGCACTTGGGAATGTCAGCCCAAGCCCCACATCCACCCTGGACACATTTAGATCCTTGTGTGGTTTGTAGAGATAAACCCATTTTCCAAGTCTTGTTAGTAGGTATTGTGTGTTAGTTGCTCAGTCGTGTCCGACTCCGCAACCCCATGAACTGTAGCCCACCGGGCTCCTCTGTCCATGGGGATTCTCCAGGTAAGAATACTGGGGTGGGTTGCCATTCCCTTCTCCAGGGGATCTTCCCGACCCAGGGATGGAACCTGGATCTCCTGCACTGCTGGCGGACTCTTCTGCCCGGGAAGCCTATCTGTAGGTAAGGCACCTGCAGCTTCCGACAAGAGAAGGAAGGCTTGCAGCTGTTTGCCCCGACTGCTGTCGGCTGAAGGGATGTACCTTGCAGGTGGCAGGCGGAGGTGAACGGGGACAGGTCAAAGGCCGTGGCCACGTGGTGGGCGGTCAGCTTGCTGAGGCCATGCGAGGCCCTCATGAACTGCAGGGTCGCCTCCGTGCTCTGCTTGTGGGGGGCCTGAAACGGAACAGGATCTCAGGAGAGACCCACCGGGGGCCCAGGCGGTCCTGCACCCGCGATGACGTTCTACGTGGCCTCTCTGAGGGCAGGGGGCTTGGTGGGCTTCCCCAGTGGACCAGACGGTAAAGAGGCCATGTGCCATGCAGGGGAGCTGGGCTCTGTCTCTGGGTCGGGAAGATTCCCTGGAGGAGGAGACAGCAACCCACTGCAGTACTCCTGCCTGGAGAATCCCATGGACAGGGGAGCCTGGGGGGGTACACTCCATAGGGTCACAGAGAGTCAGACACAACTGAGCGACGAAGCGTGGGGGGCTTGCTCGGCGGGATGATGGGGGCAGACCAGATGGGCAGGGGTCCAGGGGACAGAGTGGAAGAGGAAGGAGAGAAGAAGACATCGATCGAGGAGCCAGGAACTGCGTCCTCACCGCACACTACGCCCACCCTCACTGGGATCTCAGACTGGACACTAAGCCTGCCCTCACCGGGATCTCAGACGTCCCGCTTCTACAACCGCAGGAAACAAGTGTCTTTTGTTTCTAAGTGAAAAGAAGCTGCAGATCGTTGAGTCATGTCCGACTCTTTGCGACTCCATGGACTATATACCATGGGATTCTCCAGGGAAGAATACTGGAGTGGGTTGCCATTTCCCCCTCCAGGGGATTTTCCTGACCCAGGGATTGAACCCGGGTCTCCTGCATTGCAGGCGAATTCTTTACCAGAAGGGAAACCTTTTGTTTCTAGACCCCCTTGAGAGCCCTGAAGACCCAGACCCACTGAAGTGAAGTGAAAGTCGCTCAGTTGTATCCGACTCTGTGACCCCAGGGACTGCGGACCCACCAGGCTCCCCTTTCCCTGGGCTTCTCCAGGCCAGAGTACTGGAGTGGGTTGCCATTTCCTCCTCCAGGGGATCTTCCTGACCCAGGGATCGAACCCAGGTCTCCCGCATTGCAGGCAGACGCTTTATCGTCCGAGGCACCAGGGAAGCAGCTTGCTCAGTCATCTCTGACTCTTTGCAACCCGATGGACTGTACAGTCCATGGAATTCTCCAGGCCAGAATACTGGAGTGGGTTGCCATTTCCTTCTCCAGGGGATCTTCCCAACCCAGGGATAGAACCCAGGTCTCCCGCGTTGCAGGCAGCTTCTTCACCAGCTGAGCCACAAGGGAAGCCCCCCCAGACCCACTAGACACCCCACAAGGCTCTCTCTGGAAGGTCGGGAGCCAGGAGGCAGGGCAGGGAGGGATTTGCAGACTCCGAGCTCACAAGCCACAGTCTCTACACAGTCTAACCTCACGTAGGAAACGGGGGGCCTTGGCTTGAGGCAGCCCCTTCGTGGAAACACCCTCTTCGGGAGCTGCCCCCCACGCCTTCCCTGAGGACCCGCATCCGCAGCCTTCTGCTGGGAAAACGGGCTCTGATGGTCCCCGGGTCTGGGACGCTTTTGGGGCCCGTGGCCAGTCTCTCAGCGGCAGAGACGGCACGTGAGAAGCAGCGTCAGGTTCCGGGGTACCTGCGGCAGCGGCTCCGGGGTCCACGCCGCCCCCTCCCGCACGGCCCGGCCCAGGTGCGTGAAGGCGCCCCAGACGGGCCCGTCGAGGTAGGCGGCCAGGCCGTGGAGGGACTGCTCGGCGTCCGACGCCAGGTGCCGGCTGGCCGTCTCCGTGTTGCTGTAGCCTGAAAGGAAGGGGCGTCGTGGGACCCCTGTAAGGGCTCCCCTGAGCATCGGAGGGGCGGGGGAGGGGCGGGGGGAGCCGCCGCTCGGGGTCCCGGCGGTGTGAGCGCAAGCATCCTCCGGCCGACAGCGTGACACCCTCGCACGCGCCCGACTCTGCGACCCCAGGGACTGCAGCCCACCAGGCTCCTCTGTCCATGCGATTGTCCAGGCAAGAGGACTGGAGCGGGTTGCCATTTCCTCCTCCAGGGGATCTTCGCGACCCAGGGAGCAAACCCACGTCTCTTGCACTGGCGGGGATGTTCTTTACCACCGAGCCAGCTGGGAAGCCCGTCTATGTATCAGCCTGTCTGTTTATTATCTGTCAGTCACCTCCAACTCTCCCTCATCTGTTAACCATCTGTCAATCTAGATATGTCTCATCTACCTGTTTATTTAGCAGCTATCATCTGTGTGTGAATAAGTCTATTTACCTATCACTTGTCATCTCTGCTCGTCTATCATTTATCCATCAACACATCTGTTACCTATTCATCAGTCCCTCCATCACCTTTTTATCCATCATTTATCTGTCTACCCTGGAGAAGGCAATGGCACCCCACTCCAGTACTCTTGCCTGGAAAATTCCATGGACAGAGGAGCCTGGTAAGCTACAGTCCATGGGGTCACAAAGAGTCAGACACGACTGAGCGACTTCACTTTCACTTTTCACTTTATCTATCTACCCATCTTGCGGTCATCTCTGTTATCAGTTTATATCTATTGATCTGTCAATTTATCTACTATCTGTTTATCCACCCATCCATCCATCAAGCCTGTATTTATCATCTGTCTTTCTGTCATCTGTCCCTTCACTTATCCTATTATCTGTTTGTCCATCTGTGTGTCCTCGATATATTCATCAGCTATCTGACTAGCTACCTTCCTATCAACCATCTGTTCATCCATCTACTTATCTATTTACATGCCTATATATTCATCTATGAATCAATCAAGCTATTTGTCATTTATCCATCCACCCATCTATCTACTGGGCTTCCCAGGGGTCTCAGCGGTAAAGAATATTGTGGCCAATGCAGGAGACACAGAAGACACAAGTTTGATCCCTGGGTCGGGAAGATCCCCTGGAGGAGGGCATGGCAACCCTCTCCAGCATTCTTGCCTGGAGAATCCCACGGACAGAGGAGCCTGGCAGGCTACCGTCCCTGGGGCCACAAAAAAGCTGGCCACGACTGAAGCGGCTGAGCAAAGCACCATCTGTCTGTGACCTGTTTGTCATCTGTGAACCGTCTATTTATCCACCATCCATCCATCCCATCTGTCCATCCATCAATCTAAGTATCATTCTACTACCACTCAGCGTCTAGGCATTCACCTCACCTGTCTGCCTACCTGAACAGGTAAGTAAGAATGTGCAGGTATCTACGCTGTGCACACATCCACACCCTGAGAGCTGTCTCCTTGGAGAACCTCGGTGGATACAACCCCTCTGAGTCCATAAAGAAGTCTCTCTCCTAAACATTACACACACACACACACACAAGCCCTCTGAGTCCATAAAGAAGTCTCTCTCCTAAACATCACACACACACACACACACACACACACACACACACACACACACAAGCCCTCTGAGTCCATAAAGAAGTCTCTCTCCTAAACATCACACACACACACACACACACACACACACACACACACACACACACACCCCCTGCTGCTGCTGCACACACACACACACACACACACACACACACACACACACACACACCCCCTGCTGCTGCTGCACACACACACACACACACACACACACACACACACACACACACACACACACACACACACACACACACACACACACACACACACCCTGCTGCTGCTGCGTCACTTCAGTCGTGTCCGACTCTGTGCGACCCCACAGACGGCAGCCCACCAGGCTCCCCCGTGTCTGGGATTCTCCAGGCAAGAACACTGGAGTGGGTTGCCATTTCCTTCTCCAATGGGTGAAAGTGAAAAGTGAAAGTGAAGTTGCTCAGTCGTGTCCAACGCTTTGCAACCCCATGGACTGCAGCCTACCAGGCTCCTCCGTCCATGGGATTTTCCAGGCGAGAGGACTGGAGTGGGGTGCCATTGCCGTCTCCGACACACACCCCTAGTTCCCCCTAAACATCACACACACACACACACCTGTTTCCTCCTAAACCTCACACACATGCACACACACACACAGACACACACACCCCCGTTTCCTCTTTGCTCACCCCCTGCTCCCTGCCCTCTGGGAACCGCCCCGTGTCCGGGACACAGGGCTGGCCGGTCTGCCCATCTCTGCTCAGGAGCCACCGTCGCTTGGCAGCCGGGTCCCACCTGCGGAGCTGCCGCAACGACACCCGGGCGGCCCCTCACCTCCGCCCGCCTTCTCCACCAGCCCCAGGGCCGCCGCGCCGACACCCGGGAGGCCCCTCACCTCCGCCCGCCTTCTCCACCAGCCCCAGGGCCGCCGCGCCGACACCCGGGCGGCCCCTCACCTCCGCCCGCCTTCTCCATGAGCCCCAGGGCCGCCACGCCGACACCCGGGCGGCCCCTCACCTCCGCCCGCCTTCTCCAGCAGCCCCAGGGCCACACAGACGTCCAGCAGGCGCTCGGCGCCGTCCACCGAGGCATCGATTTCGCGGGCGACGTCCGCGGCCGTCAGGGGGCCTCGGTCTTTCAGAACATCGAACACGTTGAGCCTGCAAGCCGTGAGCAGGACCTGCCCGTGAAGGAGGGCCACAGTCAGGCTGCGACGAGACTGACCGATCGCTTGTGACCCCCACAGATGGCGGGGAGCGGGGGGCGGGACTGTCAGAAATGAGCGCCCGTCAGGGACCCTTCTTCTGCAGGGGAGAGTTGGGTTTGGGCTCCAGCTTGCTTATATAAGGT
Source organism: Cervus elaphus (assembly GCF_910594005.1). Taxonomy (NCBI): domain Eukaryota; kingdom Metazoa; phylum Chordata; class Mammalia; order Artiodactyla; family Cervidae; genus Cervus; species Cervus elaphus. The sequence goes on along the minus strand of NC_057848.1, from coordinate 179,265,368 downwards.
CTGCTCCAGGGACGAACAAGTCAGGGAGGGTTAAGCAGAAAAGCTCTCACGGCAGAGAAAAGCCAATGCGCTCGGTCAAGGGGTGCGCGGTAGCTCCCCACGGTGCCTACGTCGAGGCCACAAGCCCTGGGACCCTGAGACGAGGCTGTGTGTGGACTTGGGCGCTCCCTGCAGGACACAGACTGTCCACGCTGCGCACGACACTCCTCACGGGACGGGCTGACCTCCCCGGGGCTCTCTAACAGGAACCTTCCCCGGACACGTGGCGCACAGCGTGCTGTGAGCCGTGTCCCTGCAGACACCCACTAGGACCCCGCCCCAGCCCCGCCGGGCACAGACCACAGTCACGTTCGAAAAAGATAGCGTTCACATCCTGACCCCCAGAACATGCGAACAAGGCCTTCCGTGGAAATGAAATGTTTTCGCAGATGTGATGGAGTGAAGGGTCTGAGATGAGGCCCTCCTGGACGGGGGTGGCCCTAAACCCAGGGACAGGGCCCTTATAAGACAGAAGAGGAGACACGTGGAGACGCAGGCAGAGACAGGAGGGAGGTGACCACCAGCCCAGGGACGGATGCCCGGAGCCCCTAGAAGCTGCAAGAGGCAGGGAGGACCCTCCCCTGGAGCCTCTGGGTGGAGCTCAGCCCTGTGACACCTTGACCTCAGACGTCTGGTCCCCAGGACTGGGTTGGGGGGTGTGAGATGGATGCCTGTGGTTTGAAGCGGCCCCTGTGCTGGGGGTCACGTGATCGCGAATGCATAGGGGTACCTTGGATGCTTTGAAGCCGTCCATCAGCCCCAGGAGGCGCGCAGGGATCGGGGGCTGGCTGTCCCTCACCCCATTCAGGTCCGGCGCGTCCAGGGTGCCGGGAGCCCGCGGCCGCACCCCGCCCGCCTCCAGGCCCCTGTTGGTGGGAGCCGGGTCGGAGCCGCCTCCCTCGACGTTGCTGAGATCCTCGAAGGTGTCGACGGCAGGGATGGAGTCATAGTGGATCCGCTGCGGGGCGCCGGGGTCCCGGGGCGCGTGGTAGAGGCACGCCAGCTCCTTGCAGAAGCGGTTCAGTGGAAAGCCCACCACATTGAGGAAGTCGCCGTGGACGTACTCCACCAGCATCCCACCCAGCGCCTGGATCCCGTAGCCGCCGGCCTTGTCCCTGCGCGGAGTGAAGGACCGCAGCGGGGTGGGAAGGAAGGGGAGAAGACGGACACGGTGATGATGAGCTTTGCTGGGTGCACACACCCGGCCTGCTGGGAGCCCGCTGACCTCCGGCCCGGGACAGCCGTGTGCCGCGGGCGGCCGGCTCCAGGACCAGCCCCCAGGAGCATCCCTCGGTCCCGCCCCCAGGACGGGATGAAGGCGGCTTCTGGGGGTGCGCGAGGGGGCACCTGCCCCCACACCAGGCTGGCGTCTCCTGAGGGAGTGGGCTTTGCCCACATGAGACACGGGCTCCCAAGTGGGGTCTTCACGCATCTCTCTGCCCCAAGCCTCAATAGGAGGACTCTTCGCGGGGGGTCCACAGCCCGGGTCTTGCCGGAAACCTCTGCTGAGACCTCCTTACGGGGTAAAGGGGTACGTCCAGCGCCTTGGTCCATCTTGACTGAGCCCCCAGCCCTTCTGGACTCTACCCACCCCTCTCTTCCCACAGACCAGGGTGCAAAGAACAGAGGAGCTGGGATTTGGGGATTTGGGGTGCGGGGGGCTCCCTCGAAGTGTCAAAGGGTTTCCCAGGTGGCGCTAGTGGTAAAGAAATTGCCTGCAATGCAGGAGACACGGGTTTGATGCCTTGGTTGGGAAGATCCCCTGGAGAAGGGTCTGGCAACCCACTCCAGGATTCTCGCCTGGGGAATCGCATGGACAGAGCCTGGTGGGCTACAGTCCGTGGGGCTGCAGAGAGTCAGACACGACTGAGCGGCTTTCACTGACGCGGGGCGGGGAGACCAGCCCCACGGCAGCATCTGCACTGACCCGCCCGGCCCACAGCAGTGCCCCTTGCTGGGGGAGACGGCAGTGGTGTACGGACGGGGGCGCGGGGTAAGACATCCTTCCAGCCTTCCTAAGCACGCTGCCCGGCCCTGGGCCCCTGGGCACGTGGCCGGCACAGGCCCCAGGCGCGGGCTCAGCCCCGCCCGTCTCCTGCCCGCGGTGGGCATTCAGCACCGCGGCTGCGGACAGCGGTGGGGTTCAGCACCGCAACTGCGGACAGGGGCGGGGTTCAGCTCCGCGGCTGCGGACAGGGGCGGGGTTGAGCACCGCGGCTGCGGACAGAGACTCACATGGGCTCCCCGCTGTCGATGTATTCCCACAACAGCTCCTCCGACAGCGCCGAGAACTTCACCGTGGTCTCCTCGTAGAACTCGGACACCTGGGTGTCCAGCTGGCCGTCTGCAAGGAAGCGCGCGCTGCGGTGAGGGGGCGCAGCTGGTGCCCGTGGGGGCCCACGGGTCTAACCGTTTGAGCCCGTGAGGAGGCAAGCCTGATGCTGAAGCTAAAGCTCCAATACTCAGGCCACCTGATGTGAAGACCTGACTCACTGGAAAAGACCCTGATGCTGGGAAAGATTGAGGGCGGGAGGACAAGGGGACGACAGAGGATGCGATGGATGGATGGCATCACCGACTCGATGGATGTGAATTTCGGCAAACGCCGGGAGTTGGTGATGGACACGGAAGCCTGGCGTGCTGCAGTCCATGGGGTCACACGGAGTCGGACATGACTGAACAAGTGAACAGCAAGAAAGCCTGACCTTTGCATGTGATTCACACACACACACACACACAGTCATTAATGGTGGATAAAAGATTCTCCACTGTACACAGGAGAAACAGAAAGAATAAAACAGAAAGTGAAGTGACAGTGTGAGTCACTTCAGTCGTGTCCGACTCTTTGCAGCCCCACGGACTGTAGCCCGCCAGGCTCCTCTGTCCATGGGATTCTCCAGGCAAGAACACTGCAGTGGGTTGGCATGTCCTCCTCCAGGGGATCCTCCCGACCCAGTGATTGAGCCTGGGTCTCCTGCATTGCAGGCAGATCCTTCATTGTCTGAGCTACCAGGGAAGCTGATAAACCAGAAAAGAAGCCAAAAAGATGGGCACGCGGCAGAAAGGCCTGCAGTCCCCAGGGCTGGACGAGACGGGGCCTCTGGTTCCTGTGGAATTTACAGACTGGAGTTGTCGTTAAGAGAGGACAATTCTGGGATCTACACGAGGCTTTCGGCTGTGGGTTTGGAAATGCCCCATGCACACGGCACGCTGGGCACACACAGGGGCCACTTGGGAAAAACCTCCACGCCAGACGTCCCGGGGTCAACGAGTGTGTGCGTGCGTGTGAGGTCAATGTCTCATTCGTGTCTGACTCTGTGACCCCATCAATCGCAGCCCGCCAGGCTCCTCTGTCCCGGGGATTCTCCAGGCAAGAACGCTGGAGTGGGCTGCCATTCCCTTCTCCAGGGGATCTCCCCGACCCAGGGATCGGACCCGCTTCTCCTGTGCCTCCTGCATTGGCAGGCGAGTCCTTTACCACTGAGCCACCTGCGAAGCCCCCCGCAGGCTCCGTGGTGCTCCTTAAACTTCACGCCCACCGAGGACCTCAGAACGGGACGTTATATGGAAACAGGGTCTCTGCACAGGGGATGAAGTGAAGGGTCTGAGCTAAGGTTCCTCCTGGATGAGGGTGGCCCTAGACCCCATGGCAGGCTCATTCCTGGGGCTAAAATCTCTTTTAAGCAGCTTTAAAGTTATTCCTCAGGCTTTTTGTGCTTTAAAAAGAAAAATATTGTTTTCATCACGGTATGTCTTTAACGCCCGCCAACGGTAGCCAAACTCTGCCACCATTCAGACCAGAGAGCTCAAAGGCAGGCTCTGGGTGGGTCATGTTGGATGAGGTGGACTGTCCCCCACACCCCACATGGGGTCCACTGGATGCTCAAGATGAACCCCCCATATTTCCACGTGGGACCCCAACATTCCCAGGCCAGGTGGGAGGGCACACCCGTGTGGTAGCAACGACAGGGACGCCCCAGGGTGCCCGCGCCCTGCCCCCAGGAGCCCCGGCTGCTCCCACGGTGGCCCTGGGTCCCAGGGGAGCTCGGGGACGCGGGGGGGCCAGGTACCTTTGGTGCAGCAGTGGACGACGGCCACGCCTGTGAAGACGCTGTGCTCCTTCCCGCTGAGCCTGCAACACACGGCCGGGCCGGACGCGTGACTGTCTGCAGCGTCTGGAATGCAGGGCGACCCCCGCCTCACAGCACGAGGCCCCTGTCCACCCACCGGCCCTGCCCCCCATCACCCTGGCTGCACGGTCCCCGAGGAAACCTTTCCACGGGGACCATGCAGCTCCCCGCGGGACTGTGGTCGCTGTGCTCAGAGAGGGGCTGAGGGGGTGGTCGGGCCATCTCACGGGACGAAACACGGGGCCACGTGGACCCTGACGGGAGCAGCCGGCAGGGCACAGAGGACCCGGATCCCGGCCAAGCTGGGCCGCCCCTTTCCTGGGTCCCTGTGCGGTCCTGGGCGTGGACAGTCAGCGTGACCGAGCCAGGAGGAGACCCTGAATGTGGGGGATGTTGTGGGGAGTCGGAGTCCTGTTAAGAGTCGAGGTCGCTTCAAGGGCACCGCCTGGTCCTCTGACCTGAACCAGAAGGGGGTATCTCTGGGAGACAGCGGATGTGGGGCCCGTGGCAGACAGGGGGACGTGATGGGTGATGGGTGATGGGTGGGCGGACAGATAGGTGGTGAGCGGATGCTGGTGCTGAGTGGACAGATGGCGAACGGCCCAGCCTCTGTCCCACGCGTCCCCGGAGGACGGCCGGGACCCACCCACCTCGACAGCATGCGGTAGGCATCCTGCTTGTCCACTGGCTTCTCCAGGATCAGCCCCCCGACCGCCTGCGAGAGAAACGCCACGGACAACACTGCTTCTGTTCCCCGAGCTGCCGTGCGCCAGCCGCACTGCCCACCGTTTTAGACTCATGTATTTTTTTTTTTTTTAAATTTCGGTGAGATTCGTGTAACGTGGCACTCACCATGTTAAACGAAACCGTGTGGCACATTTCCACTGTGGGGTGAGGATCACTACCGAGCTCCTCAAGTCTTTCATCGTCTGGACACCCCACCCCCACGAGCGGTCTCTCCCTACCTCGTTCCCCAGCCCCTGACAGCTGCTGATCTGCTTTTCTCCTCGGTGGGTTCACCTATTCCGGATGTTTCATACAAACAGAATAACATATGTCCTGCGTCTGCTTCTCTGATGAGCACTGGGTGTTCAAGATCCATCCACTGTAGCCTGCGTTGGGGCGTCACTCCTTTTCATGGCTGCGTCATATTCCACAGTGTGGGTGGACCCCATGCTGCTTATCCATCCAAGCACCTATCGTTCTATCCATCCAACCATCTACCCATCCATCCATTCACGCATCATCCATCCATCCATCCACCCATCCGTTTATCCATCCAACGATCTATCCAACTATCCATCCATCCATCAATCCATCCAACCATCTACCCATCCATCCATCCACCCATCCATCAACCATCCATCTACTCATCCTTCCATCCACCCATCCATCCAGCATCAATCCATCATCTATTCATCATCCATCCACCCATCCATTCATCCATCCATCCATCTATCCAACTATCCATCCATCCATCAATCCATCCAACCATCTACCCAACCATCCATCAGTCCATCCAACCATCTACTGCCGGGAGCCAACACACGAGATCCTACCCATGACAAGGTCATGGGGAGAAAGCCTGATGGGCAAGGCAGATCAGGTTTTCAGGGATTCCGAAAAGCTGCCCCAAAGCTGCCCGCGGCGCTCACCTTAAAGATGGTATCTGTTCTTCTGATGCTTGCTTTAATAGACTATTCCCTAATTTCTGGAACATAGGCAGAAGGCTTTCCCAGATTTCTTTCCAAATAAGAATCAATTTAGAACTTTATAAGTTTTTTGGGTGATGGTATTTTATGAGATTATTTAGGGTGAAAGGAGTGTTTTAATTTAAACTCCTTTGCTGGTAGTTGGTTAGCCAAATGCATTTATGCCCTTGGTACTAATATGCATGATTGCTTATAATATTTTAATCATAAAATAGCATAAAGAACCTGATTATATAAAAGCCCTAATAGACATAGAGCATTTTTGAGGGGTGAAGGAGTTTTATTAGAAAATATAAGAAAAGATTATTATAAAAGTGGTTGTTGGGTTAACGTTTGCTTGCTGTGTTTTTGCTTTTAGTGTGCTACGGCGGTGCTATGGAATCCATTGTTAATATAGTTATAGATCTAGAAAAATAAGAGCTTAGCCCTAGTGTTGTAACAATGAAACAGTTGTTAATTATTAGCCAGGAGTGCTAGGCAGAGGCTGCCTTATTAGAGCCGCAAAGTCTGTATGGGGTAAAACTTTTAGATAAATTTAACTGACAACTTTTGCAGAAAAATTGTTGGTATTAACAGGGTCATATTTTTACTATGTTGTGACATGCTGTACTGTTGCCCTATAAGACTGTAACTCTTTTGTTAAGGTCACCACAGAAACAGAAAACAGGCCTACATTCACCTGACTTACATAAAATATTAATAGCCCCAAGGCCAAAAGATAATGTGTAAAGATTTATTATAGAAACAAAATGCTTGAGACAAGTGCTCGGGCCTGGTACACTGGGAAGACCCAGAGGAATCAGGTGGAGAGGGAGGTGGGAGGGGGGATCGGGATGGGGAATACGTGTAAACCTATGGCTGATTCACATCAATGTATGACAAAACCCACTGAAATGTTGTGAAGTAATTAGCCTCCAACTAATAAAAAAAAAAAAGAAAAAGAAAAAAACAAAATGCAGAAAGCATCTTGTTCTTCCTTAAGGACAAACTGATGTAATGTAAACTAACCCTGTATAAACATGAGTAAGCATCTTGTATCTTGGATACATTCTAAGTGAAGGTATATAAACTGTTATCAAAAATTAAAAGACACCTCCAACTAATAAAAAAAAAAAAAAAAGACAGACATGGCCCTATCAAGGCTGGTCTCACGTGTCTTCTCTCTCTCTCTCTCTCTCTCTCTCTCGCTGACGCCGTTCATCCTGAGGGTATCCCCTGGATCCTGCCGAGGCTGGACCCTGGCAATCTACCCAACCATCCATCCATGCATCTTCTATCCATCTATCCATGCATCCATTATCCACCCACCCATCCATCCATCCAATCATCTACACAACCATCCTTCGATTCATCCATCATCCATCCACCCATCCATTAACCATCCATCCATCCATTATCTATTCATCATCCATCCACACATCCATTTATCCATCCAACCATTTAACCCAACTATCCATCCATGCATCATCCATCAATCCATCTATCCATCCAACCATCTACCCATCATCCATCCACCCATCCATCAACTATCCATCCATTCATCCTTCCATCCACCCATTCATCCATCATCAATCCATCATCTATTCATCATCCATCCAACCATCCATTTATCCACCCAACCATCTACCTAACTATCCAACCGTCTATCATCTATCCATCCATCAATCCATCCAACCATCTACCCAACCATCCATCCATTTATCCATCCATCTACCTAACCATCCATCAATCCATCAGCCATTCATCTTTCCATCCACCCATCCATCTATCATCTCTCCATCATCCATTACCCATCCATCCAACCATCTACCCATGCATCCATCCACCCATCTATCAACCATCCATCCACTCATCCTTCCATCCACCCATCCATCCATCATCTATTTATCATCATTCACCCATCCATCTGTCCATCCATCCATCCGTCTATCCAACCATCTACCCATCCATCCATCCATTCATCTTCTATCCATCTATCCATCCATCCATTATCCACCCATCCATCCATCCATCTATCCATCCACCATCTACCCAACCATCCATCCATCCATACATCCATCAACCATCCATCCATTTATCCTTCCATCCACCCAACCATCCACCCATCCATTTATCCATCCACCCATCATTTATCCATCCAACCATGTATCCATCTATCCATCTATCCATCCATCCATCCATCCAACCATCCATCCATCCATCCATCCAACCATCTACCCAACCAATCCATCCATCCATCCATCCATCCACCATCCAGCCAGCCAGCCAGCCAGCCAGCCAACCATCCATCCATCCATCCATCCAACCATCTACCCAACCATCCATCCATCCATCCACCCACCCATCCATCCACCATCCATCCATTCATCCTTCCATCCACCAACCATCCACCCATCCAGCATCCATCCAACCATTTACCCAACCATCCATCCATCTATCTATCCATCCATCATCTGTCGACACAGCCATCCAGGGACACTGCTGCTATGAACACCCCAGCAGTGAGGCCTAGCATCCCTGGGCGATGCTCACTGTCAGGCCAGCCGGAGTCTCAGACAGATGGCCGAGGCCAGTGAAACAGAGCTGCTCTACGGATCACTGTGATGAGCCATCCAAAAGCCTGGCTCTCGGCGGCGAAAACCCCTATCTTGGGGAGATTCCTTTTCCCCACGTCCTGACCCCCCAGCCCTGTGAACAGGACATTATTCGATAATAGGATCTTTGCAGATGTAACAACATTTAAGAGGAGGTTGTACTGGGGCCAGGGGGGTCCTAATCCATGATGGACGGTGCTCTTGTCAGAGGAGAGACAGACACAGAGGAGAAGCCACGTGGAGACGGAGGCAGAGACGGGAGGGAGCCGGCCACCAGCCCAGGGATGCCCAGGAATTTGGAAGAAAACCATCAGAAACCAGAAGAGAGAGAAGCCTGGGATGGATTCTCCCCCAGGTCTTAGAGAAAGAACCTGCCTTCCAAGGCCTGGATTTCAGTCACCAGCGACACGGAAAGCCAGAAAACACACTCACCACGATGGTGTCGGCTCCGATGACCACGTCCGGGGCGCGCAGGTCCTTCTGCAAGAAATACAGGCTCGGCTTTAGGCAGGATGAGCCTATACGTCTAACACATTTTCACGTCACGACGCGCGGCACACAGCATCACAGCTTATTTATGGATCCAGTCTTGCTTTAGAAAGCAAGACTTGAGTGTCCTCAAGACACCAATCATGGGAGACAGTGAAAGTAAAAGTTAGTCGCTCAGTCGTGGCCAACTCTTTGCAACCCTTTGGACCATAGCCAGCAAGGCTCCTCTACCCATGGGATTCTTCAAGCAAGAATACTGGAGTGGGTTGCCATTCCCCTTCTCCAGGGAATGTTTCCCACCCAGGGATCAAACCTGTGTCTCCAGCATCGGTATGTGGGTTCTTTACCACCGGGTAAAGGGGTCCCCAGTTATATATTACTATATATAATTATGACTTCCCAGCTGGCTCAGATGGTAAAGAACCTGCTTGCAATGCAGGAGACCTGGGTTGAATCCCTGGGTCGGGAAGATCCCCTGGAGGAGGGAATGGCAACCCACCCCAGTCTTCTTGACCGGAGAATCCCAGGGACAGAGGAGCCTGGTGGGCTACAGTCCATGGGGTCACAAGGCAAAGAGTCGGACACAACTGAGCAAATGACACTTCATGCTTTCATATATAATTATATATTATATTACTTACAACTATTATAAGTAAGTAATAGGAAGCTATGTTGATTCTACATCATAAATGACAGTTACATTAATTAATACATTTTATAGTAACACAGACATAATTTATATTAATTCTATATTTAAAATGATATTGTTATATTATTATGATGTATATAATTCATTATGTACGCTATATAGCATTATATACACTATACATAAAAGCATATAGTATACAATATTATATATTTTGTATATTATAGAGTAACACCTCATAATACATAAGGTATATTAATTCTACATTGTAAGTGATATGGTTATGTTAATTGCAATTGGATATTCCATAATAACACTTAGAGCAATACAGAGATATGTTATTCCTATAAGTGATGCTGCTACATTAAATACCATAGTATATTAAATAGTAACAGTAATATATATGCAACACTGTTTCTATGTCATAAATGATCTGTTATATACCATAGTAGGTTATATAGTAATAGTAATAAACTAGTTATTTTCTATATCTGTTATATTAAATACCATAATATATTAAATAGTAACAGTAATAGATATGGTACATTATTTCTATATCAAATAGTAACAGGAATATGTAAGCAACAGTTTCTATACCATAAATGATGCTGTTATATACTCTAGTACATTATATAGTAATAGCAATAAACTAGTTACATTTATTTTCTACATCATGATGCTGCTATATTAAACAGCATAATATATTAAATAGTAACAGTAATAGATATGGCACATCATTTCTGTATCATAAATAACGCTGTTATATTCAATACTGTACTATATTAAATAGTAACAGCAATATATAAGCTACACTGTTTCTGTATCATAAATGATGCTGTTATATCATATACGATAGTATGAAAGTGAAAGTCCCTCAGTGGTGTCAGGCTCTTTGCGACCCCATAGACTATACAGTCCATGGAGTTCTCCAGGCAAGAATACTGGGGTGGGTAGCCATTCCCTTCTCCAGGGGATCTTCCCAACCCAAGGACTGAACCCAGGTCTCCTGCGTTGTAGGCAGATTCTTTACCAGCTGACCCACAAGGGAAGCCCATACTATAGTATATTAAATCCTAACAGTAACATATAAGCTATATTGTTTCTGTGTCATTAATGATGCTGTTATATACTATAGAATGTTATATAGCCAGTAACAGTAATAAACTGGCTACATTATTTCCATATCATGATGCTGTTATATTAAATACCATAGTATTTTACAAAGTAACAGTAACAGACAAGCTGCATTATTTCCATACCCATCAATGATGCTGCTATAGTCAATACCATAGTATAATAGTATATTATATGGTAATTTAGTATTAAAGCTGCATTAACTCTATATCACGCTCAGTCGCTCAGTTGCATTGAAGTCTTTGTGACCCCATGGACTGAAGCCCGCCAGGCTCCTCTGTCCATGGGATTCTCCAGGCGAGAATACTGGAGCAGGTTGCCACTTTCTCCTCCAGGATTCTATCCAGAAGCCAGGGAATTCTATATCATAAATGATGCTATTATATTAGTTACAGTAGCACACGGCCTGGTAACACCTGGCAATAGACTAGGTAGATCAATTCTTTACCCTGAGTGACACTCTGATACGAATTGCAACAGCACGTTACATACTAGCAAAGTGAGAGATAACGTTGTATAAACAATCCCATCCCATGAATTACACGTGTCCACAACGCAAGGACACTCGGTCACAGAGAAGCTACACCCACTGCCCGCTGCGAAGGGCACTGCTTTACAACAGGTGTGATCAACGCCTGAAGGCGCCCAGCTAGCAGGAGACCCAGGAAAGGAGCCCTCGCCTGGTGCATCCGGCCGGCCACCTCCAGGGCCTTCTGCTTGGCCGTTTCCACGGCGTACGCCTGCGGGCTGGCGAACGAGGCCTTGTGCAGCTTCTCCTTGAACCTGGACGGGACCACCTCGAACCTTAGGCCCTGGAACGGGACGGAAGAGGGGTTTGCGGGGGGAGCCCCAGGACGCTGACAGGTGAGCAGGGACTAAGGAACCTGCCTTCTCCCCCCCACCCAGCCCACCTTCCCTGACCAGATGCTGAGCAAGGGCCAGCTCCCGGCCGCTGGGCGAGTGTGACCGGTGCGGGGGTGGGGGGGCCCGGGGACTATGGTGGGAAGACCTCTGTGCATGCAGAGGCCAGCAGGGCACTATCGATTGGGGTGCAGCCCTGAGGGGTCAAAGGGCTCCTGGAGAGTCCCAAAGGCCGGCATTTTGCCCTCACAGGGGTCAGACTACTGAGATGACAGCGGCTGCAGGAAAGGCCCCCCAAAAGCCACAAACACGGTGGCTGCATGAGGGAAGAATAACTGGGGTGCCTTAGCTTGGTGCCCAACACAGGTGGCCAGGCAGGTCACCTGTGGGAGATGGGTCACAGACACCGCTGCCTCCAGAGTGGTGACCAGGCAGGTGACCTGTGGGAGGTGGGTCATGGACACCGCTGCCTCCAGAGTGGGGGCTGGGGGTCTTGACCACAGAGGGTCAAACTCCCCCTCCCGCACTGCCCACGCAGGACCTCTTACTTTTCTGCATCCCAGCCCCCTCCCCACCTCCATCGTGGACCTCCCAGACCCCCAGTTAACCCCTGGGTCACAGTATGAGACACCCCCCCCTCCAGTTCTGTACCCTCCCCAGGAGGTACTTATAGCACCCCTCATTCTGTACCTACCCCCCACCCAGCCCAGCTCACGCCCCCTACCCAGGCAAGAATTTCTGCTCTATCTCTCCCCCTAGCTGGTATCCCTGCTTCTCTGCCCCTCCCAGATAGGGCCTCCCCATGCAGACCAAGCCTCCCCCATCCCCACCAGCACCTGGACAAATCCAGCTCAGGCACACAGACCTGGCCTTGGCCTGGCAACCCCACACCCCATGGCCAGCAGATCGCCAGGTCACTGAGCCCTGGCTCAGAGCTGGAAGACCAGAGCTCCCCCCGGTCACGGAGACCACAGATCTGGACCCCGGTCACTAGGATCCTGCCCTCTGGCCACCTCAGGCCCCAGTCCTGCAGACTCCAGATACCCAGTCACTGAGGCCCCCAGCCCTGCAGATTCCCCACGGCCCTGCTCACCAGACCCTCAGTCACAAGGCCTCTGCCCTGATGCCCTGGATCTCTGACCCTGCCAGTCGGGCCCACCGCTGACCCCGGGCCTGCAAACACCCACCCCCTCTTACCTCCGCCCTCCCAAGTCATTAGGACCCCCAAACACTAGGCACCGGCCCTGCAGACCCCTCCAAGGCCCCTGTCATCTCTCCCGCCGCCCCCCGCCCATGAAGCCTAGGTCATCAGGATCCTCGGGCACTCGTCTCCGGCCACCGGCCACTGGCCAAAGCCGTCCCCTAACTACTAAGACACCCCCAGTTTCTTAGACCCCGGACCCGCAACTCTGGCGCCCATCCGGGAGGCCTGGGTCACGACGCCGGGAGTCCCGAGGCCTCCAGTCACTAGGCCCGGGTCTGCAGGCCCGGCCCCCACAGGCCCCGGCCCCTCCAGACCCCGGCGCCCCCAGACCCCGGGCCCGGGCCGCTCACAGCATTGCTGAGGATCTCCTGGCGGCGCGGGGAGGAGCTGGCCAACACCACGCGCTTGTGCTGCAGCTTCCGGATCACCGGACACAACAGCATCTCTGCCCGGCGCCCACCGCCTCGAGCCGCGCTGCGCGCGCAGCAAAGCGCGCCCAGCCCCGCCGAGGCCCCGCCCCCTCCGAGGCCCCGGCCTTCGGCCGCTGGAGCCACGCTCGGGCCTCCTCTCCAATGAAACCCCGCCTCGGCCCGCACAGGCCCCGCCCCAGACCTCCCCACCAATGAAGCCCCGTCTCGGCCCGCACGGGCCCCGCCCCAGGGCCCTGCCCACTATTAAGCCCCGCCCATGCCCTTTGAGCCTCGCCCAAGCCTCGCCACCACAGAAGCCCCGACCCAGGCCCGCCCACGGCCGGGCCTCACCACCAATGAAGCCCTCGCACAGGCCTCACCACCAACGAAGCCCCGCCTCGGCCCGCCCACGGCCCGGCCTCAGCACCAATGAAATCTCGTCCCAGGCCGGCCCCTCCGCCCCTGGCCCCGCCCTCACCCGAGCCTGGTGGGGCTCCGGCGGCGCTTCCGGGCCGGCCGCGAGCGAAGCCCCGCCCACCCTCGAAGCCCCGCCCCCGGCAGCTGGGGATTCTTACCAGACCCAGGCAGAGGGCGGGGCCCGGAGCCCGCAAGGCATCTTGGGAGCGCAGAGATGAGGGTCCCCGGGGCTTGATGGTGTCCTCGGAGCTTGATGGGGGCGGAAACGGGGCTTCCGGGGCTTGATGGGGGGCGGCCCGGGGCTTGATGGAGGGGAGATGGGGTCCCCGCGACTCGATGGGGGTGAGGTGGGGGTCCCCGGGGCTCGATGGAGGGGAGATGGGATCCCCGGGGCTCGATGGAGGGAAGACGGGAGTCCCCGGGATTTGATGGAGGGGAGATGGAGTTCCCGGGGCTTCATGGGGGCGGAGATGGCGGTCCCCGAGACTTAATGGAGGGGAGACGGGGGTCCCTGGGGCTTGATGGAGGGGAGATGGGGTCCCCAGGACTTGATGGAGAGGAGGTAGGGGGTCCCCAGGGCTCGATGGAGGGGAGATGGCGTCCCCGGGACTCGATGGGGGCGGAGACGGGGGTCCCCGGAATGCAGTGCTGGTGTGTGGAGATGGGGTTTTTCGGGGCGCGGTGGTCTGTGCAGATGGTGGCCCCCGGAATGCAGTGGGGGTGTGCGCAGGTCCCCGGCCTGCGTTGGGGGTGCGGGCACTTCGGCAGCCTAAGCACTGCTGAAGCTAGGGGCCGGATCATTCATTTTCGTGGGGCTGCCCTGGGCGGCTGCAGCGCGTTCAGTAGCGGCTCTGGTCTGTGTCCACTAGATGGCAATAGCTGCCCACTAATGGTGACAACCCGGCCGTCCGCAGGCGCCCCGTTCACTGGGGGACCGAGTCAGCCCTCACTGTGCGCCCCGGCTAGACAGGGCTGGAGAGGTGGGTGATGGACGGGCGGATAGACATGATGGACGGATGGCTGGGTGGATGGATGGATGGATGGATAGATAAATAGATGATAGATATGATGGACCAGCGGATAGATGTGATGGACGGATGAATGCGTGGATGGGTATGATGGATGGATGGATGGATGGATGGATGGATGGATGGATAGATAAATATTTGATAGATATGATGGACCAGCGGATAGATGTGATGGACGGATGAATGCGTGGATGGGTATGATGGATGGATGGATGGATGGATGGATAGATGGATGTGATAGATGATAGATATGATGGTTAGGTAGGATAGTTAGATAGGATGGATGGTTAGGTAGATAGATATGACGGATGGACAGATAAATAGATCATAGATATGATGGCTGAATGGATCAATAGATATGATGCGTGGATAGATAGATAAATAGATAGATGATAGATATAATGGATGGATAAAGTGAATAGATGATTGCCAGATATAGATGCATGGATGGATAGGTAAATAGATAGATGATAGATAAAACGGATGGATGGATAGATAGATAGGATGATTGATAGCTATAATGGATGGTTGCACTGTTGAATGGATGGATACATATACATTGATGTAGACAGATAAGTAGGTGTTAGAAAAGTGCTAGATGGACAGATGAGGCACATTACACTATAGAAACCAACAGATCTGACTGACGGATGGATGGATACATAGATGGATGAGGAGAGATGACAGATAAGCAGGTAAGTGTCATGCCTGCTCGGGGTCTCTGCCCTACCGCTGTCTGGGGCTGGACGAGTCTCTGGTGTGGGGCGTCCTGGGCCCTGTGGGGTGTGGAGCAGCTCTGGTCTCCCCCCACCACCCTCCAGGGGCAGCCCCTGCCCCCAGTGCCGAGAAGCAAAATAACCCCTGACTAATTCATACCACCTATATTTAAACTAATACATATCTTTGTGTTCATGTGACTGTATATAAGAACCCGGATCTCCTGCCTTGCAGGCAGATTCTTTACCACTGCGCCTCCACGGAAACCTCTATATATATATGGTATATCATGGAGTATGCTATATATTGGGCTTCCCTGGTGGTTCAGACGGTAAAGAATCTGCCAGCAACGTGGGAGACCTGGGTTCAATCCCTGGGTCGGGAAGATCCCCTGGAGGAGGACATGGCAACCCACTCCAGTATTCTTGCCTGGAGAATCCCATGGTCGGAGAAGCCTGGTGGGCTACAGTCCCTGGGGTCGCAAAGAGTCAGACACAGCTGAGCAACTTAGCACGCATGACCCCCGTGTGGAGTTAGGATAAAGTCTCCTTCGCTGGGTTAAATTGCCCCCTAGACTCCATCAGCAGCCCCCGAAGATGCCTGTTCTGTTCAACACACAAGCCAAACATCTTGCTTGGGAAAAAAAAAAAAAAAATAGATGGTTTATTTTGAAGAAGTTCTAGATTTAAAGAGCAGTTGTCACCATAGCATTGAAACCCTAAGCAGTCATTCCATCCTTCCATGTTGGGTGAACACACAATGTCACAGGCACCCACTGGCCCCACAAAGAACCGTCGTCGCTGTTTCTCCAAGGATGGATCTGTGTCCCAATCTCATCCCCTTCCCCCCTCACCCCACCCGAGGCAGGGATGTGGCCAGGGGCGAGCGGCAGGAATTAACACACCAGCCCGGCGTTTGGGGTTTATCTGAGACTCCCACAGCTGTGTTCCGACACATTCCATCCCCCTCAGGAACTCCCATGCAGTTTGTTCATTTACATGCATTCCTGCTCTAGAGGCTTTTTAACGGCACTGAGAAATGTCACTGAAATTACAGAAACACAGGTTTCCAAGACACAGCAGACACTGGGAAAAAAACAATAAATCAATGTCTTCGTCTTTCGATGTCCAGCAAACCCCATGACTTCAGTGTGGGTGTTTTAAAATAAGTTCAAGAAAAGAGATGTCATACTCTGGCCAGCTGATGTGAAGAGCTGACTCTTTGGGAAAGACTCTGATGGTGGGAAAGATTGAAAGCGGGAGGAGAAGGGGACTACAGAGGAGGAGATGGTTGGATGGCATCACCGACTCGATCGACATGCGTTTGAGCAAGCTCCAGGAGGTGGTGAAGGACAGGGAAGCCTGGCATGCTGCAATCCATGGGGGCGCAAAGAGTCAGACACGACTTAGTAACTGAACAAGACCAACACACAGACACAGACAATATTATTAACATGCTGAAACAAAAGGAAATCCAGCCCTGGAATTTCTGCTGATCTGACAGGTGCCCCTCGGAAAGGTCGACATGTCCCTGAAGATGCTGTCAGACCCTCAGCAACTTCAGCGGAACAGGGGGTCCTTGGGACGCAGAAATCAGGGCGATGTCAGTGGCCCGAGGGGCTGGACAATGAACTGGTGGTGATGATGGTGACAAAATATGACCTAAGCCCTCTGGGACCCAAAGGCTGGATGGACATCACGCCTATTGCGGGCTGGGGGGTGGGGGTGGTGAGGGGCAGCGTTATTGGCTAGACCGGCTTCCTCCGAATTCAGACGGTGATGCTTCTTCTCAACTCAGCAAGAAGACGGTTCCGTGAGGGTGGTTTGAGGTTTTTCACAGCTTTTTAGCGTCAGACGCTGGAAGCCCACGCCCAGGACGTGGCTGCCACCGTCTTGCTGGGTCAGGGTTCTTCTGCCTCCGGACAGTTGTTGTGGTGACCTGGCTTTCTAGGCGCTCGGCTCTGGGAACAGTTGGGAAGAGCAGGTGGACCACACGCTCACCCTGGGACGATCCGAGTCCCTGATGCCAGCCCTTCTCCCGCTGCCCGCGGGCACACATCCTTTCTGGGCTGGGTGGCGTGTCTGGCCGGCATTCTGAAAGCACCAAAGGGTGGGTCTCTGCCCTGTGTAAGCACTGTGGACGGGCTTGTGGACACTGTCCTCTGTGGGGGCCTCCCGTGGTGGGGGTGGGGATGGGTGGGACCCGCAGGCAAGTCCTTCTCCCCGCCAAGAGCTTGGACGGCACTGTACAGATCCCGCCCCAGGAGCCAGCGCCAGGCACTGTGGCCCCAAGAATCACTCGGCCAGTGGCCAGAGGCCCAGTCTCAGAATCTCAGACTGCAGGGGTCTCCTAGGGCGGCCATGACAGTTCTACAAACTGAGGGATCCCAGACAGGCATCCATCCGCCCCCAGTCCTGGGGCCCAGACGTCTGGGGTCAAGGGGTCCCAGCGCTCAGCTCCCTGCAGAGGCTCCAGGGGAGGGTCCTTCCCGCCTCTTCCAGCTTCTGGGGGCTCCAGGCGTCCGTCCCTGGGCTGGTGGCCGCCTCCCTCCCGTCTCCGCCTGCATCTCCACACGGCTTCTCCTCTGTGTCCGTGTCTCTCCCCTTCTGTGTCTCATAAGGACCCTGTCACAGGGGTCTAGGGCCACCCTGATCCTGTAGGTCGCACTCTGATATTCCGGGCAGACATGGATTTGTGGGGTTGGGACACCACCCACTCCGCCACACGCGTGTCTGCTTCTCATTCCCAAGCAACGACGTTGGGGGACCAACTGCTGCCATAACATCAGCTCACAGTCCCACCAGCATCTCTGAGGTCCGGGGCGGGGGATGTCCCCCGCTTTGCAGCTGCCCCGCCCTGGGGGTCTCCCCAAGCCCCTCCCTGCTGGCCCCTGCCAGGTCTCACCTTACAGGCTTCAGGGCTGTTTTCTGCGCCCCCCAGCCCCTCCGAGGGAACCCTGAACTCATCCTACGCTTCTCCCTGTGATGCCCAGACCCTGACAACCTGCTGTCTCAGCATCCCGGGCGCTCCAGGAATTGCGGTCCATCATCTTTTCAAAACCGCATAGCAGCGGGGGGCTGCTGCGGGCTCGTGTGCTCGGTGGTCTAGCCCGGCCCTCAAAGGATGGCAGGGATCAGACCAGGAGCCACCACAGACCCCCAGAGGACCTGCCGTGGCTGGGGGTGCTCGGCGGGCAGAGAAGGGGCCAGGGGAGACCCCCCCGGAGGCAAGCTGCAGCCCGAGGCACTAGAGGGAGACACAGCCGTAGGAACATAAACTGACCACCCTCAGCAACTTCATGTCCACCCGGAGACCCTTGGTCTACACCTCCCCTCGGTCAACACCTCCTGGATCCTTCCCGTCCGGCGGCCGCCGCTTGTGGACGTTTAAGTATAAGTTTGGTTTCCTGGTGGTTCAGCTGGTAAAGAATCTGCTTGCAATGCAGGCGGGCCCAGTTTGATTCTTGGGCAGGCCAAGATCCCCTGGAGAAGGGACAGGCTACCCACTGCAGTATTCTTGGGCTTCCCTCATGGCTCAGCTGGTAAAGAAGCTGCCTGCAATGCAGGAGACCTGGGTTCGATCCCTGGGTTGGAAGATGCCTTGGAGAAGGGGATGGGCTATCCACTCCAGTATTCTGGCCTGGAGAATTCTGTGGACTGTATAGTCAGTCCATGGGGTTGCAAAGGGTCAGACATGACTGGAGAAGCTGAGCCCCCGACAGCAACCCAGCGCAGCTGACCCTGGCGTTTGCCAGGCTCCGATGGTGGTGGTGGTGAGGGGGGACCAGCTGATGTCTCCGGGTTCCCTGAGACCCCAGAGCACGGGGCCCTAAAGGGCCCGTCCAGCGTGGTCTGGCTGAATCCCCCTGCGCCCGGAGTGACCGAAAACAGGCCGAAAAGACCCCTGCTGTCCCTCAACACTCCACCCCCTCGCGATGAGGGGTGCCTGTCTCAGAACACGCTCTCCTGCCGCCTCACGCTGGGCCTCTCGGGCGCCTCCTGCCCGTCCACGGAGCGCGCGGACAGGGTCCGCCCGGAGAAGAGGCTCTCGCGGCGGCTGTCGGGGCTGTCGGCGGCGGGCAGCGGGCCGTAGCCCAGGTAGTCGCGGAGGCGCAGCTGGAACTCGCTGGACGCGAAGTAGTAGACGAAGGGGTCCAGGCAGTTGTTGAGGCAGCTGAGGCAGAGCGTGAGCTTGTAGACGTGGTAGTAACTGCGGCCCAGGAAGAGCCGGCTGACCATGTGCACCAGCAGCACGAAGTTGTTGGGCGCGAAGCAGGCCACGAAGGCGAGCAGGACCACGGCGGCCAGGCAGACGGCGCGGCGCCGCTGCGCGCGGCCGTGGCGGTCGGCGGAGCGCAGCAGCGTGAGGATGGTGGCCGTGTAGCAGGCCACGGTGATCACGAAGGGGATGAGGAAGAGGACGACGAAGAGCGTGAAGAGGAAGGCGGCCCACATGGCCACGCTGGGCAGCATGGTGGACTTGAGCACGTCGAAGCAGGTGACGATGCCCAGCGCGTCCACGGCGTAGGTGAGGTCGGTGCGCGCCAGCGGGGACAGCGCGACCAGCAGCAGCAGCCACGTGGCGGCGCAGGCGGCCAGCGCGTAGCGGCGGCGCCGCCAGCGGGCGGACGCCAGCGGGTACACGACGCCCAGGAAGCGGTCCACGCTGATGCAGGTCATGGTGAGGATGGACGAGTACATGTTGGCGTAGAAGGTCACGGTGACGGCGTTGCAGAGCACCACGCCGAACACCCAGTGGTTGCCGTTGCAGTGGTAGTAGATCTGGAAGGGCAGCACGCAGGCCAGCATGAGGTCCGTGACGCTCAGGTTGATCATGAAGATGACGGACGGCGTCTTGGGCCCGATGTGCCGGCAGAGCACCCACAGCGAGAACAGGTTGCCCGGGATGCTCACCAGCGCCACCAGCGAATACACCGCCGGCAGCACCACCGCGATGGCCGGGTCCCGCAGCATCAGGATGGTGGCGTTGTCCGGGCGCGTCACGTTCATGTCCATGCTGCGGCCGTGGCGGGGGCGGGGGCGGGGGGTCTCAGGGTAGGGGCTGCCGATCTGCAAGACAAGGCGGGAAGGTGAGAGGCGCCGGAGGGCGGGGCGTCCTGGGAGAGCGGGGGACACGCCGGAGCGTCATGGGTGCGCGCGCACGTTCGCGGGAGCGCGGACGTCGTGTGGTACGTGCACATGTGATGTAGGCACACACATTACATATACGTATATGCGTGACACACACCGTATTCCATGTGTATATCTATATATGTGATATATAAACACACACACCATATTCCATGTGTATATGTATATATATGTGATATATATACACACACCATATTGTATGTATACATCTATGTATGTGATATATACACACACACCATGTTCCATGTGTATATCTATATATGTGATATATAAACACACACACCATATTCCATGTGTATATGTATATATATGTGATATATATACACACACCATATTGTATGTATACATCTATGTATGTGATATATACACACACACCATGTTCCATGTGTATATCTATATATGTGATATATAAACACACACACCATATTCCATGTGTATATGTATATATATGTGATATATATACACACACCATATTGTATGTATACATCTATGTATGTGATATATACACACACACCATGTTCCATGTGTATATCTATATATGTGATATATAAACACACACACCATATTCCATGTGTATATGTATATATATGTGATATATATACACACACCATATTGTATGTATACATCTATGTATGTGATATATACACACACACCATGTTCCATGTGTATATCTATATATGTGATATATAAACACACACACCATATTCCATGTGTATATGTATATATATGTGATATATATACACACACCATATTGTATGTATACATCTATGTATGTGATATATACACACACACCATGTTCCATGTGTATATCTATGTATGTGATATATACACACACACCGTATTCCATGTGTATATCTATGTATGTGATATGTATACACACACCATATTGCATGTGTATATCTATATATGTGATATATACACACACAACATATTCCATGTGTACATGTATATATATGTGATATATATACACACACCGCATTGTATGTATACATCTATGTATATGATATATGCACACACCATATTCCATGTGTACATCTATGTATGTGATATATACACACACACCATAGTCCATGTGTATATCTATGTACGTGACATATATACACACACACCATATTCCATGTGTATCTTTATATATGTGATATATATACACACACCATATTGCATGTGTATATCTATATATGTGATATATACACACACCATATTGCATGTACATATCTATATATATATGTGATATATACACACACACCATATTGCATGTGTATATGTATATATATGTGATATATATACACACACCATATTGTATGTATATATCTATGTATGTGATATATACACACACACCATAGTCCATGGGTATATGTATATATGTCATATATATACACACACCGTATTCCATGTGTATATGTATATATATGTGATATATATACACACACCATATTGTATGTATATATCTATATATGTGATATATAAACACACACCATATTCCATGTGTATATGTGTATATATGTGATATATAAACACACACCATATTCCATGTGTATATGTATATATATGTGATATATATACACACACCATATTCCATGTGTATATGTATATATATGTGACATACACACACACCATATTGCATGTATATATCTATATATATGTTATATATACACACACACACCATATTGTATGTATATATCTATATATGTGATATATACACACACACACACCATATTCCATGTGTATATGTATATATATATGACATATACACACATTATATTGTATGTATCTATGAGATATACACACACTATATTGTGTGTATATATGTACACATACATAAAATATGCACACACCATATTGCATGTATATATGTATATGTGATATTTATACACTATATTCTATATATATTTTTATATGATATATATACACACACCATATTGCATGTATAGATGTATATACATGTGATATAGCCACACACACCATATTGCATGTATGTGAAAAAAGTGAAAGTCACTCAGTCGAGTCCAACTCTTTGCGACGCCATGGATTATACAGTCCATGGAAGTCTCCAGGCCAGAATACTGGAGTGGGTAGCCTTTTCCTCCTCCAGATCTTCCCAACCCAGGGATCAAACCCAGGTCTCCCACACTGCAGGCAGAGTCTTTACCTGCAGAATATTCTTTACCTGAGCCACAAGGGAAGTCCATTGCATGTATATATGTGTGTGTGTGTCTATACATAACACACAGATATAAATCTTATGGTATATACATGCATGTGTATGTATATATATAAACACAAATGTATTCAATTGTGGGCTTCTCTAGTGGCTTAGATGCCAAAGAATCTGCCTGCAATGCAGGAGACCCCGGTTCAATCCCTGGGTCGGGAAGATCCCCTGGAGGAGGTCATGGTAACCCCCTCCAGTGTTCTTGCCTGGAGAATCCAACGGACAGAGGAGCCTGGTGGGCTACAGTCCATGGGGTCACAAAGAGTCAGACACGACTGAATGACTTTGCATGGGGTGCTAAGATGCCCCGGAGCCTGACTGGAAGTGCCAGCCTGCTGGAGACGGTGAGTTCTGAGCTGACTCCTGCTGCTGGAACCTGAAACTTTGCACTCTTGAACTTCTGTTTTTTTCCTGCTGACCTTCCTCCCCGCTCAAAACAGAGAAGTCCCCGAAGCTGCTTACACACCTTGCTCATGACCGGCCGGCCCCTCAGACTCACAGAGAGAAAGGGGCCCGGGGCCCAGGGGAGAAGCAACTCCTGGGGCTGCCTGCCCCCGCCTTCTGGACACAGTGGGTTCCAAGTGTCACTGTCTTTGTCATTTCTTACTTAAATGCAATCCAAAGGCAGCTCGCAGTTCACCTCTGTTGGTTTTTCAAAGTCTGGGGGATGGTTTAGTTACCTCTTTGCTCACTCCTTCAGTCATGTCGGACTCTGCAACCCCATGGACTGTATACCCCGCCAGCCTCGTCTGTCAATGGGGTTTTCCAGGCAAGTATAGTGGAGTGGGTTGCCATGCCCTCCTCCAGGGGATCTTCCCGACCCAGGGATCAAACCCGGGTCTCCCTCATTGCAGGTGGATTCTTTACTGTCTCAGCCACCCGGCGAAGTTGCTATTTTTCCCGTGGCTGAAGCTGTCACTTCTATTTTTGGCCCTGTGTGTGTGTGTGTGTGTGTTTGTGCGCGCGCGCGCCTGATATCTGGGCTCCAGAAATCAGGGCGTGGGGCTCAGCTGGGCAACCGGGTGCCACCCCCGTTATAGCTCGCCCGGAAGACGCCCCCTGGCTCACGTGCGCCTTGCAGTTGGACACCTGCCGCGCGGTCCGGGGAGGACGTCCATCCCCCAGGGGGTCTGTTGGCAGGAATCATGGTCCCTGAGTCGCCGGCGAAGCCAGCACGCGCGGCCCTTCAACGCTGATGGCATTGCAGCGCCCCTTTCAGACCCTGGCGCCGCGGACATCTGTGCGTTCCTCCGCAGGAGATGTAACATCTGCGGTGGGGGTGTGCCGAACGAGGTTCCTCAAACCCATTTAAAAATGGCCCGGGTTTCGCTTTGAGTAGGAAAACTTTCCGCACCACTAGCTCACGGCCAGGTGCGACCTTACAGTTACGGTTGGGGGGCGGGGGGTGCCACCCCACACATCACGGCCCCCCATCTCCATCCACCTTTGGGGTTCAGGAGCAGAAGTGACCCGGACGTCTCAGGATCGCACGTGGAGGCCGCAGGGGGAGGGGGCCGTGGAGAGGAGAGAGCTCTCTGATCTGCAGGGGAAAGGGGAACTCGTGGAGGGGACGGGGCTGGGGGTTGACCAGGAGGCTATTGCGTGTCCACAGTCGTGTGGGGGGCGGAATCTGAGCAGATGGGGGGGGGCGGGTTGCAGAGAGCTGGAGACAGAAAGTCCAGCCTCCCCCGTCGAGTGGCACTGGGGGGCGGGGAGCCTGCTGGAGGCTCCCCTGGGGTCTCAGATGGTCAAGATCTCCCTGCAATGAAGGAGACCTGGGTTGGATCCCTGGGTGGGGAAGATCCCCTGGAGGAGGGCATGGTAACCCGCTCCAGTGTTCTTGCCTGGAGCATCCCACGGACAGAGGAGCCTGGCGGGGCTACAGTCCGCTGGGTCGCAGAGAGTCGGTCTACGACTCCGCGGCTAGCACGCTTTTCCACTTCTGCCCAGTGATGACTCCCCCCCCCCCCGCCCCACCTTCCTTCCCCCGGATCTGTCGTAACCTCCCGGTGGGAGCTTCAAAAGAGACTTCATTTGCATAACCCAGCGGCTGGCCCCCGCAGAGAAGCCACGTGGGCGTCCGGGAGGCCTCGGTCTGCACCCCGAAGCTGCCGCCTCCCCCCCCCCCCAGCCCCCAGGGCCCCCCCCAAGCTTTCACCTGTGCCCGTCTCGGGGACCGGGCAGGCAGCCCCTTCCCGTGCAGCGCGGCGACGCACGGCTGATTCATAAAGAAATCACCTCTAACAGATGCGGCCGGCTCGCAAAGCCGCGGGCGGGCGGGCGCGGCGGACGACTAGGGGGTGGGGGATGGAAGTGGCGTGAAATGAGCCAGAAACGGTTGCTGGCGGCCGCAAGACGCTCCCCTCGGGGCGCTGGGCGGGCAGAGGCGGCTCTTTGCCAGAGGCACGGGGCAGCCTGGAGGCTTGGGGGCCGCAGGGTGCCGGGTGGGGCGGAGGTTCTGCCGGAAGCTGCACGCAGACGTCACACACGAGCTCGCCGAGAGCTGCAGCCGGTCCGTCCTTGGCTCCTGGGTGCCCCCCGCCCGCCCCCATCCCCGTCGACCTCTCTTCTTAAGGGCTTTACAGAGCCGCCAGGAAAACGTCATCAAGATCACCTCTGCAAAGTTGACATACAGGTGCGGGCGTTAGCCCCTCAGTCGTGTCCGAGTCTCTGCGACCCCCCTGGACTGTTGCTCACCAGGCTCCGCCGTCCAAGGCGTTCTCTAAGCAAGAACACTGGAGTGGGCCGCCACACCCTCCTCCAAGGGATCTTCCCAATCCAGGGATCTAACCTGCGTCTCCTTCATTGCAGGCGGATTCTTGACCATCTGGGCCACCAGGGACACAGTGGTGGTTTCTCATATATTTGCAAAGAGACGCAACCAGTCCCATCACACAATCCCAGAACATCCTCATCGCCTTTAAAAGAAACCCTGCATGCCCAGGCCGTCACCCCCCAATTCCCTCCCCCAATGCATACGGATACACGTTTAAAAATGGAGCTCAGATTCACCTATCGCACAGTTCACCATGTTGAAAGTGGAGGACTCTGTGTTATGGGGCAGGGCTCGCCGGCTTTCACGACTGTCATCTCTGTCTGGTTCCAGACATGTTTATCCCCCTCACAAGGAGATGCTGTACCCTTAAGAGTTCCCACATCTTCCCAGCCCCTGGTGGGCCTTGTGAGTCTGTGGGTTTGCCTTACACGTTTCGTGTAAATGGAACCACACATCGTGTCTGCTTCTCTCACTGAGCAGTGTGTGTTCAGGGTCCAGCCACGCTGTGGCCTGTGTCAGAGCCTCACTCCTTTTTTGTGGCTGCATAATATTCCCCTGTGCACATGGACCCCATGCTGTTTATCCATCCATCATCCATCCGTCCACCCACTCACTTATCCATCCATCCATCCGTCCATCCACCCACTCACTTATCTATCCATCCATCCATCCACTCATTTATCCATCCATGCATCCACCCATCCATCTATCCATGCATCATCCATCTGTCCATCCACCCACCCACCACTTATCCCTCCATTTATCATCCATCCATCCATCCATCCGCTCATTTATCCATCCATGTATCCATCGATCCATGCATCCACCCACCCATCTATCCATCCATCCATCCTCTCACTTATCCATCCATCCATCCATCCATCATCCATCCATCCATCCATCCATCATCCATCCACTGATTTATCCATCTATGCATCCACCCATCCATCTATCCATGCATCATCCATCCATCCATCCATCCATCCATCCACCCACCACTTATCCATGCATCTATTGTCCACCCATCCATCCACCCATCCATCTATCCATCCATCCATCCATCATCCATCCAACCATCCATCCACTCATTTATCCATCCATGTATCCATCGATCCATGCATCCACCCACCCATCTATCCATCCATCCATCCATCCATCCATCCATCATCCATCCATCCACCCACTCACTTATCCATCCATCCATCCATCCATCCATCCACTCATTTATCCATCCATGCATCTACCCATCCGTCTATGCATGCATCATCCATCCATCCATCCACCCACCACTTATCCATGCATCTATTATCCATCCATCCATCCACCCATCTATCCATCCATCCATCCATCCATCATCCATCCATCCACCCACTCACTTATCTATCCATCCATCCATCCATCCACTCATTTATCCATCCATGCATCCACCCATCCATCTATACATGCATCATCCATCCATCCATCCATCCACCCACCACTTATCCATGCATCTATTGTCCATCCATCCATCCACCCATCCATCTATCCATCCACCCATCCATTATCCATCCAACCATCCAGCCACTCATTTATCCATCCATGTATCCATCGATCCATGCATCTACCCACCCATCTATCCACCCATCATCCATCCAACCATCCATCTATCCATCCATCCATCCTCTCACTTATCCATCCATCCATCCATCCATCATCCATCCATCCATTCATCATCCATCCAATCATCCATCCACTCAGTTATCCATCCATGCATTCACCCACCCATCTATCCATCCATCATCCATCCATCCATCCACCCATCCATCTATCCACCCATCCACCCATCATCCATCCAACCATCCATCCACTCATTTATCCATCCATGCATCCACCCACCCGTCTATCCATCCATCATCCATCCATCCATCCATCCATCCATCCACTCACTTATCCATCCATCCACCCATCCTTCCATCCACCCATTCACCCACCCATCTATCCATACATCATCCATCTATCCATCCATCCATCCACTCACTTATCCATCCATCCAGCCAGCCAGCCAGCCACTCATCCATCCATCCATCCCTAGCTGCTAACACTTACACCAAGCCCAGGACTCCCCTCCACGCCCCCTCTGAAGGTCAGAGACACTCAGGATGGTGGTCCTTCTGCCTCTACTGAGGTGGGTCTTACTCAGGTGGGGTGAGTGAAAAGCAGCCCTGAGTCAAAGGGATGACTGCTCTTTAAGGACCTCCCCTGTGTCTTTTCAACAACAGCCCAAAGTTCCCAAGCGCTGGGGGGTTCTCCTAGGGCTGAGCTCATAGCAGGGACCAAAAGGAAACCATGATCCAGCCCTTTGCAGTGTGGGCTGGCCTCTTTTCTGGGTTTCTTGGGGGGGTCTTACGCCACCCAAGTCATGGTGTTTTGTGGGGGCAGCTCTGGAAACCTCAGCCCCAAAGCATTCAAGGGCCACAGCTTCAGAGAGCTGGTGACATCACAGAGTCCAAATGGATGGTGCCTTGTAGTCCATAGAATATTCTCTCCCAGGATGTTGTTGTGTAGTTGTTAAGTTGTGTCTGACCCTTTGCGATCCCATGGACTGTAGCCTGCCACGATCCTCTATCCAAGGGATTCTCCAGGCAAGAACACTGGAGTGGGTTGCCACGTCTTCCTGCAGGGGATCTTCCCGGCCCAGGAGGCCCGGGTTTGAATCCTGGGTCGAGAATCCTGGGATGACTTAACCACACGGAGCTCACAGCTGCCTGGTGCAGCAAGGGTTGGGAAAAGGCAAGCTGTGAGGTCCTGCCCACCCAGACCCTCAATGTCCTCATCTGTCATATCACGGATGGAGACTCACCCTCTGAGGGTGGGCATGGTACCAAGGGAACTAGTAACAGCGAAGCATGCTGTCAGCTGGGGTGTGTCCATAAATACTGGCTAGATCAGTAACTTGGGGGATGTCCTGGACTGTCCTGACAGAGGGCCACAAACTGGAGGACTAGTGACAACAGACATCCATCCCCCCCAGCCCTGGAGACCAGACATCTCAGGTCAAGGGGTCCCAGGGCTGAGCTCCCTGCAGAGGCTCCAGGGGAGGGTCCTTCTTGCCTCTTCCAGCTTCTGGGGGCTCCGGGCGTCCATCCCTGGGCTGGTGTCCGACTCCCTCCCATCTCTGCCTGTCTCCACATGGCTTCTCCTCTATGTCCATGTCTCGCCTCTTCTGTGTCTTATAAGGACCTTCTCCCTGGGTTTAGGGCCACCCCCATCCAGGAGGTCATCATCTCAGACCCTTCACTCCATCACCTCTGCACAGACCCTGTTTCCTAATCATGCCCCGGCCTGACTTTGTGAGTGGGCATGAATCTTAGGGGGGCAGCCTTCAACCCACCACACCACCCATTGAACAAAAGTCCTATAAGTAACTCAGCAAATAACAGGTGGATTTCTTCTGAAATTCGATCATGATACTCAATGCACTCTTCTAGAATGTTTTTTGGGGGGGGCATTGTTTTTTAAATTAATTTATAAATTTTAACTGGAGGCTAATCATTGTACAATATCCAGAATCTTTATGTAGGTGCCCGTCATCTATTGGCAGGATTTTAAAAAAGATCTTAGGGTCACCGACTGATGCAGTTTGTGGAAGGTCACTTGTCATTGTGTTTAGGGCCGCTTCATCCAGGAGGGGGCTTCCCTGGTGGTCAGCTGGTAAAGAATCCACCTGCAAAGCGGGAGACCTGGTTTCGATTCCTGGGCTGGGAAGATCCCCTGGAGAAGGGATAGGCTACCCACTCCAGTTATTCTTGGGTTTCCCTGGTGACTCAGCTGGTAAAGAATTTGCCTGCAATGGGAGAGACCTGGGTCCGATCCCTGGGTCGGGAAGATCCCCTGGAGGAGGGAACGGCAACCCGCTCCAGTATTCTGGCCTGGAGAATTCCATGGACAGAGGAGCCTGGCGGGCTACAGTCCATGGGGTTGCAGAGAGTCGGACACGCCTGAGTGACTCAGCTCAGCGCAGCTAAGCATGCAGGAGGGCCTCATCTCAGGCCCTTCCCTTCATCACATCTGCAGATACCACAGTTTTCTCCCCACTCATGGGTCCCAGGGGTCAGGATGTGGATACGTCTTTGCTGGCCCCCACTCCAGGCATCAACTAGCTTCAGCCACGTCCCCGCCAGCATCAGGGCTGAGTCACGAGCGCGGACAGAAGACTTTCCAAGCATTAGATCCTGCAGAGGTGGGAGCTACATGAGGTTGCTTTGCAATCTGACCACCACGCCCAGACATTTGGGCCATTCCCTGCCGGGATAGGGGTGCGTCATCAGTCTCGTGTGGGAGATCCTGCCCTCTTGCCCATGACTCCGGGACCCGAGCGATGCTTGTGAACCTGCCCAGCAGAGGAAGCTGCGATGGGTTTTCTGGTTCACCCTAGGGGTAACCCAGAAAAGACACCGGAAACTCTGTGGCTGTCACTGGGGAATCATGTCTCCCACTTCAAGTTCAGGTTGACGCTCTAACTCCCTGTAGGTAAAAGGGTCTCCTTTGTTCCAAGGCGGGGGTAAGCTGGTATCTTTGCAGATGTAATTCTTTAGGTTCACGTGAGGTCCATCTGGGCTTCCCAGGTGGCTCAGTGGGTAAAGAACCTGCCTGCAAATGCCAGAGATGTGGGTTTGATCCCTGGGTCAGGAAGATCCCCTGGAGGAGGGCCTGGCAACCCACTGCAGTATTCCTGCCAGGAGCATCCCATGGATAGAGGAGCCTGGCGGGCTGCAGTCCTTGGCGTTGCAGAGTCGGACACGCCTGAAGTGACTGACCACGCGTGACGTCCTACTGGAGCGAGAGGAGAGACCTGAGTCTGCTATGACCGGTGTCCTTATAAAAAGGGGACGTTCAGGAGGATTTCCCTGGTGGTACAAGTGTTGAGAATCTGCCTTCCAATGTAGGAGACACAGGTTCGATCCCTGGTAGGGGAATTAAAATTTCACATGCCTTGGGGCAACTCGGCCTGAGAGCCGTAAGGACTGAGCCTTCAGACATCAGCTAGAGTCTGAGCGGCCTGGAGCCTGTGAGCTGCAAGGGAGACCCTGCATGCCACAACTAACACGCAATGCAGCGAAAAAGATATAAATATTAAAAAGGCGGGGGGCATCTGGGGCAGAAGGAGGGTGACGGCCGGGCAGAAATGGATACAGAGGTGGAGAAGATGCTTCAATAAGCCAAGGAATGCCAAGGATGGGCCGGAAAACACCCGAAGCTGAGACGAAATGACAAGTGAAACTGTTAATCGCTTCAGTCGTGTCCGACCCTTTGCGACCCCGTGGACTGTAGCCCCACCAGGCTCCTCTGTCCGTGGGATGCTCCAGGCCTGGAACAGGCCAGATCCCAGCTCCAGAGGGATCTTCCTGACCTGGGGATCGAACCTGCGTCTCCTGCGTTGGTAGGCGGGTTCGTGAGCATCTGAGGTACCGGAGAAGCGCAGAGGCTGGGAAGGAGGCATGGAAAAGATTCACAGCCACACCCACCCTCTCACACACAGCTTGACTTCAGGTCTCCAGACGTGAAAGGCCCTGAATCTGTGTTGTTCAAGCTCTGCTCCCAGTTAGGGGTGGGGAGGCGGTTTCCCTCCAGCAGAGCCAGGAAACAGGCGCACAAGCGCAAAGAAGCAAAGAATTTGGCCGATAGAGTACAGAAAGCCAGAGCAATCATCCTGCGAAATGAAAGAGGGGGAGGAATCTTGAAGAGAATGTAGGGCGTGAACAGTTGAGACGGCAGGAAGGACAGAGATGTGAGGACGTGGCCAACAGCCTCGCGGGTCACTTGGCGGACGGTCACAGAAGTTAAAGATGCGAAAACTGCCCTCAGCGTGCCGTGAACGCACACCGAGGGGCGTCCCTGGAGGTTCAGGGGTTAACAGTCCACCTGCCGAACCCGCCTACACGGTTGCTGAACGTGGGTGCAGCCGCTACCAGAACAGAATGGACGTTCCTTAGAAAAGTAAACGTAGACCTACTGTGTGATCCAGCCATCTCAACCCCGGGCAGGCATCCAGAGAAACACACGAGCTGAAAGCGTACACATACCCCAGTGTTCACTGCGGCGCTGTTTACGACAGCCGGGACATGGAAGCAACCGAGAGGTCCGTCCACAGAGGGACGGATGAAGACGATGTGGTTACGTGCACACAATGGAGTATGACTCAGCCATGAAAAGGAAGGAAATAATGCCATTCACACCAACAGGCGTGGACCCGGAGATTCCCCTACGGAGTGAAGTAAGTCAGACAGGGAAGGGGGAACATCTTTGACATCAATTACACGTGGAATCTAAAAAGACATGATGCAAATGAATTTACTTACAAAATAGAAGGAGGCTCAGAGACTTGGAAAATGAACTTATGGTTCCCAGGGGGGAAGGGTGGGGGAAGGGATAGTTAGGGACTCTGGAATGGACATGGACACACTGCTGTATTTCACATGGAGAACCAGCAAGGACCTGCTGGACAGCACAGGGAACTCTGCTCAATACTCTGTAATAACCTGATGGTCACCAGGGGGAAGGATGGGGGAAGGGATAGTCAGGGAGTCTGGGATGGACATGGACACACTGCTGTATTTCACATGGAGAACCAGCAAGGACCTGCTGGACAGCACAGGGAAGTCTGCTCAATACTCTGTAATAACCTTATGGTTCCCAGGGGGAAGGATGGGGGAAGGGATAGTCAGGGGGTTTGGGATGGACATGGACACACTGCTGGATTCAACATGGAGAACCAGCAAGGACCCGCTGGACAGCTCAGGGAACTCTGCTCAATGTCACGTGGCAGCCTGGATGGGAGGGGAGTTTGGGGGAGAAAGGATGCGTGTATAAAGGCTGAGTCCTTTTGCTGTCCCCCTGAAACTATGACAACAGTGTTAATTGTTTATACACCAATAATAAAAACTTTACAGTTTGAAAAAAAAATAAAGGAATCGGCCTTAAAATGCAGGAGACATGGGTCCGACCCTTGGTTGGGAAACTAAGATCGCATGTCCCACCGGGAAACTTAGCCACGAGCCTCAACCACTGATCCCGAGTGTTACAACGAAAGATCCCGTGTGTCACAACTAAGGCCCGACACAGCCAAACAGATCAATGTTAAAAAGAAACAGTGTTGGACCGTATTTTCCCCTTCAGGACCACGGCCCACCCCACAGCTGACCACTGGGAGATGTCTGCTCGGTAACATCCTTCCGGGCACGTCTCGGTGTGTGTGAAACACACATTTCACATATGTACAGTGTGAAATGAGAGTATTTCCTGCCATATCAGTAAACTAGAAAGGTCACAGCCATCAGCAATTTCTACCCTCCACATGAGCTATGGTTTTTCCAGTAGTCACATAGAGACCTGAGAGTTGGACCATAAAGAAAGCTGAGCACCAAAGAATGGATGCTTTTGAACTGTGGTGTTGGAGAAGACTCTTGAGAGTCCCTTGGACTGCTAGGAGATCTAGCAAGTCCATCCTAAAGGAAATCAGTCCTGAATGTTCATTGGAAGGACTGATGCTGAAGCTGAAACTCCAACACTTTGGCCACCTGATGCAAAGAACTGACTCACTGGAAAAGGCCCTGATGCTGGGAAATATTGAAGACAGGAGGAGACGGGGATGACAGAGGATGAGGTGGTTGGATGGCATCACCAACTCAACGGACGTGAGTTTGAGTAAACGCCGAGAGATGGTGATGGACAGGGAGGCCTGGCGTGCTGCGGTCCATGGGGTCGCAAAGAGTCGGACACAGCTGAGAGACCAAACAATGGCAAGGTAAACCAGGGACAGGATTTGCCCAGGCAGCTGAGGTGCATTTGAAAGGAGTGAATTCAGTGAGCCCAGAGGCTTGCATCCTCCCGTAGGTAGAATGCTAAATTCCTTCACTGAGGCCTGATCTTTGCTGTTCAGACCGCCGGCTCCCTTTCTTGCAAACTTGCATCCAGCCTCGATTCCCCCTCTTGCCTTCTTGCAGCAGTTTTCTCTGAGGTACTGAGATGCTGTCGCCCCCAGACTCAGAGTCCTCAACATGGCCACCAAATAAAATAAGTCCCTTACTAATCTCTGGTCGTGACTATTTATTTTAGTCAACGACACTCACCCACACAGGCAGACGCTTTACCCTGTATGCTGCACACATCGCCTGTCATGACCTTCTCACTTTGAGCATTGAAGAACGTCTCCATCACATATATACAGTTTCTCTCTGCCGTTTTCCACACTTGAATACGCAGTGGGTGTATCTCACCCTGCTCCCCAAGTTGTGGGCCCTCGGACGCATTGCCTGACCTTCATAGTCTGTTGACCACACACACCTAGGCAAGCATTTCTGTATATGGCTGTGATAACGTCTTCCAAAGCCCAGATTGTGGTTCAAATGGTGCAGAATCTGCCCCGCAGTGCAGGACACCTAGGTTTGATGCCTGGACCGGGAAGATCCCCCGGAGGAGGGCACGGCAACCCACTCCAGAATTCTTGCCTGGAGAGTCCCACGGACGGAGGAGCCTGGCGGGGCTACAGTCCACGGGGTGTCAAAGACTCACGTGGCTACAGTCCACGGGGTGTCAAAGACTTACGGAGCGGCCAACACACACACAGGCTTGCCGACACAAAGGTGACGCTCATTTTAAACTGAAAGCGTTATGTTAGTTAGACAGGAAAATAGATCTAAAACCAACCCTCCAGGCTTCCACCTTAGAAAACTAGAACAGGGGGATCTGCTTAAATCCCAAGGGAGGAGAAGAGAAGAGGTAATAAAAGTGACAGCCGGAAGCAGTGAAACTGAAAACAGAACATCAGGCGAGGAAAGAAAAAGAAATCAAAAGCTGGGTCTTGGAAGAGATCGGGAAAATCAATAAACCTCTAGTCAGGCTAAGAGAAAAGAGAATGAGACATAGTGGATACGTATATGGACACCCACTGGGGGAGGGTTGGTAGGATGAATTGGGAGATGGAGCTCACAGATATACACCGCCGATATCCTGTATGAAGTAGGTAACTAATGAGAAGCCACTGTACCACACAGGGAACTCTCCTCACTGCTTTGTGGTGACCTAAATGGAAAGCAAAATCCAAGAAAAGGAGGGGACATCGGGATACGTACGGCCGATTCACTCGGCCGTGCCGTGGACAGTAATAGATCGTTGTAAAGAAGCTGTATTCTAATTAAAACAACAAGAGACACAAAGGGAAGACACGAATCACAAAGATCTGCCACCAGAGACAGGCTGTCGCTGCAGATCCCTTGCTTAGCCGTTCAGTCATGCCTGACTCTCTCTGACCCCGTGGACTGTAAGCCCCGCAGACTCCTGTCCGTGGGATTCTCCAGGCGAGAAAACGGGAGCGGGGAGGCAGGTTCAAGAGGGGCAGGAAGGTATGTATTCCTACGGCTGATTCGCGTTGCTATATGGCAGAAACCGAGATGCTATTGTAAAGCAATTATCCTTCAATTAAACATAAATCAATTAGAATTTTAAAAAAATTAAAAGAATACTAGAGCGGGTTGCCCTTTCCAAAGACATTGAAGGAACCATCAAGAAATACGATGAAGAGTTGTACGCCCACAGATTTTATTACCTAGATGAATCGGACCACATCCTTGACACAACCTGCTGAGACACACCAAAGACTAAACAGGCTATGAGAATCGGTCTGCGTTTATTAAAGAATAGAATCAATAATCAATAACTTCTCCCCCCCCCAAAAAAAAAGCACCACGTCCAGATGGACTTACTGATGATTTCTACCAGACACTTGAACGATCGAATGGTAGCAATTCTCTATGTTTTTGGTCCCCCCCCCTCAAAGAAAATAAGAAAACAGCCGCTATCACCCCCAGATCCTTCCCACACACGGTGACAATTTGAAGTTGCAGAAAGCAGAACCAGGGTGGGCTGGGGGGAGGGGGCACTCATGTGTCACGCTGTCGACAGCCACAGTCTGCCAGCAAGCTGTGTCATCGTTTCCATCTGAGGGGTGAGAGCTGCCCTGTCCCCCAAGGCTCAAGTCACACCTCACATGGGGGGCCACGGAGGTCGAGCGTCTCTGTTGCTCCTTCCCTGGCTTGAGCGTCTCTCAGCTGGCCCTTCCTCGGCGGAATGGCCTTGCCAAAACCGAGCTAGACCCGCCCTTGGGTCACCAAGTCTGTCTTATCAGCATGACGGTAGCGGCCGTTTCTACACGATCGAGTGGATCATATTGGTGCGGATCTGTTTCTGGGCAAGCTATTGTGTTTCCATTGATCTGCGTGTCTCTCTTTCACCCAAATCACACTGTCTTGTTTTTAAAAAACTATTTTTTATTGCAGTCTACTTGCTTTATACTGCAGTATAGGACTTTCCTGGTGGCTCAGCGGGTAGACAATCTGCCTGCAATGCGGGAAACCTGGGTTCAATTCCTGGGTCAGGAAAACCCCCTGGAGAAGGGATAGGCTACCCACTGCAGTGTTCTGGGGGTTCCCAGGTGGCTCAGAGGGTAAAGAATCCACCTGCAATGCAGGAGACATGGGTTCGATCCCTGGGTGGGGAAGATCCCCCGGATGAGGGCATGGCAACCCACTCCAGTGCTCTTGCCTGGAGAATCCCATGGACAGAGGAGCCTGGTGGGCTACAGTCCGTGGGGTCTCACAGAGTCAGACACGGCTGGATGACTAAGCACAGCTCATGGTTGCTTTAGAATGTCAGGGTACTTTCTTCTGCAGAGCAAAGTGAGTCAGTTATACATATGGAAATATCCCCTCTATTTTTTGGGTTTCCTTCCCTTTTAGATGAACACAAAGTATGATTCTTCCTGTTCTCCAACTTACTTGGGTATCTAACAATATAAAAAAAAGCCTCAAAATGGTTCACAAACTGCAACCAGTTAAAGATAAGTCTTTTGCAATCACAAAATAACACGTGCACTTTAGTTCTTAGGCTACTGATTCTTTTTTCTTTTTTTTTTTCAAACTTTAAACTTTTTATTTTATCTTGGGGTATGGCCGATGAACAAGGGTCCGCAGGGTCCTGGGTAGAGTTCTCTGTGCTATCCAGTAGGTTCTCATCAGTTAGCTATTTTATACATAATTTCGATGGAGTGTATTTGTCAATCCCAATCTCCCATATTTTTTTTTGTTGTTTAAAAAATTTTTTTATTTAAATTTTTTTTATTTAAAGTTTTTTTTTCTGAAAGATAGTTGATTTACAATGTTGTGCTCATTTCTGTTTGTGAAGTGAATCAGTTTTACATAAATATATGTAAGATTTTTTTTTATGTTAAGATTTTTAAGATTCTTAAGATTTTAAGATTCTTTTCCCATATAGGTTATTAAGATTCTTTTTGAGATTCTTTTCCCCTATGGGTTATTAAGATTCTTCTAGCATATACATTATTACAGAATATTGAGTAGACTTCCCTGTGCTATACAACAGGTTTGTTGACTGTCTATACATAGGGCTGTCTATTTGTCCGGCCCAATCTCCCAGTTTAGGCCTCTCCATCCTCACAAGTTTTAGCATTTTTGCTACTCTGAATGGCTTGTGTTCGTATTAACAAAAGAATTTCGGTCGCTAGAAAGGAAATAAAAGACTATCTGTGCTGTACGTACATATTTATAACTAACATATGTATTTGTCTTGGTTACAAATAGGATCATAACCTCGGAAATTTGCAACTGTTTTTGAAGCACTTTCATAGGAGTATAGAGTTGATTTACAATGTTGCATCAGTCCTCAGGGGTACAGCAGAGTGAAGCAGCGATATGTGTATGTATTTCTCCCCTCTTTTTCAGATTCTTTTTTCCACACTGGCCGTTACAGAGTATTGGGTAGAGTTGTCTGTGTTAGACAGTAGGTTCCCATTAGGTATCTACTTTACATACCATCGTGTGTATTTGCAAACCACACTGTCTTGATCGGCTCTCGAAGTGGCCACCTCATAACTCTGCTTTTCTCTCTGCGTGTTGTACTGCTGACCCTGATTCACATCACTTTTTCTGGCCCATGTGGTGGCCCTGGTTCTCTATCCACGAGGGGCAACTTTGACTCTTGTTGGTGGCGTCGGATGGGTTCAGTCGCATTTTGCATCTCTAAAGATGTTTTAAAGATCCACTTGGATCATTTTTTCAAGTGAGTCTTTTTTTTTTTAAGTGCTTTGCTTTATGGAGTTTGTTACAATACTGCCTCTGTTTTATGTTTTGGCTTTCTAGCCGAAAGGCATGTGGGAATTTAGCCCCCTTGACCAGGGATGGAACCCCACTCCCCCTGCACTGGAAGGCAAAGTCTTAACCACTGGGCCCCTGGGGAAGTCTCGATATTTTGTATCTTTCAGTTCAGTTCAGATATTTTGTCTCTTTCAGTTCAGTTCAGTTCAGTTGCTCAGCCCTGTCTGACTCTTTGTGACCCCATGGACTGCAGCACGCGAGGCCTCCCTGTCCATCACCAACTCCCGGAGCTTGCTCAAACTCATGTCCATTGAGTCGGTGATGCCATCCAACCATCTCATCCTCTTTTTATCATTATCTTTACGTTACAAAATCTTGGCACTATGTCATGTGTATTTCACACTTAGCTCAGGAGTACCTTCTCTAAGCAGTAACTAAAAAAAAAAATTTTTTTAATTCCTTCTACTTTAAAATTTTTCTTACTTGGAAAAGAAATAAAATGACTGCTCCATAAGGAAGGTGGGATGTCAGTTCCCCAACCAGGGATGGAACCCACTCGCCCTGCCGTGAAAGTGCACAGTCTCAGGTGCTGGGCCTCCGGGGAGTCTGACGTTTCCCTAGCTTTCTGTTGCCCAGGCCACGTTGTAACCGTGCCATCACCTGCAGGGACGGTCACCACGCCTGCCCTTGGCAGAGGCTCCGTGTCTGCTGAGCAAACGCATGATGCAATCTGAGAGAACCACGCCGGAAGGAAAATGTCAAACTCTCAGGATGCAGGGGCATCTGAGACGTCCCCGACTTGGCTGACCCCTCTGAACTCTGCTGTCTTCCCAGGTGGGGGCTGTCAGCCTTTGCCTGAAGATGCCTATCTGGGGGCACTGGAGATATCCCTGCAATTCTAACACCTTTTATGAGACGCAGATACTGACCAAGTGATTCTAGGCTCTACATGCACGTGCTAAGTCCTTTCAGTCGTGTCCTACTCTTTGCGACCCCATGGACTGCAGCCCGCCAGGCTCCTCTGTCCATGGGATTCTCCAGAGTGTCCAGCCATCCTGGAGTGGGTTGCTGTGCCCTCCTCCAGGGGATCCTCCCCACCCAGGGACTGAACCTCGGTCTCCTGCATTGCAGGCAGATTCTTTACCATCTGTGCCTCCAGGGAGGCTCTTAGAGAGAAGCCAAAAGTCCAGAATAGCCAACACAGGACTTAAGGAGGAGAAAACGGGATCATTGACCCCACCTGACTTCAAGACTTACTACAGTCATAAGCAGTAGTAATTATAGTAGTGATTACCGTAGTGTAGTAATAAAGCTACAGTAATCAGGACGGCGGGGGGAGGGGAATCAGAGGCACAAACTATCATCTATAAAGTAAGCTACAAGGAAACTATGTATAAAATAGATGAACTACTGGGAAACCATGAGGAGGGCATGGCAACCCACCCCAGTGTTCTTGCCTGGAGAATCCACACGGACAGAGGAGCCTGGCAGGCTACAGCCCAGGGGGTCTCAGAGAGCCAGACACGACGGAGCAACGAAGACTTTCACAGCTGATTCACTTTGATGTACAACAGAAAAACTAACGCCACACTGTGAAGCCACCACACTCCAGCGAGAAATCCGCTCTGAACTTTCACTGGAGCGACTGATGCTGAAGCTGAAACACCAGTACTTTGGCCGCCTGATGCAAAGAACTGAATCGCTGAGAAAGACCCAGATGCTGGGAAAGATTGAGGGCAGGAGGAGAAGGGGACGACAGAGGATGAGATGGCTGGATGGTATCACCGACTCGATGGACCTGAGTTTGAGTAAACTCCGGGAGTTGGTGATGGACAGGGAGGCCTGGCGTGCTGCAGTCCATGGGGTCGCAAAGAGTCAGACACGACTGAGCGACTGAACTGAGGAAATAATTCTAAAAATGTTGGGGAAGATACAAAAAAATAAGCTACAAACACATGTTGTGCAGCACAGGTAATACAGCCAATTTTTTATAGTAGCTGTCAAGGGAGCATAGTCTTTAAAAACTGTGAATCACTAGATTGTACACCAGTAACTTCAACACTATTTTACACCAACTATAATGAAGTGAAAAAAAAAAAAGAATCATGACCATTTAGGAATATTTTAGGTAATTTTTTTTTAAGACAGTGTGGCATTGATGATATAATAGAGAAATGGATCAATGCAACAAAACAGCGCACAGAGGGAGACACTCTCCTTGAGGTTAACTGATCTTTGACAAAAAAGCATTATAATGGAGCAAAAAAAAAAAAGGCAAAAACGAGCAAAGATCTTTGACAAGAAGGAGCAAAGACAGTCTCTTCAAAAAAACGATATTGGAGCAACTCACATCCATATGCAGAAAAGAAAAAGAATCTACACACAGACCTTCCTCCCTTCACAGTAATGAATTCAAAACGGATCACAGTCCAAATGTAAAACACAAACAGTAAGACTTCTACATGATAATGCAGCAGAAAAACCCAGATAACCCCATGCACGGTGATATGTTTTTTCTTGGGTTGGCCAAAACCATCATTGGGAATTTTCTGTAACATCTTAGATACAACCCCAGAAGCACAATCCCTGAAAGCAATCACAGATAAGATAGACTTTGTCAAAATTAAAAATATGTGCTCTGCCAACAACTCTGTCCATAAAATAAGACAAGCCATAGACTGGGGGAAAATATCTGCAAAAAGACATACCTGGGTTGGGGCGGGCGGGTGGGGAAAGACCAGAATCCACAATATGGAAAGAGCTCTTAAAAATCAACAACAGGAAAACAAACAACCCAAATGAAAAAGGGGTTGCCAAAGACCCAAGAGCTTCATCGAAGAAGTTGTCCAGACAGCAAAGAGGCGCAGGAAAAGAAGTCACAGGTCGTAAGCCCGGCAGAGAATTGTAAAAAGTAACACCCCAGTGAGGACAAGCTGGCACCTGATGGGTATCAGAGTGAGTGGGATCTGAAATCACCGGCACCCACAGTCCGCCGGCGAGGAAACGGGAACTGTGTTCCACGCCGGGCGTTGTTAAGAGGGCCCTTGCATCTTGCGTGGCCTTCTGGTCACTTTGCGGCTGGAACCACACCCTAAGTGGGACCTGATGACCTCAAGACTCCACGTTCTCGGGGGCCCCGCCCTTGTCTTTGTCACCCCGAGACGTTACCTCTGGTGTGTCGTCCCTGAGGGGGTACGGTCCGTTCTGCAGGCGGAGCCGTGGAGATGGGGTGGCGGATGGAGAACGGCCCGGCCGTCTGTCCCTCTGTGTTCTGAGTGGAACTCTCGGATCGCAGGACAGCTGAGCACAAACACACGAGCAGGGCTCTTATCTCCGTCCCCCGTTTGTGGGCCCCATAATTGCACAATCGGCACGCAGAGAATCACAGATCATTTGCATGCCCACACTTGTGTGATTTTCATCTGTCTTCTCCACAACCCAGCCTAGTGTTCCCTGCCTCCCGTGTGTTTCTGCTCTCCAGACTTCGCCAAAGGAGCCAGCGTCCACTTTCTACCCAAAGTGGGGGTGGGGGGGAAACCTCTGCTATTCTTTTGCATGACAATGTTTTGTTCTTTAATCTTTTTTTTTTTTTTTTTTCCATTGTCAGGCTGCACTCCTCAGCCGTCGGGTCTGAATCACACCTGCAAATTTAGCCTCTGTCTCTAAGGCAGGAAGCCACTCAAAGTGGATGCATTAATTAAGCATTAATTAACCTGAAGCACCACTGTGTAAAGAAAAGAAAAAAAAAAAAGAGCTGGCCTGGGGTGGGGGGTTGGGCGGCGGACCTGCCGGGAAATAGGAGTTTGCAGGTTGCATGTATTGTGAGAGTCACAAGGGCTTGCTTTGTGGGTGAACCAGAACACCAGCTGTGAGAAGAAGTGGGAGAGATTTGCCTAGCAGATCGGTAGACAGAGAAAGTCTCAGAGACGAAGAGATAAAGGCAGAGATATAGAGAGAGTTCTGCACACCCTTGATTCCCCAATCAGGGTCTGCAGGCTATGTCGCTTCACTTGCGTCCGACTCTGCAACCCCATGGGCACCTCTGTCTACAGGATTTCCCCAGGCAGGAATTCTGGAGCGGGTTGCCACGCCCTCCTCCAGGGGATCTTCCCATCCCAGGGATCGAACCTGTGTCTTCTGCCTTGCAGGCAGATTCTTTACCGCCTGAACCACCAGGGAAGCCCTGGCAACATGGAAAAACTCGCTGGCGTGCCACTGAACACAGACCCAGTTGCGTGTCTTGGCGACTTCTCAGGAGGTGCTTGGCGTTCCCCCAGAAAAGGATATTTGAAGCGAAGGCGCCATAGTGAGCCCTCTTGGGCACAAGTCTGTATTGGACATGAAACTCCACAGACACGTCTCCTACCTGGATCTCCCCCCGACCCCCGCAAGCTCAGCTGGAGAAGGTCAGAGACGAAGCTGGGCAGACCGCACACCAAAACCTCCAAGGATAACCTGGTGAATCTGACATGGCCCAGAGGGAGGGTGTCCAAAGAGCCCATCCCCCGGAGAGGGTCCCAGATGACCCGGCGAGGGGCGGCGGGGAGGGAGCTCAGAAGGACATTTCAGGGCTGGCCAACTTAATTCTGGTTTTCATTTGGAACGTAGGAAAGACGCGACACTTTGCTGAGAGTTAGCGGATGGACTGACCATCAGCAT
Source organism: Cervus elaphus (assembly GCF_910594005.1). Classification (NCBI taxonomy): domain Eukaryota; kingdom Metazoa; phylum Chordata; class Mammalia; order Artiodactyla; family Cervidae; genus Cervus; species Cervus elaphus. The sequence continues at coordinate 179,223,044 of NC_057848.1, read as the reverse complement.
GTGTCTGGTTTATGAATGAAATGACCGCCACCCCCCCACAACTGCCGCAGTCAGTAAGAGCTGGGTCTGGAAATGAGTAAATGCAAAACGGGCAGAGCTTGGAAGCTGTTTAATGAGGAAGAGGAGATGTCGGTGGACTTCCATAGAAAGTCTCATTAGCCACCAATGGCGCAAGGAGCTACAGGGCCAGAGGGCTGCAATACGAGGTCAGAAAATGGCTAATTCTCCTGGGAAGCACAGCTACAATAAACCCAGACAGTCTATTAAAAACCAGAGACATCACTTTGCCAAGAAATGTCTGTCTACTCAAAACTATGGTTTTTCATGTACGGATGTGAGAGCTGAACAGTAAGGAACGTTGAGTGCCGAAGAATGGATGCTTTTGAACTGTGGTGTTGGAGAAGACTCTTGAGAGTCCATGAACTGCAAGGAGATCCAACCAGTCCATCCTAAAGGAAATCAGTCCTGAGTGTTCATTGGAAGGACTGATGCTGAAGCTGAAACTGCAATCCTTTGGATGCGTGGTTTGAAGAACCGACTCACTGGAAAAGACCCTGACGCTGGGAAAGATTGAAGGCAGGAGGAGAAGAGGATGACAGAGGATGAGATGGTTGGATGGCATCACCGAATTGATGGACATGAATTTGAGCAAACTCTGGGAGATGGTGACGGACAGGGAGGCCTGGCGTGCTGTGGTCCAGGGGGTCACAAAGAGTCGGTCACGACTCAGAAAGTGAATGGCAGTTTCACAGTGAGTTGGAGGAGGTGCTGCCGACACGCCTGGGGTTCTCTGCGGGGCCAGAAAGGAAGCAGACATAAACCAGTAAAGAGGTGGTGAAGGCTGACCTCTGGTTTATAGCAGAAACTGCCAACTGGTGATTGTGGCTTCCCAGTGCCCGCGGAGAGAGTGGACACTTGCCAGTGTGGTTCAGTCTCCTGCGGTTGCCAGAACCCAACCTGGGGGCTTAAAACCACAGACATCCACCCTCCCCGAGTCCTAGGGGCCAGGCATCTGAGGTCAAGGGGTCCCAGGGTTGAGCTCCATCTCGAGGCTCCAGGGGAGGGTCCTTCCAGCCTCTTCCAGCTTCTGGGGGCTCCAGGCTACAACGTGGATGGTCAGTGAGACAGGCAGGCAGAGAAGGACACACGGTGTGTGATTGCACTGATAGGAAACATCCGGCCCAGGTAAATCCAGAGAGATTTAAAAGAAAGAAAGCAGATTTTTGGTTTGCAGGGACTGAGGTTTGATTACTCATGGGGATGGGGGTCTCCTTCTGGGGGTGCTGAGAATGTTCTTGAAGCAGAGACAACAGCTTGAACAACACTGTGTATATCCTAGATGCACCTGTCTTGTTTGGGGCCTTCCCAGGTGGCTCAGATGGTTAAGAATCCGCCTGCCAATGCAGGAGACACAGGTTCGATCCCTGGGTCAGGAAGATTCCCTGGAGGCGGAAATGGCAACCCAGTCCACTATCCTTGCCGGGAGAATCCCACGGACAGAGGAACCTGGCGGGGCTGCAGTCTACGGGGTTGCAAGAATCGGACACGACTGAGCGGCTAACATGCACATGTGTATTGTTTCCTTTGAAGGGTTAACTGCATGTGGTGCAGATGCTAGCTTAGTTTTGAAATAAGCCTCGTGAGCCCCGGGGGAAACCTAACGCTGGGTCTGGGGTGCTTGGATGTATCTAGATGGCCTGCCGCCCCATGAATTCCCTAGCTCCCCATTCGCCCCTCATTTGGAGACCGTCCCTCCCTTGATTCCATCATCCGCACCCGTTGGGTCAGGGCTGGGTGTCTGGGGCTGACCGCCCGCCCACGTGCCTGGGTCTGCGGTCCCCGAGCCTGCTTGAATTGCCCGCCAGGACTTGAACAGAAGGAAGAGATGGGCTGGGCGTCCTCACTGTTTGCACAAAGCCTTGTCCCAGACGCCTCTGTGGCCCGAGAGAGCTGGCCAGGGGCTCCGGTTCTCATTTCCTTCTTTTCGAAGGTCACAGACGCCTCCTTCCTGGCCCTGTGTTCCAGGGGAGAGAGCATGGAAGGGGCGGGCCATGCTTCCTGGAGCCGTCGGGCCACGGCGCCTGATCTCTGGAGGGCATCGCCCTTTGGGCGTGCGTGCTAAGTCGCTTCAGTCGTGTCCAACTTCTTGCATCCCTGTGGACTGCAGCCGGCACATGCCTCTGTCCACGGGGCTCTCTGGGGACCTGAGGTGCAGAGGGGTGAAGGGCCTGGGGTGGGACACGGTCAGCTCGGGGCTGAGCTCAGAGCCGGACATGGGGGTAATCCTGGGAACGACGGAAGGCAGGGAGTGAGCCGGTGAGAGGCCGAGGGAGGCCAAACGCTCTCCAGGATCTCACGGAAGAGGGTGGCGGAAGGCACAGAGGACCCACAGAGAGAGGCAGCGCTGTGGATGTGGACCTGCCCTGGTCCTGTGACTTCACCGGCCAGTGCCTCTTGTCTCTTGCTGCCTGGGACCTGGTGTCAGTCTCCCTGTGAGCCCTTCACTGAGATGGTGTGCGTCCCCGTGTCCCTGTGTGACCTGGTGTGATCCCCGTGTCCCCTGTGATGTGGTGTGCGTCCCCGTGTCCCCGTGTCCCCGTGTGACCTGGTGTGACTCCCCGTGTCCCCGTGTGACCTGGTGTGAGTCCCCGTGTCCCTGTGTGACCTGGTGTGATCCCCGTGTCCCTGAGTGACCTTGTGTGTGTCCTCGTGTCCCCGTGTGACCTGGTGTGTTTCCCCGTGTCCCCATGTGAATTGGTGTGAGTCCCCATGTCCCCATGTGAGCTGGTGTGAGTGTCCGTGTCCCTGAGTGACCTTGTGTGTATCCTCGTGTCCCCGTGTGACCTGGTGTGTTTCCCCGTGTCCCCATGTGAATTGGTGTGAGTCCCCATGTCCCCGTGTGAGCTGGTGTGAGTGTCCGTGTCCCTGAGTGACCTTGTGTGTGTCCTCGTGTCCCCGTGTGACCTGGTGTGTTTCCCCGTTTCCCCGTGTGACCTGGTGTGAGTCCCCGTGTCCCCGTGTGAGCTGGTGTGAGTGTCCGTGTCCCTGAGTGACCTTGTGTGATGCCCCGTGTCCCCGTGTGACCTGGTGTGTTTCCCTGTTTCCCCGTGTGACCTGGTATGCATCCCAGTGTACCCGTGTGACCTGGTGTGCATCCCCGTGTCCCTGTGTGACCTGGTGTGCATCCCCGTGTCCCTGAGTGACCTGGTATGCATCCCCGTGTGACCTGGTGTGCTTCCCTGTGTCCCTGTGTGACCTGGTGTGAGTCCCCGTGTTCCTGAGTGACCTGGTATGCACCCCTGTGTGACCTGGTGTGCGTGCCCGTGTCCCTGTGTGACCTGGTGTGCGTCCCATGTACCCGTGTGACCTGGTGTGTGTGCCCGTGTCCCCGTGTGACCTGGTGTGTGTGCCCGTGTCCCCGTGTGACCTGGTGTGCGTGCCCGTGTCCCCGTGTGAGCTGGTGTGAGTGTCCGTGTCCCTGAGTGACTTGGTGTGTGTCCCCATGTCCCTGTGTGACCTGGTGTGAGTCCCCGTGTTCCTGAGTGACCTGGTGTGAGTGTCCGTGTCCCTGAGTGACTTGGTGTGTGTCCCCGTGTCCCTGTGTGACCTGGTGTGAGTCCCCGTGTTCCTGAGTGACCTGGTGTGAGTGTCCGTGTCCCTGAGTGACTTGGTGTGTGTCCCCGTATCCCTGTGTGACCTGGTGTTTGTCCCCGTGTCCCTGCAGTGACCTGATGTGAGTCCCCGTATCCCTGTGTGACCTGATGTGAGTGCCCGTGTCCCTGTGTGACCTGGTGTGCATCCCCGTGTCCCTGCAGTGACCTGGTGTGCATCCCCGTGTGACCTGGTGTGAGTGTCCGTGTCCCTGAGTGACTTGGTGTGTGTCCCCGTGTCCCCGTGTGACCTGGTGTGAGTCCCCGTGTTCCTGAGTGACCTGGTGTGAGTGTCCGTGTCCCTGAGTGACTTGGTGTGTGTCCCCGTATCCCTGTGTGACCTGGTGTTTGTCCCCGTGTCCCTGCAGTGACCTGATGTGAGTCCCCGTATCCCTGTGTGACCTGATGTGAGTGCCCGTGTCCCTGTGTGACCTGGTGTGGATCCCCGTGTCCCTGCAGTGACCTGGTGTGCATCCCCGTGTGACCTGGTGTGAGTGTCCGTGTCCCTGAGTGACCTGGTATGCATCCCCGTGTGACCTGGTGTGCTTCCCTGTGTCCCTGTGTGACCTGGTGTGAGTCCCCGTGTTCCTGAGTGACCTGGTATGCACCCCCGTGTGACCTGGTGTGCGTGCCCGTGTCCCTGTGTGACCTGGTGTGCGTGCCCGTGTACCCGTGTGACCTGGTGTGTGTGCCCGTGTCCCCGTGTGACCTGGTGTGCGTGCCCGTGTCCCCGTGTGACCTGGTGTGCGTGCCCGTGTCCCCGTGTGACCTGGTGTGCGTGCCCGTGTCCCCGTGTGAGCTGGTGTGAGTGTCCGTGTCCCTGAGTGACTTGGTGTGTGCCCCCGTGTCCCTGAGTGACCTGGTGTGAGTGTCCGTGTTCCTGAGTGACCTGGTGTGAGTCCCCGTGTCCCTGAGTGACCTGGTGTGTGTCCCCGTATCCCTGTGTGACCTGGTGTGTGTCCCCGTGTACCTGTGTGACCTGGTGTGTGTGTCCGTGTCCCTGAGTGACTTGGTGTGTGTCCCCGTGTCCCTGTGTGACCTGGTGTGAGTCCCCATGTTCCTGAGTGACCTGGTGTGAGTGTCCGTGTCCCTGAGTGACTTGGTGTGTGTCCCCGTGTCCCTGAGTGACTTGGTGTGTGTCCCCGTATCCCTGTGTGACCTGGTGTGTGTCCCCGTGTACCTGTGTGACCTGGTGTGAGTCCCCGTGTTCCTGAGTGACCTGGTATGCATCCCCATGTGACATGGTGTGAGTCCCCGTGTTCCTGAGTGACCTAGTGTGCGTCCCCGTGTCCCCGTGTGGGCTGGTGTGAGTGTCCGTGTCCCTGTGTGACCTGGTGTGTGTCCCCGTGTCCCTGTGTGACCTGGTGTGAGTGTCCGTGTCCCTGAGTGACTTGGTGTGTGTCCCCGTGTCCCTGAGTGACTTGGTGTGAGTCCCCGTGTTCCTGAGTGACCTGGTGTGAGTGTCCGTGTCCCTGAGTGACCTGGTGTGAGTGTCCGTGTCCCTGAGTGACTTGGTGTGTGTCCCCGTATCCCTGTGTGACCTGGTGTGTGTCCCCGTGTACCTGTGTGACCTGGTGTGAGTCCCCGTGTTCCTGAGTGACCTGGTGTGCGTCCCTGTGTGACGTGGTGTGAGTCCCCATGTTCCTGAGTGACCTGGTGTGCGTCCCCGTGTCCCCGTGTGAGCTGGTGTGAGTGTCCGTGTCCCTGTGTGACCTGGTGTGTGTCCCCGTGTACCTGTGTGACCTGGTGTGAGTGTCCGTGTCCCTGAGTGACTTGGTGTGTGTCCCCGTGTACCTGTGTGACCTGGTGTGAGTCCCCATGTTCCTGAGTGACCTGGTATGCACCCCCGTGTGACCTGCTGTGAGTCCCCGTGTTCCTGAGTGACCTGGTGTGCGTCCCCGTGTCCATGTGTGACCTGGTGTGAGTGTCCGTGTCCCTGAGTGACTTGGTGTGTGTCCCCATGTCCCTGTGTGACCTGGTGTGAGTCCCCGTGTTCCTGAGTGACCTGGTGTGAGTGTCCGTGTCCCTGAGTGACTTGGTGTGTGTCCCCGTGTCCCTGTGTGACCTGGTGTGAGTCCCCGTGTTCCTGAGTGACCTGGTGTGAGTGCCCGTGTCCCTGAGTGACTTGGTGTGTGTCCCCGTATCCCTGTGTGACCTGGTGTTTGTCCCCGTGTCCCTGCAGTGACCTGATGTGAGTCCCCGTATCCCTGTGTGACCTGATGTGAGTGCCCGTGTCCCTGTGTGACCTGGTGTGCATCCCCGTGTCCCTGCAGTGACCTGGTGTGCATCCCCGTGTGACCTGGTGTGAGTGTCCGTGTCCCTGAGTGACTTGGTGTGTGTCCCCGTGTCCCTGTGTGACCTGGTGTGAGTCCCCGTGTTCCTGAGTGACCTGGTGTGAGTGTCCGTGTCCCTGAGTGACTTGGTGTGTGTCCCCGTATCCCTGTGTGACCTGGTGTTTGTCCCCGTGTCCCTGCAGTGACCTGATGTGAGTCCCCGTATCCCTGTGTGACCTGATGTGAGTGCCCGTGTCCCTGTGTGACCTGGTGTGCATCCCCGTGTCCCTGCAGTGACCTGGTGTGCATCCCCGTGTGACCTGGTGTGAGTGTCCGTGTCCCTGAGTGACTTGGTGTGTGTCCCCGTGTCCCTGTGTGACCTGGTGTGAGTCCCCGTGTTCCTGAGTGACCTGGTGTGAGTGTCCGTGTCCCTGAGTGACTTGGTGTGTGTCCTCGTATCCCTGTGTGACCTGGTGTTTGTCCCCGTGTCCCTGCAGTGACCTGATGTGAGTCCCCGTATCCCTGTGTGACCTGATGTGAGTGCCCGTGTCCCTGTGTGACCTGGTGTGCATCCCCGTGTCCCTGCAGTGACCTGGTGTGCATCCCCGTGTGACCTGGTGTGAGTGTCCGTGTCCCTGAGTGACCTGGTATGCATCCCCGTGTGACCTGGTGTGCTTCCCTGTGTCCCTGTGTGACCTGGTGTGAGTCCCCGTGTTCCTGAGTGACCTGGTATGCACCCCCGTGTGACCTGGTGTGCACCCCCGTGTCCCTGTGTGACCTGGTGTGCGTGCCCGTGTACCCGTGTGACCTGGTGTGCGTGCCCGTGTCCCCGTGTGACCTGGTGTGCGTGCCCGTGTCCCCGTGTGACCTGGTGTGCGTGCCCGTGTCCCCGTGTGAGCTGGTGTGAGTGTCCGTGTCCCTGAGTGACTTGGTGTGTGTCCCCATGTCCCTGTGTGACCTGGTGTGAGTCCCCGTGTTCCTGAGTGACCTGGTGTGAGTGTCCGTGTCCCTGAGTGACTTGGTGTGTGTCCCCGTGTCCCTGTGTGACCTGGTGTGAGTCCCCGTGTTCCTGAGTGACCTGGTGTGAGTGTCCGTGTCCCTGAGTGACTTGGTGTGTGTCCCCGTATCCCTGTGTGACCTGGTGTTTGTCCCCGTGTCCCTGCAGTGACCTGATGTGAGTCCCCGTATCCCTGTGTGACCTGATGTGAGTGCCCGTGTCCCTGTGTGACCTGGTGTGCATCCCCGTGTCCCTGCAGTGACCTGGTGTGCATCCCCGTGTGACCTGGTGTGAGTGTCCGTGTCCCTGAGTGACTTGGTGTGTGTCCCCGTGTCCCTGTGTGACCTGGTGTGAGTCCCCGTGTTCCTGAGTGACCTGGTGTGAGTGTCCGTGTCCCTGAGTGACTTGGTGTGTGTCCCCGTATCCCTGTGTGACCTGGTGTTTGTCCCTGTGTCCCTGCAGTGACCTGATGTGAGTCCCCGTATCCCTGTGTGACCTGATGTGAGTGCCCGTGTCCCTGTGTGACCTGGTGTGCATCCCCGTGTCCCTGCAGTGACCTGGTGTGCATCCCCGTGTGACCTGGTGTGAGTGTCCGTGTCCCTGAGTGACCTGGTATGCATCCCCGTGTGACCTGGTGTGCTTCCCTGTGTCCCTGTGTGACCTGGTGTGAGTCCCCGTGTTCCTGAGTGACCTGGTATGCACCCCCGTGTGACCTGGTGTGCGTGCCCGTGTCCCTGTGTGACCTGGTGTGCGTGCCCGTGTACCCGTGTGACCTGGTGTGTGTGCCCGTGTCCCCGTGTGACCTGGTGTGCGTGCCCGTGTCCCCGTGTGACCTGGTGTGCGTGCCCGTGTCCCCGTGTGACCTGGTGTGCGTGCCCGTGTCCCCGTGTGAGCTGGTGTGAGTGTCCGTGTCCCTGAGTGACTTGGTGTGTGCCCCCGTGTCCCTGAGTGACCTGGTGTGAGTGTCCGTGTTCCTGAGTGACCTGGTGTGAGTCCCCGTGTCCCTGAGTGACCTGGTGTGTGTCCCCGTATCCCTGTGTGACCTGGTGTGTGTCCCCGTGTACCTGTGTGACCTGGTGTGTGTGTCCGTGTCCCTGAGTGACTTGGTGTGTGTCCCCGTGTCCCTGTGTGACCTGGTGTGAGTCCCCATGTTCCTGAGTGACCTGGTGTGAGTGTCCGTGTCCCTGAGTGACTTGGTGTGTGTCCCCGTGTCCCTGAGTGACTTGGTGTGTGTCCCCGTATCCCTGTGTGACCTGGTGTGTGTCCCCATGTACCTGTGTGACCTGGTGTGAGTCCCCGTGTTCCTGAGTGACCTGGTATGCATCCCCATGTGACATGGTGTGAGTCCCCGTGTTCCTGAGTGACCTAGTGTGCGTCCCCGTGTCCCCGTGTGGGCTGGTGTGAGTGTCCGTGTCCCTGTGTGACCTGGTGTGTGTCCCCGTGTCCCTGTGTGACCTGGTGTGAGTGTCCGTGTCCCTGAGTGACTTGGTGTGTGTCCCCGTGTCCCTGAGTGACTTGGTGTGAGTCCCCGTGTTCCTGAGTGACCTGGTGTGAGTGTCCGTGTCCCTGAGTGACCTGGTGTGAGTGTCCGTGTCCCTGAGTGACTTGGTGTGTGTCCCCGTATCCCTGTGTGACCTGGTGTGTGTCCCCGTGTACCTGTGTGACCTGGTGTGAGTCCCCGTGTTCCTGAGTGACCTGGTGTGCGTCCCTGTGTGACGTGGTGTGAGTCCCCATGTTCCTGAGTGACCTGGTGTGCGTCCCCGTGTCCCCGTGTGAGCTGGTGTGAGTGTCCGTGTCCCTGTGTGACCTGGTGTGTGTCCCCGTGTACCTGTGTGACCTGGTGTGAGTGTCCGTGTCCCTGAGTGACTTGGTGTGTGTCCCCGTGTACCTGTGTGACCTGGTGTGAGTCCCCATGTTCCTGAGTGACCTGGTATGCACCCCCGTGTGACCTGCTGTGAGTCCCCGTGTTCCTGAGTGACCTGGTGTGCGTCCCCGTGTCCATGTGTGACCTGGTGTGAGTGTCCGTGTCCCTGTGTGACCTGGTGTGTGTCCCCGTGTACCTGTGTGACCTGGTGTGAGTGTCCGTGTCCCTGAGTGACTTGGTGTGTGTCCCCGTGTCCCTGTGTGACCTGGTGTGAGTCCCCGTGTTCCTGAGTGACCTGGTGTGCGTCCCTGTGTGACGTGGTGTGCGTGCCCGTGTCCCTGTGTGACCTAGTGTGCGTGCCTGTGTCCCCGTGTGACCTGGTGTGTGTGCCCGTGTCCCCGTGTGACCTGGTGTGTGTGCCCGTGTCCCCCTGTGAGCTGGTGTGAGTGTCCGTGTCCCTGAGTGACTTGGTGTGTGTCCCCGTATCCCTGTGTGACCTGGTGTGCGTCCCCGTGTACATGTGTGACCTGGTGTGAGTGTCCGTGTCCCTGAGTGACTTGGTGTGTGTCCCTGTGCCCATGTGTGACCTGGTATGTTTCCCCGTTTCCCCGTGTGACCTGGTGTGAGTCCCCATGTCCCTGTGTGAGTTGGTGTGAGTGTCCGTGTCCCTGAGTGACCTGGTGTGAGTCCCCGTGTCCCCGTGACCTGGCGCCTGTGTCCCTGTATGAATTGGTGTGTATCTCTGTGTCCCTGTGTGACCTGGTTTGTGTCCCCATTTACCCATGTGACTTGGTGTGAGTACCCGTGTCCCCATGTTAGCTGGTGTGAGTGTCCGTGTCCCTGAGTGACCTGGTGTGCGTCCCCGTGTCCATGTGTGACCTGGTGTGTTTCCCTGTTTCCCCGTGTGACCTGGTGTGAGTCCCCGTGTCCCTGAGTGACCTGGTGTGCGTCCCCGTGTCCATGTGTGACCTGGTGTGTTTCCCTGTTTCCCCGTGTGACCTGGTGTGAGTGTCCGTGTCCCTGAGTGACCTGGTGTGCGTCCCCGTGTCCATGTGTGACCTGGTGTGTTTCCCTGTTTCCCCGTGTGACCTGGTGTGAGTCCCCGTGTCCCTGAGTGACCTGGTGTGCGTCCCCGTGTCCATGTGTGACCTGGTGTGTTTCACTGTTTCCCCGTGTGACCTGGTGTGAGTCCCCGTGTCCCTGAGTGACCTGGTGTGCGTCCCCGTGTCCATGTGTGACCTGGCGTGTTTCCCTGTTTCCCCGTGTGACCTGGTGTGAGTCCCCGTGTCCCTGAGTGACCTGGTGTGCGTCCCCGTGTCCATGTGTGACCTGGTGTGTTTCCCTGTTTCCCCGTGTGACCTGGTGTGAGTGTCCGTGTCCCTGAGTGACCTGGTGTGCGTCCCCGTGTCCATGTGTGACCTGGTGTGTTTCCCTGTTTCCCCGTGTGACCTGGTGTGAGTCCCCGTGTCCCTGAGTGACCTGGTGTGCGTCCCCGTGTCCATGTGTGACCTGGTGTGTTTCACTGTTTCCCCGTGTGACCTGGTGTGAGTCCCCGTGTCCCTGAGTGACCTGGTGTGCGTCCCCGTGTCCATGTGTGACCTGGCGTGTTTCCCTGTTTCCCCGTGTGACCTGGTGTGAGTCCCCGTGTCCCTGAGTGACCTGGTGTGCGTCCCCGTGTCCATGTGTGACCTGGTGTGTTTCCCTGTTTCCCCGTGTGACCTGGTGTGAGTCCCCGTGTCCCTGAGTGACCTGGTGTGCGTCCCCGTGTCCATGTGTGACCTGGTGTGTTTCCCTGTTTCCCCGTGTGACCTGGTGTGAGTCCCCGTGTCCCTGAGTGACCTGGTGTGTGTCCCCGTGTCCATGTGTGACCTGGTGTGACTCCCCGTGTCCCTGTGTGACCTGGTGTGCGTCCCCGTGTCCATGTGTGACCTGGTGTGTTTCCCTGTTTCCCCGTGTGACCTGGTGTGAGTCCCCATGTCCCTGAGTGACCTGGTGTGATGCCCCGTGTCCCCGTGCTGATCTGATTTACAGCCCCCTCGTGTCCCCCTGCTCACGGACAATAGGAACGGACAGGGAATTAATGCTGACTTCAGCCCCTGCGTAAAGCCGTTCTGAAGCTGCCCCAACACTTCTGATGACCCAACGTGCTGGTTTCTCCCTTCACCTCTGCTTCACTCGAGCCTAGAGTCCATTGTTTCCCACGAAACCCGTTATGAGTCACCCACCAGGAACCAGCCTCCCCCCACGCCCCAGCGGGAATACAGACATCCACAGAGTCCTCACCCTCTGCCTTGACCAAGGCTTGGACACCGCGGTAGGCATGCACTCAGCCATGGGCGCCCACCTCCTGCCCTCCCCGCCTCTGGATCTTAGGCAGATTCCTCAAGTCAGAGCGACCGTATCCATCTCAATAGCAATCACAACAACAGCACGTTAGGGTGTGGAAGGATGGGGGGGGCGTTTCCACAGACCCCTCAACCATCACTAGAGCCCCCATCTCATGCCCCGGTCACAGCCTGTGTCCTCTGGCTGCAAGCCTCAGGAGTAACCCTTACGGCTCTGCGATGCCCGGGTTACACTCACACAGGCCTGAAGATAACGTGATGTGATGTGAGCCCTCTCGGCACAAGTATTCATAACGGCGAGCAACATCCCGTCAGTCATGCCCGACTCTCTGCAACCCCATGGACCGCCGCCCACCAGCCTCGAATACTAGAGTGGGTTGCCGCGCCCTCCTCCAGGGCATCTTCCCCACCCATGGATCGAACCCATGTCTCTTATATCTCCTGCCTTGGCAGCCTGTTTCTTTCCCATGAGCGGCCCCTGGGAGCCCCATTAACAAACATCATAGTTTATTAACGATGTGGGGACACACCTCCCGAGGCCTCCATGGGGGACACTGTCCCCCTCGTGGAACCCCCCGCCCCGCCCCGGGTCCCCTGACTCACGTAGCTGCAAGGACGGTGGCTGTCCTAGGTGAGCAGGCTCGGGCCAGGTGCTGGAGGACCCTCCCGGCCCCCTGCAGAGGGGGGAAGTCCACACAGAAACGGGCGGAAAGACAGCTTCCCCCTGTGTCTCCCGGGGACCCTAGCGCCCGTCCGCCCACCAGCCCTTCAACGGACAGAGTCCCCAACCCTCCAGGGACACAGCGGGGCCGCCTGTTAACGGTAAGCTGTCAGCTGAACGCTTTAATTAAATGCGCAAACTGTTAGGAAACTCTCGGAGCCCGAGGGCAGAACCGTCCGCGATGGAAAAGCTTCCTCTTTTTCAAGGTGGGGTCCCTGGGGAGGTGGTGCCGGTGGATGAGTTCCCCAGAGGGGATTTTACGCATTTTCATAGTACCTCTTTTCAAAACAAGCGTAAGACAAAGTAAGTCTCCCCGAAACAGATTCAGGAATCACTTCCTAAGAGTGGCTAGGTGATGATGAGAAACTGCAGTACGTTGGAATGAGGCTTTGCAGGAGTATATTTAACACTAGTTTGTTTTGGAAAAGCTGCTAAATAGGAACTATTTAGGAAATCAACCATAAAGAAAGCTGAGTGCCAAAGAATTGATGCTTTTTTGAACTGTGGTGCTGCAGAAGACTCTTGAGAGTCCCTTGGACTGCAGGGAGATCCAGCCACCCCATCCTAAAGTAAATCAGTCCTGAGTGTTCATTGGAAGGACTGATGCTGAAGCTGAAACTCCGATCCTTTGACCACCTGATACAAGGAATTGACTCACTGGAAAAGACCCTGATGCTGGAAAAGATTGAAGGCAGGAGGAGAAGGGGACAACAGAGGATGAGATGGGTGGATGGCATCACCGACTCAACAGACATGAATTTGAGCAAGCTCTGGGAGTTGGTGATGGACAGGGAGGCCTGGCACGCTGCAGTTCATGGGGTCACAGAGCGTTGGATGCAACTTAATGACTGAAGGACGACAAAAACATAGACCCAGACCTGGGATGGCTAGATCATATGGTGGCTCTGCTATTAAACGTTTGAGGATTAGATACACACAGAGTGAGATCCATGTGTGTGGGGGAATATTACGCAACCATGAAAAAGGAAGGCAACTGTGATACAGGCAACAACAGAGATGAACCTTCAGGATGTGATGCCCAGTGAGAGGAACTCACAAAAACACGGATCCTGTGCGATAACACTCACAGGCCGTCCGACCTGCCTAAGCCATCGTGCCCACTGATAACAGGATTGTATGACGCACTTAAGAATCTGTTCTTAAAAATCGCACTGAAAGGCAAAAACAAAATAAGATGAGACAAGGTAACACGAAAAATATTTTGAAGAACATAAGATACGGGTTTGTGGTTGTGTAGCAGCTCAAGTGGAAGAAAGCGAAAGCGCCAGTCTCTACGTCGTGTCCGACTCTTTGCGACCCCGTGGACGGTAGCCCGCCCCTCTGTCTGTGCGATTCTCCAGGTGAGAATACTGGACTGGGTAGCCATTCCTTCCTCCAGGGGATCTTCCCGACCCAGGGATCGAATGTATGTCTCCTGCACTGGCAGGCGGATTCTTTGCCGCTGAGCCGCCAGGAAAGCCAAGAAGGGGGAATAAATCAGGAGTTTGGGATGAGCAGACAGACTCCACCACGTATAAAATAGATCAACACTTGAGCTCCTGCCCAAGAAATTACATTCAATGCCTTGTCATAACGTATCATCTAAAAGAGTCTGAGGCAAAATCAAATCACATAAGATTACAAAAAGTTATCAAGATGAAATATAAAAGAACTTCTGACATTGGGTAGGGTGGGGGGGAAAGGGAATTTCTACACTGATTCTGGCGTGAGCTTTTGGTCTGCTGTGCAGAGCATGGGGACTCCAGGCGGCTACCCGAGCAATGTCGTTGGGGCTGCCCTGGGCTCGGAGATGACCCTGGGTTGTCCAGGTTGCCTCGAGTCACCTCGGGGTCCTTCTACGTGGTGGAGGAGAGGCAAGACTGTTAGTTGCTCAGTCTTGTCCAGCTCTCTGCAACCGCATGGACTGCAGCATGCCAGGCTTCCCTGTCCATCACCAACTCCCAGAGCTTCCTAAAACTCATGTCCACAGAGTCGGTGATGCCATCCAACCATCTCACCCTCTGTCGTCCCCTTCTCCTCCTGTCCATGACCAGAGATCCAATCCACGTCCCGTGCCTGGGAAAGTCCAAGAAAGCCCAAGGCGGGGACTTTTCCAACCTCGACCTTCTCCGGTGACCACAGAGCAGCGTGCCAGGCTGTGAGACCGTCCCCGGAGTGTCCGGGGCTGGGCCCGGCTTTGTCTGTGTCGGGAGATGACTCCCGACAAGCACGAAATGTCAGGCCTGGGAGCCGTCGGCAGCGTGACTGCCCGGGACCTGCAGGCTTTCGCGTGTCTCTGACCTTGTGTCCGGCTTTCGCTTCTGGACTCAGGGAAACAGAGCGCTTTCCAGGCGTGTGCTGGGTGGAAAGAGACTCCCAGGGACACATTGAAAGCAGAGTTGATTTCTTTATGCTCCTGCGGAGACATCCCCCTCCTCAGACCGCGCCGCCATCCCTCTGCGGCTGGGAAGATGAGTTTGACGGATGCCAGTGGTTTTAAGCTCCCTTCCTTCCTCCCTGACCCAGTTCATGGTCCTTTGTTGCAGCCCCGCAAGGAACGTGAGCACTGATAACTTTCTCTGTGCACGCAAAAAGACTTTCAAGATTCACAGCTAACGCGTTAAGTTTTAAAGGAGGCATGTGCTTTTCCAACACACCGTGAATCACGCGCCCTTTTAAGATACAACTGCCGGCTGACCGTCGTGAGGGTTCTCAGGGCGTGCTAACTCTTTCAGGAGAAATATGCTCCATCATTCACTGAAACAGCCCGTGGAGAAACTGTAGGCAAAGACTGGGGAGGGACTTGCCAGGCGTCCAGTGGTTAAGACCTCGCCTTCCAAGGCGGTGCAGTTTCGATCCCCCGGTCTGGGAGCTCAGATATAGACTTTTGGCCAAAAAAACCAAAACATTAAAACAGAAGCAAGACTGGAACAAATTCCATAAAGCCTTTAAAAATATTCCACATCCAAAAAAAAAAATCTTTGAAAAAACGATGGGGAAAATATCGTAATATTCCCATCCTTTTTGCTTTAAATCTTTTTTTTTTTTTTAAGTTCACTTTACTGCTTTCTCTGTGTGAACTTGTCTTTCATTTTTACCATTTTTGCAGAGTCTAAATTTAATGTCATCAAAATCTACCTTGGCACATCTTCTATCACCTCGTCCAACTCAAGACAACAAAAACAGGCGTTAGCGTTGACACATCGAGATGGTTTTCGTTTCCTGTCGCAGCACAGGGCCGATGTGCTAAAAGGTTTCTTCCCAGTGAGTGGTCCTCGGGTGAAAACTCATCAGAGCAGCATGCATATACTGTGCAGCTTCAGACACAATAGTTTGTTGCTGTTCGGCCGCTCAGTCGTGTCCGACTCTTTGCAAACCCGTGGACTGCAGCACGCCAGGCCTCCCTGTCCATCACCAACTCCCGGAGCTTGCTCAAACTCATGTCCGTCGAGTTGGTGATGCCATCCAACCATCTCATCCTCTGTCGTCCCCTTCTCCTCCCGCCTCCAACCTTTCCCAGCATCAGGGTCTTTTCAAATGAGTCAGTTCTTCCCATCAGGTGGCCAAAGGATTGGAGCTTCAGCTCCAGCATCAGTCCTTCCAGTGAGTATTTAGGGTTGATGTCCTTTGTGTAAAAGAATGTGTTGGATGTTATTTAGTCCCTGGAGGAGGTGAATCCCAGTCCAGATCTTCCAATGCATTTAATGAAAAGGAAGATTTGCACAGCTAAAGGTTTATAAAATCCTGTACCTGGCTTCCCAGGTGTCTCGGTGGTAAAAAAAAAAAAAAAAAAAAAAAAGACACCTCCTCCAGCCAATGCTGGAGACATAAGAGATGCGGGTTCCATCCCTGGGCTGGGAAGATCCCCTGGAGGAGGAAATGGCAACACACTCTAATATTCTTGCCTGGAGAATCATATGGACAGAGGAGCCTGGCAGGCTACAGTCCACAGGGTCACGAAACAGTCGGACACGACTGAGTCACACACACACACACATATGCAGTTAGTATGTCAGTTAAGCATCTATTAATTTCTTTATTTTTTTGAAGTATAGTTGATTTACAATGTTGTGTTAATTTCTGTTGAGCAACAGAGTGACTCATTTACACACATGTATACATTCTTGTTCATATTCTTTTCCATTATGGTTTATGACAGGGTATTGAATATAGTCCCCACGCTACACAGTAGGACGTTGTTCATTATCCACCATATAGACAACATCTGCGCAGCTCAAACAAGGATGCTGGAGTGGGTTGCCGTCTCCTGCTTCACTGTTCATTCATATGGGATTGCAACTGCATGTTGAAATGCTAAAAACATTCAAATGAGGAAGCGTGACTTTGCGGGCACTTTTCACAAGGAAACCTGAGTCGCAGGGGGCTTCCCTCGTGGCTCAGATGGTAAATTGTACGCTACGTCTATTCTGTCCCCACGGAAACACTCAAGTACACCACCCCTCTTGTGCTAAGTGAAATGATTCAGAGAAAGACAAATACATTGCTTTTGTATGTATGTAGAACCTAAAAAAATATGCAATACGAGCAATACAGACAACTGCTGGTATGTAGAGCCTAAAAAAATAATACGAATGAGTTTAGAAAACAGTCAAGCCAAGCTGCTGCTGCTGCTAAGTCGCTTCAGTGGTGTCCGACTCTGTGCGACCCCATAGACGGCAGCCCACCAGGCTCCCCCGTCCCTGGGATTCTCCAGGCAAGAACACTGGAGCGGGTTGCCATTTCCTTCTCCAATGCATGAAAGGGAAAAGTGAAAATGAAGTCGCTCAGTCGTGTCCGACTCTTCGCGACCCCATGGACTGCAGCCTCGCAGGCTCCCCCGTCCCTGGGATTCTCCAGGCAAGAACACTGGAGCGGGTTGCCATTTCCTTCTCCAATGCATGAAAGGGAAAAGTGAAAATGAAGTCGCTCAGTCGTGTCCGACTCTTCGCGACCCCATGGACTGCAGCCTCGCAGGCTCCTCCGTCCATGGGATTTTCCAGGCAAGAGAACTGGAGTGGGGTGCCATGGCCTTCTCCGGTCAAGACATGGAAGCAAACTAAATGTCCATTGACACAGGAGAGGTTGAAGAAGATGTGGTACACATTCACAAGGGACTATTACTCAGCCATAAAAAAGAATGAAATTTGCGGCGACATGGACGGGCCTAGAGATTGTCACAGGCTTCCCTGATGGCTCAGTCATTGAAGAATCCGCCAGCCAATGCAGGAGATGGGGGTTCGAGCCCTGGGTCAGGAAGATCCCCTGGAGGAGGGCATGGCAACCCACTCTGGTATTCTTGCCTGGAGAATCCCATGGCCAGAGGAACCTCGTGGGCTACAGTCCATGGGGTTGCACAGCGTTAGACACGCCTGAGCACGCAAACTTAGCTCATTCTCCCTCCTGCATCATTCATGAAAAAAAAAATCTCCTCTTTCAGCCACAATTCTTTCTCTCAGCCTTGGGTTATTTGGAAACGTCCAGCCCTTGAAGGATCGTTAGCCCTCCTTTAGTTACTGGTTTCCAGCCTAATCCCATGAGGATCAGACTGCGTGTCCCCAATGTGTTTCATCCTTTGAAATGTATGAGGTTCGCTGCAGGTCCAGGAGATGTTCCGTTTGGGAAGTGCGTGGACATTATCATTATGTCTGTGGTGTCTGCACGTAGCTAAGGAAATCTGGGGTAGCCTGAGATGAATGGCTGTCCGTGTACTGTTTTTCATGGTCTGTGACCCTTGGAGTGCATACGTGCATTCTCAGCGGCTCGGTCATGTCCGACTCTTTTGCGACCCCGTGGACTGTAGCCCTCCTGGCTCCTCTGTCCATGGGATTCTCCAGGCAAGACTACTGGAGTGGGGTTGCCATTTCCTCCTCCAGGGGATCTTCCAGACCCAGGGCTTGAACCCCCATCTCCTGCATAGGCAGGCGGGTTCTTTACCACTCAGCTGCCTGGAGGATCCTTGGATTAGGGACCACACCTCAAAGGACTTTGTGCTGCCAAAAGGATCTTAAAAGACTGTGCTCTGTAAAGACTATTTCCAAAAATAAAATAAAGGTCATATTCTGAGGTCTTGGGGGTGACAAGGTCCCCAGCTGAACTTCCGAGGTGCACCTTTCAGCCCCTAACAGTCCCACGTCTAAGTCGGCGGTGTTTTGGCGTTCCCAGGTCGGCAGGATGCCTGACGGACTAGGCGTCTGGTGACTCTGTCGGTTTCCCGCTGGGTGAATTAACACGAGACCTTTCTCTGTGCTCTGACCATCTAGCTGCACTGTGGGCTACGAGCCACTGAAGACGTGTGCTCTGCACACTTTGAATCTGAGGCCCCATCTCCAACAACCAAGAGGCGGGGCCCCTGGGTGGAGAAGAGCTGGGTTTCCTGGGTGACAAGAGGAGACCAGGGGCTGATGGTTGAGAAGGTGATAAGATCGTAGGAAGCAGATGTTTATCTTTCCGTGAAGGGCATGACAAACATCACGTAACACCTCGGGGCGCTGACGGCCGAGGACCCTGGGTTTCCCACCGTGGTGGGAAATCAAAAAAAAGTTGACCCTGTCCGTCCTGATACATCTGCTGAATCTCTAAAGACATAACAAAAGATGTCTTCACTTTGGCTCTGACCACAACATTCAGAATCTTCTTGTTTAGATTGGGGGGGGTGGGCAGAAATGGTTCAGACAGGAAAGCATCTGCCTGCAATGCAGGAGACCTGAATTCGATCCCTGGGTCGGGAAGATCCCTTGGAGGAGGAAACGGCAACCCCCTCCAGTATTCTTGCCTGGAGAAATCCGCATGGACAGAGGAGCCTGGCGGGGCTACAGTCCGTGGGGTCGCAAAGAGTCGGACACGACTGAGCGAGTTAGCGTGCATTTCTAAACTTTCTAACAGAAACGTGTGCTGACTGATACTCACCAAAGCATCTTTGTGTTTCCTTCTTAAAACCCTGCTCCATAAAGTGGTAGCAAACCGCCACGCTGCTGACTTTGCACTCAAGACAGTGTTCTGATCGCTTAGGTCTCAATAAAAGTCGAGGGGATTGGACTTCCCTGGTGGTCCGGTGGTGAAGAATCCGCCTGCCAATGCGGGGGACACGGATTCGATCCCCCCCGCCCGGGGCGACTAAGCCCGTTTGCCAAAACTACTGATCCCGTGTTCTAGAGCATGTGCTTTGCAACAAGAGAAGCCGGCGCGATGAGAAGCCCGCACACCACAACTAGAGAGAAGTCCCTTCCCGCTGCAACTAGAGACAGCCCACGCACAGCAAATGAACACCCAAGCACAGCCAAAAAAATAAACATCATTTTTTTTTTTTAATTTGGGGAGGACAAAGGAAGGAAAAAAAACACGTCCACACAAAGACTCGTACGGGAGAAGAAAACACATTCTCTCATGCTGTGGGCCCCTGTAGGATGAGCCTGGGGGTTTGCCATCCGGGGAGGAGAAACAGGCTCACGCTCTTCACCAGGCAAGAGGCCCGTGGGATGATCCCCAAAGGACCCTTGAGAGAGCCCCGCTCCGTGGTTGCCATGGTGACCAGAATCTCCATACAGTATCACCGCATCCCAGTGACTCAAAAGCATCACAGTAGAGTCCTGGATGCTTCCGTTTTCTGGACACACGTGGTTCCCTGGGACAATGGGTACGCCTTGCGAGCGTCCACACCCACAGGAGTGGATACAGGGAGGGTTGGGGGAGTGGCTGGGACCCCGGGGGGCCCCTGTGTGAGGAGTAAAGGGCAGGTCACAGAAGCCAAGGGGCCCGAGGTTGGGGGAGCTGGTCTGACCCTGGGATTCAGGTCACGCCATGAGAGGCAGGATCAGCTTTAAGTCGGGCCTTGGGGACCTGATGTAATCCAGGCGAACTGCTACCAAGCCAATACAGTGAGTTTTGTCTACAATATCCATGCGTGTGTGGGTGTGTGCACCCAGTCGTGTCTGACTCTCTGTGACCCCATGGACTGCAGCCCACCAGGCCCCTCTGTCCATGGGATTCTCCGGGCAAGAACACTGGAGTGGGTTGCCTCGCCCATCTCCAACACAATATCCATATATGTGGTCAGTTACTGGTCCAGATGTTGCTGTGTATGTATTTTTTTTTTAAAGGCGCGATTCACATTTAAATCGTTGAACTCTGAGCAAAACAGATGACCTGTCGTAACACCGGTGGGCCTCGTCGAATCAGTTGAAAGGTTTTGGAGAAAAGAAACAGGTTGTCTGAGGAAGACGGAATTCTGCCTCCAGACAGACCTCAGATGCAACCTACAACATCATCGCTTCCCCGGGCCTTCAGACGACTGGTCTACCTGGCAGAACTGGGACTTATCACATTCCACCACGGACGTGAGTGTGAATAGACCTCGGGAGATGGTGAAGGACAGCGAAGCCTGGCGTGCTGCAGTCCACGGGGTCGCAAAGAGTTCGACACGACTGGGCGACTGAATAACAACAGATCTTCCACACTCATAAGCCTTGCCCTTAACCTCTGTCTCTCATCTCTATGTATCTACCTATCTAGCTAATTTATAGATAAGTATATACATCTACAGGGCTTACCTTGTGGCTCAGACAGTAAAGAGTCTGCCTACAATGCGGGAGACCCGGGTTCGATCCCTGGGTGGGGAAGAGCCTCTGGAGAAGGAAATGGCAACCCACTCCAGTACTCTTGCCTGGAAAATCCCATGGGAGAAGCCTGGTAGGCTACTCCAGTCCATGGGGTTGCAAAGAGTGGGACGCGACTGAGCGACTTTACTACTTACTATATACATCTATCTATCATGTATTTATCATCCATCTTGTGTGTCTATTCATCCCCATCTAACCATTCATGATCAATTTATCTATCATCTATAAATAAATATCGATCTATCTATCTAATCATCCATCGTTTTAATACTTGCGTTAGCTTTGGAGCTTCCCTGGTAAAGAATCTGCCTGCCAATGCAGGAGACGTGGATTCTATCTATCCCTAGATCAGAAAGGTCCCCTGGAGGAGGGCATGGCAACCCACTCCAGTGTTCTGGCCTGGAGAATCCCATGGACAGAGGAGCCTGGCGGGCTACAGTCCAGTGGGTTGCAAAGAGTCAGACACGACTGAGCATTAGCGTTCTCCAGAGCAACAGAACCCATTCCATATATATTATAAGGAAACAGCTGTGATCATGGAGACTGAGAAGTCCCAGGATATGCTGTCTCTAATCTAGAGACCCAATGGGCCAACGTTAGGACCCCACCAATCCTCGAGACCAGAAAACCATCACTGAGCTCATAACCAACGTGTCCTTAATTTACCCCGTGTCCCGTGATGGAGTCACAGAGCCGGTTTAACGTTAAAGACCAAGGACTGCTGATATACCCATTGTATGGATTTCTAGACCGAGGCTCGGGAGAGCTAAGGACACCCCCTCGAGAGCCAGCTAGACCTGTTTTGCTGGTGGACACCTCTCGCCTGTGTAGTTTTATATTTATAGAAGCTCTTTTTGTGTGTGTGTGCAGCGTCCTTGTGATGAGAAAGTGGTGTTTTTCTCGTTTGATGGAAGAGGAAATTGAGGTTTAGTCATTAGGTCACGGGGTGGCCATGGTCAGACACACAGCTGGGGATGAACCTCAGTCTGTGGGGGAAGAAGCAGAGTCCCACCAGCCTCACCAGACGGACGCACACACCTTCTCACGGTGAGGCCAGACCGTGATGCTACGGGTGGCCCCGTGGTCCTCCCCTCCCGCCTCCACGGCTTCCCAGGGGGTCGGGGCCTGTCTACAGATCCATTCTCACGACGGAGCCCCAGACAGACACGCGGAGGCGGTGGCTTTGGGTCAAGAGTCAAGGGCTGCTCTTGGTCACACGGCACTGGACGCCGTCCAACTGACGCTGATTTTCTGGCCGCTGTCCCGAGTATCAGCGTCCCTCAAAACCATGGGCTGCGTCCGCCCACGGGCTGCGGCTATTTAAAGCGGGCCCTGCGGCGGTCAAGGGCTTTTGGCTGTGGGTGATCAGGCCGCCCCCGCCCACTGGGGACACTCAGCGCTGCCTGTGGCTGTTTCTGGTTGCCATCACCTCCGGGAGGGTCTCCTGGCACGTGGTGGGTGGAGACCAGGAACGCAGCGGGGTGCTGGACTCCCCATGTCGGAGAGGCGTCCAGCCCCAGGTGACAGTAGCGGTGAGTCTGAGAAACTCTGACCTAGCTCCAGTGACTTCATCGACTTATATATGTATCCATCATCATCTACCATCTAACTATCACTCATCCATCTCAGAATCATCTACGTATCTATAGACCTATCATCTATCTTCCGTCCATCCATCCACCTACCTGTTATCATGCATCATTTAACTATCATTAATCCATCTATCCGTCTTTCTGTTGATCCACATCTATCTATCCATCATCCATCCATCCGTCCGTTATCATGTATCATTTAACCATAATTCATCCATCTATGTATCATCTAAGTATCTATATCTACCTATCACCTATCTTCTATCTAAAATCTATCCATACACCTACCCATCTGTCTTTTCATTCATTTGTCTATCTGTCCATCTATTCATCCTTATCTATGTATCGATCCACCCACCCATCCATCATCTCTCCACCCACTCGTCCACCCATCTATCCATCTACCTATTCATCCATCTCTCCATCCATATCTGTGTATCATCATCTGTCTTCCATCCATCCATCCATCCAGCTATCCATTATGGTCTATCATTTAATCATCACTCATCCATCTATGTATCATCTAAGTGTCTATATCTATCATTCATCTATCTTCTATCTAGTCTATCCATGTCTCTACCTATCCATCTTTCCATCCACTTGTCTATCCGTCCATCCATCCAAGTGTATGCATCTATCCATCCATCCACCATCTCTCTTCATCCAATCGTCCATCCATCTATCCATCTTTCTATTCATCCATGTCTATCATCTATCTATTTTCCATCCATCTATTATCATCTATCATTTAACTATCAGCCATCCATTTTTGTATCATCTAAGTATCTATATCTACCGATCATGTGTCTTCTACTTATAATCTATCCATGCCTCTACCCATCTGTCTTTTCATCCACTTGTCTGTCTGTCCATCAACCCATGTGTATGTCTATCCATCCATCCACCATCTCTCTTCACCCAATCGTCCATCCATCTATCCATCTACCTATTCATCCATATCTATCTATCCATCCATCCATCCACCTATCTATTATGATCTGTCATTTAGCTATCATTCATCCATCTATGTATCATCTTAAATATCTACGTCTACCTATCATCTATCTTCTATCTAAAATCTATCCATGCCTCTACCCATCTGTCTTTTCATTCATTTGCTGTCTGTCGAGCTATTCATCCTTATCTATGTATCTATGCATTCACCTATCCATCCATCCATCCATCATCCCTCCACCCCTTCATCCGCCCATCTATCCATCCACCTGTCCAACCATCTATCCATCCATATCTATCTACCATCTATCTTTCTATCCCCTGCTATCTACCATCCAGCACAGCACTTCACAACTGGGGATGAGTTGAGCACGCCCAGGAGCACCGATGACAAAGTCTGGACACACGTGTTTGGCGGCTACCGCTTGGGGAAGGGAGTGCTCCAGGCCCGTGCTGGGCGGAGACTGTGATGGGACACTGCTCCACACCCCACCGCGCACAGGACGGCCCCCATCAGGCCCCCAATCTGGCCCCAAATGTCCACAGTGCTGAGGACAAGGAAGCTGGCCTGGGTCGTGACCCACTCGGTGTGATACGACAGACTCTGAGTTTCCATGACAATGCTATTGGGAGGTCCCTGGAATGTGAACAAGCCCCCAGTGTCCCTCGATGTCCCAGCCTATGTGGCGGGGTCGGGTCCCTGTTTAACCGGGTGGGCGTCCATGAGCTGCAGTTAGATAGACCCCCCTCGGGCTTCCCAGAGAGAGAGAGGGCCGGCAGCTCCATCCAGAGTCTCCAGGGGAAGGTCCTTCCCACCTCTTCCAGCTTCCGGGGGCTCCAGGCATCTGTCCCTGGGCTGGGGGCCTCCTCCCCACCGTCTCTGCCTCCGTCTCCAACGCGGCTTCTCCTCTGGGTCCGTGTCTCTCCTCTTCTGTGTCTTATAAGGATCCTGACCCTGGGTTTAGGGCCACCCCCCATCCAGGAGGACCTCACCTCAGACCCTTCACTCCATCATCAAAGGGTCTGCAAAGACCCTCTGTTCAAATAAAGTCCCATTCCTGGGTTCTGGGGGTGAGGACACGGACGTGTGTTGGAGGGGCCACAATTCAGCCCTTGGCAGCCGGGGGAGTGATTATTTCCATTGCTCGGGACTATCTGCATTTCAGCCCCTAAAGCTGTGTCCCACCTTCGAGTTTTTTCAGGTAAAACGAGACTGCTGGTCACCCCACGCTCAGCAGCTGGACACTAAAAGGGGGTGGAAAGGGCACGGGGCCGGTGCTAGGTGAGTGGCGAGGAGGCGTTGCAAGGAGCTCTGTGCACACCTGGTGAGCACAGGTGAGCACAGGTGAGCAGCAGAGGTGTGGACAGGAAGCTGGCTCACGCTCAGCGGTGGTGAAGCTGGACGTCCGGGGCGGCAGACAGCTCCAAGGATGAGCCACGAGAGCCCCGCAGATGTCAGCCCTCGCCCCACCCACCCCCGGGAAAGCCCCGGCACGTGGCCTGGGGTGATGGTTCCCCCTCCGCACACCCCCTCCCTCCCCCGAGCCTGAGGACCAAGGACCTGAACACTAGGGAAGTCTTCTGACGCTCTGAGCAAAATGGAAACCACTTTCAGGGTTAAAAAAAAAAAAGAGGATCTGAGGCTCATTGGTGTGCCGGGCTCGGGCAGAGATCAAACCCTCTGAGGCGGGGTTGCTCCGGACACACGTGGCCTGTTCACAGTTCTCGGGGAAAGTGTGCTTGGCCGTCTTGCAGACCCATGAGGGATTTGCCAGTGTGATCGAGAGTGAAGCCAGAATTTGGCCAGGTGTCCCCAGGAATCTCGCTTGCCCCCCCATAAGCTTTCTGTTGCCTAATATTTCCTCTGTGCCCCAAGTCATTTCTCCCCAACATCCTCTCTTGTCCCCCCAAATTAATAATATATCTGGACCCCAATAATGTCTCTGGTCCCATCATAAACTTTTGGGTTCCACAATAGTCTCTCTGGTCCTGAGTATTCTTTCCTGTCTCCCAGTGATCTCCAGTTCCCAATATTGTCTCTGGCCCCCAATAATATCTTGGGCCCCTCAATAATATAGCTGGTACTCCAGTATTTTCTCTGCCCCCCTCAATAATGTATCTGGCCCCTCCATAATATTTGAGTTCCCCAATAATTTCTGGTCTCAAATATCCTCTCTACTCCCCCAGTGATCTCCCTGGTCCCCCAAAGTCTCTGGTCCCCCAATAATGCCTCCGATCCCTTCCTAACATTTGGGTTCCCCAGTCATCTCTGTCCCCAAAGATTCTTTGCAGCCCCTCCAATAACCTCTCTGATCTCCCAGTAATATGTCTGGTCCCAAATATTTCCTCCTGATCCCCAAAATCTCTGGTCCCCTAATAATGCCTCTGATCCCTCCCAAATATTTGGGTTCCCCAATCATCTCTCTGTCCCCCAAAGATTCTCTCTGGCCCCCCAATAACCTCTCAGTTCTCCCAATAATGTGTCTGGTCCCCAGTATTTCCCCTGATGCCCAAAGTCTCTAGTCCCTCAATAATATCTCTGTTCCCTCCATGATGTTTGGGTTCCCCAATAACCTCTCTGGCCTCCCAAAGGCTATGGCCTTCCAATATTCTCTCTGTCCCCCAATAATCACTCTGCTTTCCTGCCCCCCAATAATATTTTGCTCCCCAGTTTTTTCTCCAGTCCCCAAAGTCTCTGGTCCCCCAGGAATGTCTGTGCTCATCAATATCTTCTCTGATCTTCAGTAAGCTTCCTGAGTCCTGCACTTCACTCCTGTCTCCAAAGCATCTCTGGGCCCCGGTATCCTGTCTGGTTCCCCATCCTCTCTCTTGTGTGGTCCATTTTAAAGAACAGCAATGTGGACAATGGAGGCGGAAATGGTAACCCACTCCAGTGTTCTTGCCTGGAGAATCCCATGGACAGAGGAGCCTGGCGGGCTACAGTCCACGGGGTTGCAAAGAGTTGGACACGGCGGAGTGACTAAACAAGGAGAAAAAGTGTGGACAGAGAGTGATGTTTTCACAGATCAGCCCAGTTGCAAGGCATCTCATGACCTGACAATCACAGTCTGAACCAGGGGGACTTCCCTGGTGGTTCTGTGGTCTGTGCTCCCAATGCGGGAGGCCTGGGTTCAATCGTTGGCTGGGGAACTAGAGGCCACATGCTGCAAGGAAAGCTCCCATATGCCACAATTAAGACCTGGTGCAGCAAATAAATAAAGGAATATTAATAATTAATTAAAAAAAAGCCACAGATGGGAGGGAGGCTGCACAAAGCCAGCATCCCCGGTCCCACTCCGGTGCCCAGAGCCGGCCGTCCATCATTTGCATGGCTGTTTAGAAATGGCAAGGGCAGTGTTTATTTAGAAGGGAGCCGAGCTTGGGAAGGAAATCAGCCACCCGTGGCGGGGCCAGGCACCTTGTGGTGTGAGGATCTCAGCAACACCCGTTCTGCTGGCTTCCTGTGAGCGTGACTCAGAGCCTGCAGGAGCCGGCAGGCTCAGCAAACACGCGGGCAGACAGTGTGTACAGCCTGGGATGAGGAAGTCAAGGGTGGGGGTGTGGCGGCGGGCAGCTGCCTCCTTCCTCTCTCTCTTTAAAATGGATCTACAGCTCACCGTTTCAAAGTAGGTGATTCACTGGCGTTCGGTGCATTCACCGCCTCATGTCAGCACCGCTCCTACCTCGTTCGAGAACGCTTCCACGATCTCCACGCAGACGCGTATTTTAGCATCAAGAACAGCCTGTCAGAGAGAAGGCTCAGATTCCCCGTGCACGAGCAATGCTTACCAACATCACCTCCACCACCACCGCCATCATCACCAGCATTATCACCACCACCACCATCACCATCATTATTACCTCCACCATCATCACCATCAATCCCCATCATCATCACCACCTCGGCTATCATCACCATCACATTCATTATCACCACCACCATCAGCATCATCATCATCATCATCGCCACCACCACCATCAACATCTTCATTACCATCACCATCATTATCGCCACCACCATCAGCATCACCACCATCATCATCGCCATCACCACCATCACCATCATCAACACCTTCATTACCATGACCATCATTATCAGCACCACCGTCACCATCATTGACATCATCATCACCACCACCACCGTCACCATCATCACCATCATTATCAACACCACCATCTTTACCACCACCACTATCACCATCATCATCGCCATCACCATCATTACCAACACCCACATCACCATCACCACCATCACCATCATTATCACCACCACCATCGCCACCATCACCATCATCAACACCTTCATTACCATGACCATCATTATCGCCACCATCACCATCATTGACATCATCATCACCACCACCCCATCACCATCATCACCATCACCATCGCCATCAACCATCAACACCCACATTACCATCACCATCATCACCATCACCACCACCATCAACCATCATCAACACCTCATTACCATCACCATCATTATCATCCCACCAACCATCACCATCAACACTACGCTACCATCATCGTCATCATGACCATCACCCACCAATGCCATCATCACTACCACCACTACCACCATCACCACCATCAGCATCATTATCACCACCACCATCAGCATCATCACCATCACCACCACCATCAGCATCATCACCATCATCATCGACATAACCATAAATACCATCACCATCATCACCACCACCATCAACCATCATCAACACCTCATTACCATCAGCATCATTATCATCCCACCAACCATCACCATCACCACTACCACCATCACCACCATCACCACCATCACCGTCATCAACACCTTCATTACCATGACCATCATTATCATCACCACCATCACCATCATTGACATCATCATCACCACCACCACTGTCACCATCATCACCATCAACCATCATCAACACCCACATTACCATCACCATCATCACCATCACCATCACCACCACCTCCACCATCATCACCATCACCACCACCACCATCGCCATCATCCCCAACATCATCATCATCACCACCATCACCTTCATCATCATCACCATAATAATAAGGCAGTGTAGACCATCAGCTGGCTAGATGACCTTAAGAAGGTCACAGAGTCACTTGCTGCCTCAGTTTCCCACGTGCAAAGAGATGTCGACAACATTCTCAGAGGGACATCATGACGGTTCCAAGAATCCACCTGAACACCTACAATGACAGCCCTATGGGGAATCCTGCAAGGATCAGGATGAAACCCCGAGAATGAGATCAACTGGGGACTTGCCTGCCACCAGTGTTGAACAGACAGGTGGATCTTACTCTGTCTTCAAAACGACCCCTTTAGGCGATACTGTTCTTATGGAACTTCTTCTTGTGCTTTGCAGCAGGGGTCCATGAGCAAGTGAGGGACTCAGAGTGCGGGCGTTTGGGCCGGGCCCCAGGTCTCGATTTCTCCACTGTACCTTCTCTCTTCCTCTGATAGGAGGAAGAGTGCAAGACTTCAAGGAGAATTTATTTGAGATATATTCAACCCTGGTGCCTGCGAATGTGGCCTTATGTGGAGATAGAGTCTAAGAAAATGTGATTAAGATATAAGTTAAGATTAGCCCATTAGGGTGGGTCCTAAGCCAGTGTGACCGGTGTCCTTGTGAAAACAGAAGATGCACAGATGGACACAGAAACACACAGACCGAAGATGGCTGTGCGAAGACAGAAGTAGAGGCTGGAGGGAGGTGGCCACAAGTCCAGGGATGCCTGGGGACCCAAGAAACTGGAAGAGGCAGAAAGGACCCTTCCTTGGATCCATCAGAGGTAGCACTGCTTTGCAGAAACTTTGATTGTGGAGTTCTGGCCTCTAGAATGTCAGAGGAAAAAATTATGGTGTTTTAATCCACTCAGTATGTGGTCATTTGTTATGACTGTCCCAGGAAGCTAATTCAAAGGAACTGACTGGGAACCAGCCTCCTCTTTTGTTTTGCCTGTTCATTCATTCATTCATTCATCTATCCATCCCAATTCACCCACTCATCCATCCATCCATCCAACAATGCATCCAACCATCCATCCATCCCCCACCCATTCATCATCCATCCATCCATCATCCCCCATCCATCTATCATCCACCCATCCATCATCCATCCATCCACCCATCTATCATCCATCCATCCATCATCCATCCATCCATCACCCACCCATCTATCATCCACCCATCCATCCATCACCCACCCATCCATCATCCATCCATCCATCCATCATCCACCCATCCATCTATCATTCATTCATCATCTACCCATCCATCATCCATCCATCCACCCATCTATCATCCATCCATCCATCATCCATCCATCCATCATCCACCCATTCAATCATCCACCCATCCCCATCCACCCATCCATCCATCCATCCACCCATCCATCTACCCGTCCATCCATCTGTCCATCCAACCACCCATTCATCCATCCACTCACTCACCCACCCATCCATTCATTCATCCATCCATTTACCCATCTGCTCATCCATCCAACTATCCATCCATCCATTCATCCACCCACATATCTGTCCATCCATCCATCCATCCATCTATCCTTCCATCCATCATCCAACAAATGTTAACTGAGCCCGTGCTGACTCATTCTGGCCCCTCATTCACAAGGCCACAGCCCCCACATGCATCCCGCCCATTCATTCCCAGTGTCTGTGACTGAGGAGTTGTCTCTGCTTCTACTCCACCTGCCCGCCGTCCTGCTGGTCCACCCCTGCCCCGACTGCTCAGGTGCCTGTGACACGAACCTAGGAGACCCACGCCTCCAGCCACGGGGCAACTCGGAGGAGCCTGCAACCTTGGCCAATGGGCCTGGTCCACGGCGGTTACCGACAGGAAGGCTGGGATCCGCATCTCGTAATCCGCCCACTCCCTCCATTCCCTTTATAGCACAGGATGTTACAAAAGACGCTTCCTACACTTCCCGTTTTGTCAGTAACAATGCCCCTTATTGGAGCCCATGCTTCCTTCATTCTTGAGTGGGTAATCCCATGGTATGGGGAAGATGCAAAGGGCTCACGCTGGGGCCCTTTGTGTGGACACTTCAGTTCAGTTCAGTCGCTCAGTCGTGTCCGATTCTTTGCGACCCCATGGACCGCAGTACGCCAGGCCTCCCTGTCCATCACCAACTCCCAGAGTTTACTCAAACTCATGTCCATCGAGTCAGTGATGCCATCCAACCATCTCATCCTCTGTCATCCCCTTCTCCTCCCACCTTAAATCTTTCCCATCAACAGGGTCTTTTCTGATGAGCGAGTTCTTCACATCACATGGCCAAAGGATTGGTGTTTCGGCTTCAGCATCAGTCCTTCCAGTGAATATTCAGGACTGATCTCCTTTGGGAGTGACTGGTTTGTGTGGACAGTGGGGTCTAAATCTCGGACCATTTGAAATGGAGCAGGATGCTATGGTCATTGCCCACTGAATGCCGCCCCCCCCCCATGTCTTCTGCCTGCATTTTGTCTGTGGAAAACTTTACTCAAAGAATAAGTTTAATAAGAGAGGTAGGAAATACAGAAACAAAGGAAAACAGTCAAAGGAGACTAAATAATAATAATGTAGTCATTAAGCTGGAGAAAGCTGAGTGCTGAAGAATTGATGCTTTTGAACTGTGGTGTTGGAGAAGACTCTTGAGAGTCCCTTGGACTGCACAGAGATCCAACCAGTCCATCCTAAAGGAAATCAGTCCTGAGTGTTCATTGGAAGGGCTGATGCTGAAGCTGAAACTCCAATACTTTGGCCACCTGATGCAAAGAGTTGACACATTGGAAAAGACCCTGATGCTGGGAAAGATTGACGGTGGGAGGAGAAGGGGACGACAGAGGATGAGATGGTTGGATGGCATCACTGACTCAATGGACATGAGTTTGAGTAAACTCTGGGAGTTGGTGATGGACGGGGAGGCCTGGCAGTGCTGCAGTCCATG
This sequence comes from Cervus elaphus, assembly GCF_910594005.1. Taxonomy (NCBI): domain Eukaryota; kingdom Metazoa; phylum Chordata; class Mammalia; order Artiodactyla; family Cervidae; genus Cervus; species Cervus elaphus. The sequence continues at coordinate 179,192,078 of NC_057848.1, read as the reverse complement.
GGGTCGCAAAGAGTCGGACACGACTGAGCGATGGAACTGAACTGAGTCATTAAACACAGTCAAGGACCTTTACTTCTTTCTCAAGGGCTCTATATTTTGAGCCATATCCTGTGAGCTGTCTTATAGATACTAGAACGTCAGGGGGAGAAGATAACTGCATGAGGACTGGACTTGTACCCAGGACATGAGCTGGCACCATTCCGAGAGCTGGCCGCAAAGAAATGGAGACAAGTGCACCCCTGGAACTGAAGATGAACTATACGTAAAACAACCAAGATGAGGCTGGTGGGAGCACTGATGACCGATATGAAGATGACCGTTAGGGATGACGGTGCTGTTTCGGCATGTAGAGCCCCCTCCTTCTGTGTACAAAAGCTCTCACCCCCTGCTTGTCAGAGCTGGGGGTTGGGGAGTCAGCCTCTGGACAGATGTCCACCACTCTCTGCCACCCGCTCCCCACCCAGGTGCCAGCATCTGAAATAAAGCAAACTTTCCCTTCCACCAGCCTGGCCTGTCTCTTGGCCTTTGAACAGCCAGCAGCCACCTTCTACACCCGCTTTGAGTAACACATTGCCCCGCCCAAAGGATGCTCGTTTATCCCGTAGCCGTGATCTCAGCGAATCACAGGGTCTTCTCTCATTTTCATTATTGATGTGCAGGAAGAGGAGCACGCGGCTAAGCTTGAGACGTGGCACAAAGTGGCCCAGGGGGCCCTGAAGCGGCAGGTTGTCACCCTGAGACCCAGGGCGGGGGGCGGGGGGGGAATGTGAGGTGGTCCTGCTTCTCCGCCGAGCCCCGTGGCTGCACTCGTCCCGCCGCCGTTGTCTCGTCCTTTCCCTGGTGGTCGTGAACGGGGGGGGGGGTGGGGAGCGGGTCGTGACTCTGTCCCCCAGAGGAGGTTTCGCTGATGTCTGGGGACAGTTTTGCAGGTCACGATCTCTGGGGATGCTAGATGCCTCTGGTCGGTGAGGACCACAGATACTGTTTACCAGCCCACAGTGCAGAGGACAGGCCAAGAATTATCCCGTCTAAAGGGCCAGTATTAATAGTGTGAGCTGAGAAACCCTGTCTAACCAAGACAGTCTTCTGTCTCTCTATCTCCACACCCACCTAGCCTTCATCTATCACTATCTCTCTATGTATCTGCAACCCTACATACCTATGATCTATATCTATCTATCTATCCACCTATCTGTCCACATATCCATCTATGTATCCATCTATCATCCATCTATCCATCTATCCATCCATCTATCCACCCATCTATCCATCTATATATCCAACTATCATCCATTGATCCATCCATCCATCCATCTATCCATCCATCTATCCATCTATGTATCCAACTATCATCCATCTATCCATCCATCCATCCATCTATCCATCTATGTATCCAACTATCATCCATCTATCCATCCATCCATCTATCCATCCATCTATCCATCTATGTATCCAACTATCATCCATTGATCCATCCATCCATCCATCTATCCATCTATGTATCCAACTATCATCCATTGATCCATCCATCCATCCATCCATCTATCCATCTATGTATCCAACTATCATCCATCTATCCATCCATCTATCCATCTATCCATCTATGTATCCAACTATCATCCATCTATACATCCATCCATCCATCCATTCATCCATCTATCCATCCATCTATCCATCTATGTATCCATCTATCATCCATCTATCCATCTATGTATCCATCTATCATCCATCCATCCATCCATCCATCTATCCATCCATCCATCCATCTATCTATCCGTACATCTATCTATCCATCCATCTATCCATCCATCCATCTATCCATCTATCCATCCATCTATCTATCCATTCATCTATCCATCTATCCATCTATCATCCATCTATCTATCTGTACATCCATCCATCCATCCATCTATCCATACATCGATCCATCTATCCATCCATCTATCCATCCATCCATCTATCCATCTATCCATCCATCTATCTATCCATTCATCTATCCATCCATCTATCCATCCATCTCTCTCTCTATCCCTCCATCCATCTGTCTCCATACTTACGTATCATCTATACCTCTCTCTATGTCTTCTATCTATCCATCTATCCTCCCTCAATCACCCAAATTATCATCTGTCATCCATCATTTATCTATATTTTTCTATTATGTATGTGCTATCTATGTCTACCTATCTATGCAGGCATGCATGCTAAGTCACTTCAATCATGTCTGACTGTTTGCGACCCCATGGACTGCAGCCCGCCAGGCTCCTCTGTCCATGGGATTCTCCAAGCAAGAATACTGGAGTGGGTTGCCATTCCCTCCTCCGGGGGACCTTCCTGACCCAGAGATCGAATCCGAGTCTCATGCATTGGCAGGCAGATTCATCTACCATTTTTTAATCTATCCCTGTCTGTCAGTCTATCATCTGTGCATCTATCTCTCTCACTTATTATCTGTGTATCTATCTACAAATCAAAAAATTCACCTACTTGTCTATCCAACTCTCAGCTGTCAATCTGTCCACTATCTACCAATCAACAGATGGTTTACCAATCATCTGTCTAATTTGTCTGCAATCTCTTTGTCTGTCTGCCTAGCATCTATTTATCTTCCAGACCCAGGGATCGAACCCACATCTCCTGTGTCTCCTGCACTGGCAGGCAGAACCTTTTCTGCGGAGACAACAGGGAAGCTCTGAGTTCCCTGCATGGCTCAAGAGCAAACCTGGTCACCAGTCACCTGTCAAAGCATGCCTTTCCCTAAGAGAAGGCAGGCCCTGCATCCACGTGTCCATCTGTCCAGCCAGGAGGGGATGGTGGACACGGCTGTAGGATTCTCCCTGGGGGCTCCCAGCGCGGACCCCGGGGGCCGTTCCGGGGGACCCCACCCTGCACCCCATGTGTGTGCTTATTTGCTGGGTCAGGGCTCCTTGAGGTGTGGTGTTGGCTCTGGGAAAGGTCTGTGGTGGGGATGGGTCATCTCCTGGGGGAGGGCGGATGGGGGGCCTGGACAATTTCCCACAGTCAGGGACCAGGATAAGGTACCAGAGGGGAATGGGGTTCCGGGTGTCTTACCCACTCCTGACTCCCAGACAGGAGAGGGGCGTTGGGAAGGAGGCCATCTAGTGGACACACCCACAGATGGAGGCTCAGAGAGGCTGGGCCAGCAAGGAGGGGCACCCTAGGGACCCCCCCCCCCCTTCTCCGTCACTAACCCATCACTCCCCGCCTTCCCACCTTCATCCCTAAGATGATAACACAGGCCTCAGTAGGTTTGCGAGGGGGTCCCAGGTGACCTCTAAGGGCTGGTATTGCCCCTTCGCACCACCCCCCCCCCCCCCGCCCGGCCCCCCGGGGTCTGTGAGGCTGAGTGGGGATGTTTCACAAACCACAGCAGATGTCCGGAGGGTCGGCCCAGCCTCCAGACTCGTCCCACGGCCCGGTTCCTCCTCCTAGAGGCGGGCAGGGGTCTCCAGGATGCGGGGACCACATACAGGGCGTGCACCCCCTCCGGCCCCGAACGCTGGCCACCGCAATGCACGGCTCACCCCGCCCCCGAAAACGAAACCGCGATTCTTGCAGCTCCTGGAGGCGTTCTAAATGGAAAGTCCGCGCTCACGTCCGGCCCAGGTGCCCATTCCAATCCAACCACTCAGCGCCGCATCTAAAGAGGGGGACGGAGCACGCGGGCCCCGCCCTGCCCCGGTTCCTCTGCGCTCCTGCGCGGGTAGCAGCCGGGGCGGGGTGCACCTTCTGGCCCGCACGCAGAAGACACGACAGAAAGCAGAGAAGGGGGAAAAAAAAAACCCTCTTTGGTTTGGAAGCAGAACCATTACGCTGCGTTAATTCCTCCTCGCCAGGCGTGACCCTAAGCGCACAGACTCCCGATTTGCACCGCCAGGAATTCCCAGGGCAGAGACCAATGTGCACGCGGTGCCTCACTGCTCCCCAAACTGCGGGTGGTTTATAAAATGCAGCTTTCCAAGGAAAGAACCCGCCTGCAGAGGCAGCAGCCACAGGAGACTGCGGGGTTCGGTCCCCGGGTGGGAAAGATTTGCCTGGAGAAGGAAACAGCAACCCACTCCAGTGTTCCTGCCTAGGCGATTCCGTGGACGGAGGAGCCAGGTGGGCTACGGTCTGGATTCGCAGTTTCTGGGTGAATCGGGGCCAGTGAGGTGATCTCAGGGCCTCACGGGGGCCCCCCAGCGGCTGGAACCCTCCCCGACGCAGCCCCGTCTCCGTCCCCTAGTCGTGCCTGGCCACCTTCAGCGCTCATCTGTGCGCCGGTGAGTTTTCCTGGAGTTTGCACCAGGAGACTGCGTTCAAAGCATCTCCCCGCCAAGTGGTCGCACCTGCAATGCAGGAGCCGCAGGAGACCCGGGTTCCATCCCTGGGTCGGGGAGATCCCCTGGAGACAGGCATGGCAACCCACTCCTATTCTTGCCTGGAGAATCTCCATGGACAGAGGGGCCTGGCGGGCTGCCGTCTGTGGGGTCGCAAAGAGTCGGACACCACTGACTGAGCGCGCTCGCACGCCCTGCCTGTCTGAAGCTTTTCCTGTCTCCTCGGCGCCCCTCACCCCCGAAAGAGGAGGACACACGCAGCCCTCCTTCGCAGGCTCTCACCCTCGTAAAGTCCTTCCCCGGCGGCGCCCCGGGTTCCAGACAACGCGCGTAAGTCAGACACTGGACGCACCTGGAAAGGCCGATGATGCCCGTCAGCAGTGTGGACGCAGCCCGGGGCTGAATCCGAACGCGCGGCAGCTGTGCGTCAGACCGAGCCTGGCGTCAGGAAGCCTCCGTCCCGCCGCCCCCTAAGGAGCCCGGGGTGGGTGTCAGGGCGCGACCCGGACGCCCGCATCGCCGCCGTGTGGGGCGCGCACATTGCGCGCGGGCTTTGCACGCTCGGCAGATACAGAGCCTCGAAAGGTACCCCCTCCCCGGCTCCGGGCTGCCGCCGTGGAGACCCAGGGTAGGTGCAGAGGAAACCCGTTTTGAAATTTCCTGTATAACCGTCTGATGGTCTGCAGTCTCCTGGCGTCCAAGCCCGCCGGGGCCCCTCCTATCAGCGCGCGCCCTCGCCCGGGGGCGGGGTGCAGGGGCGGGAGCTGGGGTGCGGCGCACAGCCGGGCCCTCGTGGTGGCTCGTGCCGGGCCCCGGGGTGACTGCTTGGGGCAGACGCCGCCTCTCCGAGAAGGTCTGCAGCGTCCAGACGCGCACCAGACCCTGCAGACCAGGCGGGCGGGGGTCGAGGTCCCTACAATGCCGCCGGCAGTGACCCGCAGTGAATCCCAGACCAGACAACGCCTGACGATTTTTATTTAAAAAAAAAAAAGTTGTAAAACTGTGCTAAGCGAAGACTTCCTCTCGCAGGCGAAACCTGGGTGCCTGGGGACCTCTTTTGGTTCTGCAACCAGAAGGTGACCTGCCCGGGTGACCCATTCCCCCCGGGGGCGCCCAGGGAGCACGTTCCCTCTTCCAGCTGCACCGAGAGGGATTCACGCCCAACCCCTATCCCGACCCCCCAACCCCACCCCTACCCCAGCCCCAGACCCCCCTAGCCCCTCGATCCATCACGCAATCCAGAGCAGAGAGGGAGCTGGGCCGGATGGTGTGGCCGACGTGGAGAGGTGAAGAAGGGGACTTCACAGCAGGCGCGCCGGCAGCTGCTGGGAAAAGACCCTTCGAGAACCAAAGTCCAGCTCTGGGGCCCAGGGTCATGTGGAAGAGGGGATGAAGGTGCTGAATCTGAGCCGCCGGCTTCTAGGAAGTCACAGGGGTGCTGAATGAGCGAATGTGGAACCGCAGTTTCGGGAAAACCCGGGGTCATCTGTCTACTTGTGGGGTATGGCGGATATAAGTACCTCTATGTGCTTCCGTGGTGGCTCAGACGGTAAAGAATCCGCCTGAAGGGGTTGGGAAGATCCCTTGGAGGAGGGCATGGCAACCCACTCCAGTATTCTGGCAACCACCTGGGGTGGGTTGCCAGGCCTTTCTCCAGGGGATGTTCCAGACCCAGGGACTGAACCTGAGTCTTCTGCATGGCAGGCAGGTTCCTTACCGTCTGAGCCCCCGGGGAAGCACCATGATTATTATTTTGTCTTGCTTGATTGCTTTTCTTTGTTTCTGTGTCTTCTCGGTTCTCTGATTGAATGTGTTCTTTGGAACTCAGGGAGGCCTGGGGGCAAAGCCTCGCTGCAAACTCAAAGGCAGGCCGGGGACACTGCAGGGCATGGTCTGTCCTGGGAAGGCCTCGTAGGCACCTGCCCAGTTACAGTGGGGAGGAACACGTCCGTCCTCCACGTGGTGTGGGATTGTTTAGTTGTTGGAAAGCACCTTAGGATGACAAGATGGCAATCTGGCAGCCAACCCATGTCTACTCTCATGCAGACTGCGAAATTTGTCCACTTGGGGTCTTTCCAGCGGGTGGAGGGTCTGCTCTCCATCCTGGCTCTCAGGGGTCCTGGTTACAGCAAATGTGAAAGTAGAAGGTAAGAGAAGCGTGATCTGCCACTGAGCGGGGCCAGGCCACGCCCCTGGGTAGATGCTGATCTCATCTGGGGTGAGCCTGTGTAGGGGAAATCCAGTTGCCCACATTTTCTCTTCCTCCCCAAGGAGACAAGACCCATGGGTGGATGGATGGATGCATGAATGATGGATGGATGGATGATGGATGGATGGATGGATGGATGGATGGATGATGGATGGATGAATGGATGGATGATGGATGCAGGCATGCATGGATGGATGGATGCATGCATGCATGCATGCATGATGGATGATGGATGCATGGATGGATGATGGATGCATGGATGATGGGTGCATGCATGCATGGATGGATGCATGCATGCATGGATGATGGATAGATGGATGATGGATGATGGATGGATGATTGATGGATGGATGGATGATGGATGCATGCATGCATGGATGGATGGATGGATGCATGCATGCATGGATGATGGATGGATGGATGATGGATACATGCATGCATGGATGGATGATTGATGGATGATGGATGCATGCATGCATGGATGGATGATGGATGCATGCATGCATGGATGGATGATGGATGCATGCATGCATGGATGATGGATGCATGCATGCATGCATGGATAGATGATTGATGGATGGATGATGGATAAAGAATGGATGATGGATGGAGAATGGATGATGGATGGATGGATGAATTGATGAGGGGATGGATGGATGAGTGGATGGATGTTTGGGTGGATGAATGGATGGAGAATGGATGATGGATGGAGAATGGATGATGGATGGAGAATGGATGATGGATGGATGGATGAATTGATGAGGGGATGGATGGATGAGTGGATGGATGTTTGGGTGGATGAATGGATGGAGAATGGATGATGGATGGAGAATGGATGATGGATGGATGGATGAATTGATGAGAGGATGGATGGATGAGTAGATGGGTGTTTGGGTGGATGAATGGATGGAGAATGGATGATGGATGGAGAATGGATGATGGATGGATGGATGAATTGATGAGAGGATGGATGGATGAGTAGATGGGTGTTTGGGTGGATGAATGGATGGGTTGATGGATAAGCAGGTGGATGGGCTAGGTCACAGTCCTGAGCCTGCACTTTGGTTTCCATCCCACCTTTCAGAGCAAAGTGGACCCTAAGAGGCGATGAAGCCAGCCCCTAGTTTTGCAGGAACCACAACTGGTCTCTCGCAAAGGCGGGCCCCTGTACCACAGCCTCTGGGTTTCGGTGCAGCCCTGGGTGGCCCGCTTGGTACGGAGAATCAGGTGAACACACGGGAAGAGGAAAAAGGGACACACCCTTCAGCTCACCTATCAGCGCTCTCCGTCCGGTCTGGCGGTTTCTCTTGAGAGGCTGGCACTGACAAAACCTCAAGAGGAAAAACAAGGTCATGGGTACAAGAGGCCCAGGGGGAAGGTTTCAGTTCCCCCATAGCCCTGGCATGTGGCCAGGCAGTGAGGTCTCAGTGTATGAGTGAATCAGGGGATCAGAAAGGGCTCTGGGTCCCACTAAGTGGGACCCAGGAGAGGATGAGTCTGTCTTGTTCAAGTAGCATGAGTCACAACAGCCCAGAGCTGGGAACAACCCAAGTTGCCATGGATGGATGGATGGTTGATGAGGGGATGATGGATGGGTGGATAGATGGATGGGCAGATGGGTGGGTGGATGGATGGATGGATGGATGGATAGGTGGATGGATGGATGGATGGATGGATGGATGATTGATAAGTGGATGACAGATGGATGATGGATGGTTGGATGGTTGAATGGGTGGATGAAGGATGGATAATGGATGGATGAGTGGGTGGATGGAGGTTGAATGGATGATGGATGGGTGGGTGGGTGGATGGATGGGTGGATGGATGATTGAATGATGGGTGGATGGATGGATGGATGGATGGATGGGTGGGTGGGTGGATGAATGGGTGGATGGATGATGAGTGGGTGGGTGGGTGGACGGATGGTTAGGTGGGTGGATGGATAAGTACGTGGATTAAAGGATAGATGGATGGGTGGATGATGGATAAACAGCATGGGGTCCATCCATTCAGTGGAATATTATGCAGCCATGAAAAGGAGTGAAGCTCTGACACAGGCTTCAGCGTGGATGGGCCTTGAACAGACGACGCTCAGTGAGACAAGCAGACACAGAAAGACGCACAGTGTGTGACTCCATCTGTAGGAAACAACCAGAACAGGCAAATCCACAGAGGGAGGAAGTGGGTTTGTGGCGCCAGGGGGCTGGCGGGAGGGGGATGACTTGTTGGGGTGGTGTGTCTTTGTGGGGGGATGGAAATGTTCCAAACCTAGATAAAGATGACAGTTGCACAACTCTGTGGATTTTGAAATGATTCGTTGAATGCTATGTGGATTTCGCCGAAATTAAAAAGAAAAACAAGAATGAGACAGACTCTGTCCTTTGGGAGTGTGAACTGCCCCCAGGGCTTTTGAGTCTCCTGCTGGGTCCCTTCCGGCCCATCACCCAAGAGCCCAGAGCCCAGGCAAGAGATGGAATATCTGAAGCGGAAATAGGGTCCCTGTATCACCTGTATGATCCTGGCCAGCAGAATTAGGCTGGCTGCGTGCAAAAGCGATGAGACCCTGGAGATGGCTGCCTGCGGGCAAAAACAAAAAGTGAAACTGACAGAGGGTGCAAAATCAGTAGCCTGCACTTGACTCACCCGAGATTCAGTTTCTAAAGCCCCTCGACGTGAGTTCCTCATGGCGGTTTGTGTCATGGCAACGCTGATCCTGTCCCTGGGCTCCTTGAGACACTGGAGACCCAACTCAACATGGCTGGGCCATACGGAGGTGCGCGGGCTCCTGGCCAAGGACGCAGCCCTCCCTCCCCCTACCCCCAAGAACAAACCATCCCCTGCGAGGCCTATCTCTGCCCTCTGGGTCTCCTGGCCCAGGGCCTCCAGAACCCCGATTTCTCTCCACCCCCAAAGGACTCAAAATCTTGCAAGTTTTAAATCATACCACTGTGGGGGTCACTGGGTGTGTGTGTGTGTGTGTGTGTGAGCTAAGTCACTTCAGTCGTGTCTGACTCTTTGTGACCCCACGGATTGCAGCCTACCGGGCTCCTCTGTCCATGGGATTCTCCAGGCAGAAACAGTGGAGTGGGTTGCCATGCCCTTCTCCAGGGGATCTTCCAGACCCAGGGATCAAACCCACATCTCTTTTCTCTCCTGCATTGGCAGGTAGGTTCTGTATCACTAGAGCTACCTGGGAAGCCCCACCAGCTGCTACAAATGACCATAAGCTGAACATACTAAAACAATTGGAATCCATCGTCCCCCAGTCCTGGGGACCAGGCGTCTGAGGTCAAGGTGGCCCCAGGGTCGATTCTGTCTGGATGTTTCAGAGGACAGTCCTCCCCACCTCTTTCAGCTTCTGCGGGCTCCAGGCATCCATTCCTGGGCTGGTGGCTGCCTCCCTCCCATCTCCACCTCCGTCTCCACGTGGCTTCTCCTCTGTGTCCCTGTCTCTCCTCTTCTGTGTCTTATAAGGACCCCGTCCTTGGGTTTAGGGCCACCCCCCATCCAGGAGGGGCCTCACCCGGATTATTGCATGAATTACCTCTGCAAAGAGTGTTCCCACTTCAGTCACAAGGATTGCCATAAGTTCTCAGGCCCCAGGGCTCGGCCGCAGACAGAAGGGAGCCCAAGGCTACCCCCAGACTCTCCCCGGGAGCGTGGGTTTCTTTGTGGTGGTGAGTGGGTTCATTCTGAGACAACCTGGGGGTTGTGGGCCCACCCACAGACGACACCCTCCTCTGTGTGGTTTCGGGGTTTTCCTCTGGGGCAGGTCTCAGCCCCCGCTCCCGCCAAGTCCGATCCCCTCTCATCAAGGCAAAGACAGAACAGCTCAGAGTGAGGGACCCCCACCCTTCTTCCTTCTTGTCGAGATTTCCTGGCTTTCGACAGCTCAGAACCGAGGCTGGAGGTGAGGTGGGGAGGTGAGGAAACACATTCGTCTTGCAAACATCTCCTGGAATGGCGAGCCTCAGACAGGGGGCTGCGTTCATTTCTTCCTTCACGCCATCCGCCGGTGGACGGGGTTCTGAACAAAGGTGCTTTATCAGCCAGGCAGAGTGGCAGGGCTCTCTGAGGCAGGCCATTGTGTGTGATTATAATAACAGACGCGACAGAGAGCAAGTCCAAGAAACAGTTCCAACGTGGAGTCAGAGGGGGCTTTTCCAAGCAACACAACCCATCATTGTCGCAGGCTGATCTTACCCTAACCGCTTTCCATATGCAAGGAAAGGAACTGTAAAGTTTGTTTGCATCTCTGCAGCTGCCTGGGACAGACAGGCAAAGTGAATGCTAGGGAACTGGTTCATTTATGGAAAGACCCAGGTGTGAGGGTCCTGGCCACGATGGGTGCCGAAACCCTCTGCACAGCGGGAGAAGGGGCACATGGCAAGGTAAACACTTCTTCCAGCTCTAAAGTGAAAGTGTGAGTCGCTCAGTCATGTGCGACTCTTTGTGACCCCATGGATGGTAGCCCGCCAGGCTCCTCTGTCCACGGGATTCTGCAGGCAACGATACTGGAGTGGGTTGCCATTTCCTCCTCCAGGGGATCTTCCTGACCCAGGGCTCGAGACCCTGCATTGTGAGTAGACTCTTTAACATCTGAGCCACCGGGGAAGCCCTAACCAGCCCCTAAATATCCCTGCAATTCTGCATGTCTGTCTTTGTCACAGCAGCTGCAAGATGCTTGGTGAGCAAAGAGGTGAAAAATGGAACCGAGAGAAGGCAGGAAGTTAAGAGCCGGCCCCACCCAGCCCCTCGCTGTAGGAAGCAGCAAGCTTACCTGTGAGCCAGGCTGGGTGACTGAGATGGGCTGCAAAGCTAGCTACTGTCTCCAGGAGAGGGAAATGCCAGCAATAACTGGCGAGTTTCCCTGAGTTTGCTGATCGTATGTCCTTGGGGAAGCCGTAAAACTAGCGGCCCCAAATTCACTGATCAGCAGAGCGATGCTCCTGGTATGTGATCTTTGAGGAGAGTGAAACTTGTTGCAGAAATTCACAAGGAACCAAACAGTATCATTTTAAATGAGGATGAGAGGCAGGAGGCGAAGTTCATGAAACATGAAGCGGAGAGACTGGTGGTCCCCTGATCAAGAGAATTTTGTCCAAAGTGGCGATTCTCTCAACTGAGGATGAGATGTGCGGAGACGGAGAGTTTGAGAAGGGTTTGTGATGAGTGTTCACTCATCAAGGCTGGGAGAGTAGAGAGGTAGGAAGGATGGTTGGGTGGATGGGTGGATCGATGAGTGGATGGATGGATGGATGGATGATGGATGGATGGGTGGATGGATAGATGGGTGGATCGATGAGTGGATGGATGGATGATGGATGGATGGATGGATGGGTGGGTGGATGGATGGATGGATGAGTGGATGAATGAGTGTGTGGGTGGCTGCCTGAGTGGGTGGGGGGATGGATAAATGTTGGATAGAAGGTTTATGGGTAGGTAGATGGTGGGTGGACAAATGGATGGATGGGTGCATGCATGAATTGATAAAGAGTATAAAGGTGGCCAGTGCTGTGACTTCCCAGACCCTAGCTCATTTCACTTGTCAGTGGGATTCTCAATCATTGCAACAGTGATTGAAAAATATTGACTTCCGTATTGCAAAACAATATTGCCGCTATTCAGCCACTACTGTCTCCTGACCATGACCCCTTAGGGAAGTCAGGACTGAAATAAATGGAATGCACACCCCCGGACCCCGTCCTCAGTCACAGTAGCCGCTCCCCACAGAGCACCCTGAGAGGACTCGGGAGAAAAACAGGTTACTGGCCCCAGATAACTGAGGCGCACACCAAACGAATGACTTCAATGAGCCCAGACTCCTGCACGGAGCTTCCGGAGTGGGGCTGTGCTAAAGAACCCGCCTGCCAATGCAGGAGACAGAAGAGACGCAGGTTCGATCCCTGGGTCGGGAAGATCCCCTGGAGGAGGAAATGGCCACCCACTCCAGTATTCTCGCCTGGAGAATCCCGTGGACAGAGGAGCCTGGTGGGCTACAGTCCACGGGAGTTGCAAACAGTCAGTCATGACCGAGCAACTGAGCATGCACGCCACATGCATGGACTCGGGTGAGACACCCAAAGACATCATTTCTGCAAAGGGAAGGACTCTTGTTTATCTTGGTTTTGTATCTTTCTCTTCTGTTCCAAAGCCTCTGTCTGATCTGATCTTCACAACAAGTCATTGTCTACCTCTCACAAAGGAAATAAGCCAAACCGTCTGCATCCTTCACACCACATCTGTAACACCACTCACACACCAACATATAATGAATTCCCAGAATCTGTAGCAGAGGCTGTGTTGTCAGTGAAATGTCCTCCCCGGTCCCCGGTTGCTTAGCAACCTTAAACAACCCAGAGTGGTACCCCGGGACCTTTCTCACACCGGTTGCTTAGCAACCTTAAACAACCCAGAGTGGTACCCCGGGACCTTTCTCACACCGGTTGCTTAGCAACCTTAAACAACCCAGAGTGGTACCCCGGGTCCTTTCTCACAGAACCTGTTTGATTCTTGCGAGCTCGCCATCAACAAGGGCTGGACACAGATCACCTCTGCTTGTCCAATCAGCCCCTGGACAATTTCCAGGGACTTGGGGCGGATTCTGTCTGCCTCGCACCAGCCCTCAGGGGTCTGTCTGCAAACCCCAAGATCAGAGATGACGCGTGTGTCGTATAGCCAGGGGGAGAGAAAGGGAGGGGGGCAGAAAGACTCCAAGAGAACCATACACATGTCATCTGTCCTTTCAGGAAGGAGAAGGGGAGGGCTCAGGCTGGTGTCATTTATTAGATAGGAAGACGTCCTCATGGGGTGTTTCTCAAGGCAAGAAAAAGAGTCAGACACGACTGAGCGACTGGACCACGATGGAGTCCTTGTGGGCACAGCGGGTGGAGGAGAAGGCAGGAAAAACCGAGAGAATAGCATCGACACATATACGTGTGTGTGCGTGCTGAGTTCCTTCAACTGCGTCCAGCGCTTCGCGACCCTATGGAGCCCACCCAGTCTCCTGTGTCAGAGGAGATTCTCCAGGCAAGAACACTGGAGTGGGTTGCCACGCCCTCCTCCAGGGGATCTTCCCGACCCAGGGATCTTATCAGCGTCTTCTTACGTCTCCTGCGTTGGCAGGCGGGTCCTTTACCCACTGACCCATCTGAAAAGACCTGACCTCTATACATGACCGTGTGTCAAAACAGAGAGCTGGTGGGAAGCTGCTCCACAACCCAGGGAGCTGGGCTCGGGGCTCTGTGATGGCCTAGAGGGGTGAGGGGGGGTGGGAGGGAGGCTCAAGAGAGAGGAGATATATGCATATGGATCGCTGATTGATGATGTTGTTCAGCAGAAACTAACACAATATCATAAAGTGATTATCCTCCAATTTAAAAAGATCTTATGGTAAACCATAATGGAAAAGAATACTAAGAAAAGAATGTACATATCCGTATAACCCAATCGCTTTGCTGTACAACAGAAATGAACAATATTGTAAATCAGATTCTTAAGGAGGGGGGAATACTGGACCACCTTACCTGCCTCTTAATAAATCTGTAGGCAGGTCAAGAAGCAACAGCTAGAACCGGACCTGGAACAACGGACTGATTCCAAATTGGGAAGGGAGTACGTCAAGGCTGTATATTGTCACCCTGCTTATTTAACTTATATGCAGAGTACCTCATGAGAAATGCAGGGCTTGATGAAACACAAGCTGGAATCAAGTTTGCCGGGAGAAATATCAATAACCTCAGATATGCAGATGACACCACCCTTATGACAGAAAGCGATGAAGAACTAAAGAGCCTCTTGATGAAAGTGAAAGAGGAGAGTGAAAAAGCTGGCTTGAAACTCAACATTAAAAAAATTGAAGATCATGGCATCTGGTCCCATCACTTCATGGCAAATAGATGGGGAAACAATGGAAACAGTGAGAGACTTTATTTTCTTGGACTCCAAAATCACTGCAGATGGTGATTGCACCCATCAAGTTAATAGACACTTGCTCCTTGGAAGAAAAGTTATGACCAACCTGGACAGCATTTTAAAAAGCAGAGACATTACTTTGCCAACAAACGTCCATCTAGTCAAAGCTATATGGTTGACCCAGTAGTCATGTATGGATGTGAGAGTTGGACTATCAAGAAAGCTGAGCGCTGAAGAATTGATGCTTTTGAACTGTGGTGTTGGAGAAGACTCTTGAGAATCCCTTGGACTGCAAGGAGACCCAACCAGTCCATCCTAAAGGAAATCAGTCCTGAATATTCATTGGAAGGACTGATGCTGAAGCTGAAACTCCAATACTCTGGACACCTGATGTGAAGAACTGACTCTTTGGAAAAGACCCTGATGCTGGGAAAGATTGAAGGCGGGAGGAGAAGGGGACGACAGAGGATGAGATGGTTGGATGGCATCACCAACTCGATGGACACGAATTTGAGCAAGCTCCAGGAGTTGGTGATGGACAAGGAGGCCTGGCGTGCTGCAGTCCATGGGGTCACAGAGAGTCAGACACGACCAAGCGACTGAACTGAACTGACCTCAACAACACTTCAGTACAAATAGATATGAAAAAAAAAATGATTCTGGTGCTCACTGTGTAGATTTGGGGTAGAAAGACTGTGGCGATTTGAGGAATGTTTTTGAGAAATGATGGAGAAGACAGCAAAGCCCAAAGATACTTGACTCATGTCTGCAAAGAAGGAACAACCACCCTGAAAATACAGCCCAGCTTTGCACGCCTGGAGCGGGGAGGGCCCTTGCTAAAGCGACCTCCTGCTCCAGGAAACACCTTGCGAGTCTGTCTACAATCTTGTGACGGGCCACGTAGGCGAAGGGAAGTGAGAGATGAAGGCGGACTTATCGCAGCGGGCTCTAGTCACAGCCTCCACTTGGAAGCTGCCGGCCGGGGTACGGTTTGGCTTCGTGCCGATCGGCCAGGATTGTTCTCTGGGCGAACCCCGCCGGAGGGCTCTGAGCTCCTCGCCCCCAGAGAAAGTCCCCGTAAGGACCTTGGGCTGCTGCTGCCTGGGCTCCGTGCAGAGGAACCCTGTCCGCACCAGGAGGCCAGGTTCATCTCAGCTTCCTTCAAGAGCCCTGTGGTCCCTCCCGCCTTTGAAGCTCTCATCCTGTTCTCCTAAGGGGACTCCGCCCTCACCTCCGCAGGCTGTCTATCGCCTCTTGTCATCTTCCTTCAAAGGCCTGCCGTAAATCGTGGCTTTTCTGTACTTTGCTTGTGTACTGAAGATGCCGTTGGCATTGTTCAGCTGCTGTCATGTTCCACTCTCGGTGACCCCGTGGACTGTAGCCCGGCAGGCTCCTCTGTCCATGGGATTCTCCAGGCAAGAAGACTGGAGTGGGTGGCCATGCCCTCCTCCAGGGGAATCTTCCCCACCCAGGGATCGAACCTGAGTGTCTTGCATTGGCAGGCGGATTCTTTATCATTGAGCTACCACGGAAGCTCCTGGCTTGTACGAAGTGACAACTAGACCTGACTCAAAGACAGGTCCAAAGCTCCAGTCCTCTGGCCACCTGATGCAAAGAGCTGACTCATTGGAAAAGACCCTGGTGCTGGGAAAGATTGAGGGCAGGAGGAGAAGGGGGTGACGGAGGAAGCAATTTATGATGGGGACTCTGGGACACACCGTGTCAGATCCAAACTCCAGGGGAAGACAGAGGCTGCAAATACTAGTTTCCTGAACTTCTGGGAGGGGCTGGAAACTAAAGAACAGCCACATGGCTGGTATGTGTTCGAGTACCGCTAACTATTGGATGCTGAGGTTCAGGGGAGCTTCCCTGGTGAACAATATTCCATGCATATTGTGACACATTGATGCTGGCATGAATGGATGGATGGACAATTGAATTGGTGGATGGTTGGATAACTGAATTGGTGGACAGATGGATGGATGGATAATTGAATTGGTGGATGGATGGATGGATTATGGATAATCGAATCGGTGGATGGATGGATGGATGGATGGATAACTGAGTTGGTGGATGGATGGATGGATGGAGAATCAAATTGGTGGATGGATGGATAACTGAATTGGTGGATGGATAGATGGGTGGATGGATGGATGGATGGATGATGGATAATTGAATTGGTGGATGGATGGATGGATGGATGATTGAACTATTAGATGGATGGGTGGGTGGATGGATAATTGAACTAGTGGACTGTTGAATAATTGAATCGGTGGATGGATGGATAACTGAGTTGGTGATAGATGGATGGACAAATGAACTGATGGATGGATGGATGGACATGGACGGACGGATGAATTGAGGGACAGACGTGTGGACTAATGGACTGTGCCCAGTTTCTTCTCCTGTCCTGGGGAAGCTACTCCTATATCATGACCTTTTTCTGCCGTAGGCTCACCCTGGACTCCTTACCTTATGGGACAGCTCCATTAAGGCTGCAGGTGTCTCCGACTCTGACTCCAACTCCAACTGGACTCACTTGCCTCCTTCCTACTCCAGAGTGTCCCTTCCGCTGTTGGTTTCCTCTGGCCACCTCACCCGGTGGCCAGAGCCTGGGACCTCAGGCTCCCTCATATCCCCGTAATCCAACCGGACACCCCTTGATCAAGCTGTAAGTCCTTCGTTCCATCCTCCTCCTCCTCTCCCCACCTTCGACACGGCAGCTGCCTCCACCCGCACCCCACACTGCGGATCCTGGTGTGAACCCTCCTGGGAACGCTGAGTCATGATAACCGTGGGGGATGTCACAGGCCCGCAGCATAAAGTCTTCACATGAGAGCGTGGGTGGGGGAGGACATCCGAGCCTGACTCAGCGTCGCCGTTACTGTGAGAGCCTCCTCGGCATCCTGTGTGTGCCTGAGGGCTGTCTCCAATGTCAGGTCCCCTGCAGCCAGAAGCATCCACTGCACACACACCTTTGACACCTACAGGGACGGTGTGTGTGCGTGCACGCTCAGTCACTCGGTCATGTCCGTCTCTCTGCGACCCCCTGGACTGTAGCCCGCCAGGCTCCTCTGTCCATGGGATTCTCCAGGCAAGAATACTGGACTGGGTTGCCATGCCCTGCTCCAGGGGATCTTCCCCACTCAGGGATCGAAGCTGCGTCTCCTGGGTTAGCAGGCAGATTCTTTACCAACTGAACCACCAGGGAAGCCCCTTGCTTGGGTGTCGTGAAGATTTAACCTGAATCAAAGACAGGTCTCTTTTTGCCTCTACGATGGAGAGTTCCAACTTTGAGGATGCGTGGATGCTTAGTCTGTCAGTCGCGTCTGACTCTGTAGCCTCGCCAGGCTCCTCTGCCCATGGAATCCTCCAGGCAAGAATACTGGAGTGGGTTGCCATGCCCTCCTCCAGGGGAATCTTCCCGACCCAGGGATCGAACCTGCATCTCCTACATTGGCAGGTGCGTTCTTTACCACTAGCGCCACCTTGGGGAGCTGCCACACAAACATATGGAATACAACTTACACATATGCTTTTGTATATCTGTGGGAAAATCATTCCATAGGATGAATTAGCAACATCAACATCGAGACTGCAGATTCAAAGAGAATGTGGGCACATTGAAAATGGTATGTAATAGAATTTGCCCAGCCTCCTTTGGAAAATCAGATGAACTTGTGCAACCAACACCAGCAGAGCAGAGACTGTATTCTCTGCTCTGTCTTGCATTCGCAGGGTGACTTTTTATTGTGCTGCGTCGTAGTCAGGTACGGATGTGAGGGCTGGACCAAGAAGGAGGCTGAGGGCTGAAGAACTGATGCTTTTGAACTGTGATGTTGGAGAAGACTCCTGAGAGTCCCCTGGACTGCAAGGAGATCCAACCAGTCCATCCTAAAGGAAATCAGTCCTGGGTGTTCATTGGAAGGACTGGTGCTGAAGCTGAAACTCCAATCCTTTGGCCACCTGATGCAAAGAACTGAGTCGTTGGAAAAGACCCTGATGCTGGGAAAGATTGAAGGCGGGAGGAGAAGGGGACGACAGAGGATGAGATGGTTGGATGGCATCACCGACTCGATGGACATGGGTCTGAGCAAACTCTGTGAGACAGTGGAGGCAGGGAGGCCTGGCGTGCTGCAGTCCATGGGATCCCAAAGAGTCGGACACGACTTTCAACTGAACAACAAACAGCATGAGAAATTGCATTAAAAGTTCTGGACTAAATAAAGAATTGATCTAACAAGAGACTGAGTTGCAGACGGCAGATTCCATCAATCGGGAAATGTTCTTGGGAAACGACCGGGCTGATGCTTTTGCTAGGGATGGATAATTCTTTAGAAGTGCTGGCTTCAAAACCAGACCAAAGGATCAATATAAGGGAGCTCTCTCCAGTTCATTAAGGAGGTGCATGCGCCACCTGGTGGAAAGGAGTGGTTCTGACTAAAGTTTTGAGATTTCCTGGTGGCTGAGTGGTAGAGAGTCCACCCACAATGCGGGAGACACAGGTTCAATCCCTGGGTGGGGAAGATCCCCTGGAGGAAGGCATGCCCACACACTCCAGTATTCTTGCCTGGAGAATCCCATGGACAGAGGAGCCTGTTGGGCTACAGTCCATGGAGTCACAAAGAGTTGGACGTGACTTAGTGAGTGAAACAAAAACAACAGTCTCGAGAGGCATGGATCTGTGAGGTGGATGGACAGAGGGGTGGCCCGATGGGCAGATGGAGAGGTGGGTGACTGGGTGCACATACAGATTCCCAGATGGATGGATGCATGGACACAGATGGGTAGGTGGATGGATGGATAGTCAGACTAATGGATGGTTGGATGCATGAATGAATGATTGGATGGATGGATGGGTAGATGGATGGGTGTATAGATGGATGGATGATGGATGGATTGATGGATAGATGGATGGGTAGATAGATGGATGAATGGATAGATGGATGGGTGGATAGATGGACAGATGGATGGGGGTAGATGTATAATAGATAGATGGATAGGTGGATGATGGATAGATGGATAGATGGACGGGTAGATAGATGGATGGATAGATGTATAGATGGATGGGTGGATAGATGAACAGACGGATGATGGATGGATAAATGGAAAGGTGTATAGATGGACAGATGGATGGGGGGTGGATGTATAATGGGTAGATGGATGGGTGGATGATGGATAGATGGATGGATGGATAGATGGACAGATGGATGGGTGGATAGATGTATGATGGATAAATGGGTGGATGGATCATGGATAGATAGATGGGTGGATGGATGGATGGAGGGATGGATGGGTAGAGAGATGGATGGATGGAGGGATGAATGGATAGAGAGATGGATGGGTAGATAGATGAATGGATGACAGATAGATGGATGGGTGTACAGATAGACAGATGGGTGGTTGGATGGATGGATGATGGATGGATAAATAGATGGATGAATAGATGGATGGATGGATAGATGAATGGATGGCTGGGTGGATGGATGGATGGATGGATGAATTGAGTGGATGGGTGGGTTGTTGGATGAGTGGATGGATGGAGAGGTGGATGGACAGATGGATGGATGGATTGCTGGTTGAGTGGATGGATGAGTCAACAGATGTTTGGACAGATGGGTAGATGAATGGATGGATGAACAGATCCATCCACAGAGGCAGACAGATGTTGGATGGGGGCTACGTGTAGAAACAGCACAGTCTGCTCTGACGGCCATCCTCAGATCAGTCATCCTCAGATTGGTCATCCTCAGATCAGTCATCAGTGGTCCGACCAGCACCATCTTGGTTGTTTTAGGTACAATTAATCTTCAGGTCCAGGGTCAGTTTGTTCCCATTCCTCGAGGCCAGTTCTCAGATCTGCGGCAGCTGATGTCAAGGCTACAGCCTGGCCCTCACGTTGCTCACCTCTCCTCCTGGTAGGGGCGTCAGTATCCACAGGGCAGCTCACGGGACGTGGCTCAGAGCTTCGACAGCTCTTGCGTGCGTGCTCAGTCGTTAAGTCGTGTCCGGCTCTTTGCGACCCCCATGGACTGTAGCCCACCAGGCTCCTCTGTCCATGGGATTTTTCCAGGCAAGAGTACTGGAGTGGGCTGCCGTTTCTGACTTCCCTATAGCCCTTCAGGAGGAATGAAAGGTACTTGACTATGCTTAATGAGTCAACTATTATAATTTAGTCTTGCTTGACTGATTTTGGGTGGTTCTGCATGTTCTTACTTCTCTGATTAAACTTATTCTTCGGCTAAAGCTTATTTTATTTTATACAGACAGAAGGCAGGCAGAGGACATGGGGGACAAGGACCATAGATTGTTGCTCCGTTTCAAAGGGACACCGGAGATAACCAGCAAACTGCACAAAGCCTGCGGACAGACCTGGAGCAGATCCTTCCTGGGAGCACTCGGAAGGAACCAAAATGCACCCACGCCTTGATTTCAGACTTCTGGTCTCCAGAACAGCGAGGGCGTACCTTTCTGTTCTCCTTGGGGTAGCAGCTTACAGCAGCCCTCGGAAACGAATCGAGTGATAAGATTTAAGCACAGAATGTAAATCATTGTCTGCATGGGGTGGAGAGGCATGATTTACTGTGATTGGTTGTTGTTCAGTCGCTAAATCGTGCCCAAGTCTCTGCGACCCCATGGACTGCATCACGCCAGGCCTCCCTGTCCTTCACCAACTCCCAGAGTGTGCTCAGATTCATGTCCATTGAGTCGGTGATGCCATCCAACCATCTCATCCTCTGTCGCCCCCTTCTCCTCCTGCCTTCAATCTTTCACAGCATCAGGGTCTCTTCCAATGACTTGGCTCTTCGCATCAGGTGGCTAAAATATTGGAGCTTCAGCTTCAGTCCTTCCAATGAATATTCAGGGTTGATTTCCTTTAAGATGGACTGGTTTGATCTCCTTGCTGTCCAAGGGACTCTCAAGATAGTTCGCCAGCATCAATTCTTCGGTGTTCAACCTTCTTTATGGTTCAACTCTCACATCCATACGTGACTAGCTTTGAATACAGGCCTTTGTTGGTAAAGTGATGTCTTTGCTTTTTAATATGCTGTCTAGGTTTGTCATAACTTTACTTCCAAGGAGTAAATGTGTTTTAATTTCATGGCTGCAATCCCAGTCTGCATTGATTATGGAGCGCAAGAAAATAAAACCTGTCACTGTTTCCACTTTTCCCCATCTATTCACCGTGAAGTGATGAGGCTAGATGCCATGATCTTAGTGTCTTGCTGTGGTTACTGATCACTTAATGTCCATATGCTTATTCTAGATGTATTCATCATGTATGGCTGTGTAATAAATGACTTCAGACTTAGAAGCTTTTAAACAACAGACATTTGTCATCCCCCAGTTTCCCTAAGTTGAAATCCAAGCACACATTCCTAACAGGGTCTTCTCCTCAAGGGCTCACAAGCCTGAGATCAAGCTAATAACCAGGGCTGCTGGGGGTGGGGGGGTCTCTCCTTGGGGATGTGGGTCTCTCTTCCAAGCTCGGTGATTGTTGGAAGAATTTCAGTTTCTTGTATTGGAGCATTAAGAAAACCTCATCACCCAGAAGCCACCTGCCAATACCTGGCAAGAGGTCTCTTTTCACTTTGCTTCCTCGAAGGCAACCAGGCTGTGTTTCTGCCATTTCAAAGCTTGCTGACCCCGACACCTGATTAGGTCAGGCCCACCTAGACTACTCTCTCATTTCATTAGCTTGACAGCATCAATACCTTCACCACTCCGAAGCCACATGCCCATCCCTGCCAAATGGCTTCTTTTTCCACCAGGCAATTGGCTTCCTCGAAGGCAACCAGGCTGTATTTCTGCTGTTTCAAGTAGTTTGGACCCCGACACCTGATTAGGGCAGGCCCACCAAGAATAACTTCTCATTTCATTAGCTTGATCTACAGATGATAGACTTTAATTTCAATTGTATAATTCCTTCAGCTTTGCAATATCACCCTGGAAGTAACAGTGAATCCTATTCCCATTCCCCGTCATGCTCAATGAGAGTGAGATTTACATACCTGGCATTTATCACTCCTCAACAGAGGATTAAGGCTACAGGTCACTGGGGACTTTGTTTTTGTGTTTCTGGGGAACATTCCATGGAGGGATATTTTGCTGAAAAATGTAAAAGGACTTTCTTTGAATATTTCCCAGATTATTGCAATCGTCCTTGAGTCTTGCTGGTCCCAAAGAAGTGAGTATCTCATGTCTTAATTCGCTTTGCTTGGTAATTGGCAGTTTCCAAATTTAACTGGTCCCCAGGGATATATTTTTGCCTGAAAAATCTCAGGAACAGAGGAGCCCGGTGGGGTTACAGTCCAAAGGGCCGCAAAGGGCCGGACATGACTGAGCAGTGGGTTGCCGTTTCCTTCTCCAGGGGATCTTTCTGACCCAGGAATTGAACCCGGGTCTCCTGCACTGCAGGAAGATTCTTTACCGACTGAGTTATGAGGGAAGTCATTTTATTTATACCATAAAATGACCCAAATGTATTATTACACATAAGATATATATTACATGTAAAGTTACGCAAAAGTTCATTATTTTTGAAATGGGTTATATATAACACCGGCTTCCCAGGTGGCATAGTGGTAAAGAAACCACCTGCCAATGCAGGAGACACAAGAGACACAGGTTTCACCCCTGCGTCAGGAAGATCCTCTGGAGGAGGGCATGGCAGCCCACTCCAGTATTCTTGCCTGGTGAATCCCATGGACAGAGGGGCCTGTCAGGCTACAGTCTATGGGGTCGCAAAGAGTCAGACACAACTGAGCGGCTGAGCACACACATATATAACACATAAAGTATATTATATATTTATATTTTATATATTAAGCAATTTAAAATAATAAAATACATAGATGTATAACAAAAATATAAAATAATAATTAGGCAATTTGTGCTATTTTCAGATATCCTTAAAAACAAGCCTGAAATAAATGTTAAAATGTAAAAATGTTCAATATTAAAACACTAGATATTTACACTAGCACTATATTACATAAGTATGTGTAGTTACATCACGGGAAGTGAAAGTTGCTCAGTTGTGTCTGACTCTTTGCGACACCTATACTCCATGGAATTCTCCAGGGCAGAATACTGGAGTGGGTATCCATGGCCTTCTCCAGGGCATCTTTCCAACCCAGGGATTGAACCCAGGTCTCCGGCATTGCAGGCGGATTCTTTCCCAGCTGAGCCCCCAGAGAAGCCCAAGAATACAGGAGAGGGTAACCCATCCCTTCTCCAGGGGATCTTTCCCACCCAGGAATCCATCCGAGGTCTCCTGCATTGCAGGCGGACTCCTCATCAATGGAGCCAGGAGGGAAGCCCCGTTACATGATATGTATGTTACATTATAGCATAATATAACAAGGTCATACGAGCAAACCATACTTATAAGGAATAAAATCAGTAGTTAATAAATATGTATTTATCATAGTTCATAATGAAGTGATGTTATATCTCATGCACGACGCATAACTGTTAACAGCAGTGTACTGCAAACAGCCGGCCTGAGTCCCGAGTCTGGCGCCTTCACCCTGCGGCCCCAGGTGGGGCCTCTTCCTGGACCTGAAAACAGGCAGCAGGGTTGGGGGCGGGGGCGGGGCGGGGCGGGGTGGGGGAAGGGCGCGGCGAGCTCGCGCACGCGCACCGCAAAGGCCGGGCCGGCCAGCCCCACCCACCGCCGCCCCGGAAGTCCCGCCTCCCGGGGGCGGGGCCATGGCCAGGAGGAGAAACCTGGACCCGCCGCGCGGCCAGCTTCCGCGGGCCCGAGCGGCGGAAGCGGAAATGCGTCACAGGGGCGGGCGGCGGTGGCAGAGGCGGCGGCAGCGGGTCGCGTCTGGGGCGCCTCCGGCGGACGGTGGCGGCGGCGGCGGCGGCGCCGGGCGGGGAGGCCGGGCCTGCCGGCGTCGTCGGGGGCCCGCGGGAGCGCTGGGGCCGGGGCGGCGGCGGCCTGGTACGTGGACGGGGCCCCGTCCGCCGGGCGCGGGAGATCCCGGGGTGTCGGGGGGCCGGGGTCTGCCGGGGGCGGGGGGCCGGGGAGAGCGGACCCGCGGGGCGGGCGGCCGGGGCGCGGGTCTCGTGGGCCTGCGGGCTTCTGGAGTCGAGAGCCTTTGAGGGGTCTGGGAACGGGAGGCCTGGGGGTGACGGAGAGCTGGGGGCCGAGGGCTGCGGGGGGTCTCCCGAGGCGGGCAGGGCGGGTGTCTCGTGGGCCTGCGGGCCTGGGGGTGACGGAGAGCTGGGGGCGGGGGGTGGCGGGGGTCTCGTGGGCCTGCGGACTTGTGGGCGGGGAGCCTGGGGACTTGGGGGCGCGGGCTTTGGGGGTCGAAACCCTTTGAGGGGCCTGGGGGTGACGGAGTGCCCAGGGCCAAGGTCTGCGGAGGTCTCCCGGGGCGACCGGGGCAGGGGCCTCGTGGGCCTGCGAACTTGGCGACGGGGACTTCAGGGGTCGAAAGCCTTTGAGGGGCCTGGGGGTGACGGAGAACCGGGGGCTGCCGGGGCGCGGGTCTCGTGGGCCTGTGGACCTGGGGGCGAGGGGCCTGGGGGTCGGCCGGAGCGCGGGTCTCCTGCGTCTGCGGACTTGGGGGTGGGCGCCTGGGGACTTGGGGGCGCGGGCTTCGGGGGTCGAAAGCCTTTGAGGGGCTTGGGAGTGACGGACAGCCGGGGTCTGCGGGGATCTCCCGGGGGTGTTGAGAGCGGGGGTCTCCTGGAGGGGGCGGGGGGCGGGGGAGGGGACAAAGCCGATTGAGCAGAGGAGGTGAGGTCACCAGTGAGCTGCGTGGGTGGGGGGGTGGCGGGGGTTGGTGGACAGGGCCCGTGCAGGCGAATGGGAGTCCACCAGGGTCGCAGGTAAGCAGGCTGTACCGGGGTGGGGGGTGAAGCTAGGGGTTACTGGAGGTTGGAGGGGGTTACCGGGGCCACAGGGGGCGGCTGGGGAGAGAGAAGGTGGGAGATGGGGCGGTGGGGTGAGTATTTAGAGGGTGAATGCGATGGGGATCGTGTAGGGGCTGCCTGGGGTGTGTTGGCAGCGGGGGGTGGGTGGTGCAGTGCAGCGAAGGGGGGCTGGAGGTCGTCCCCAGGGTGCAGGGGCAACTGGGCGACCAGGGGAAATGGGAATCTCCAGGGTTCCTGGTAGGCAGTGGGCTTCCGGAGTCTCTGACTCAAGCTCTCTCTGAGGTCTTCGAGGTTTTCTGCGGGTGGAGGGGGGCTGTCGCCACTGCCAGCCCAGGCTGAGCCCCCTCAGGGTGCCCCAGACTCGGACAGGTGGCTCTTCCCTCTAGCTGGGACCCCTCCACCCTAGTCCCTGTGGCTTCTCTCAGGTCTGGGGGGGTGTGTGTGCTTAGTCGCTCAGTCGTGTCTCTTTGTGACCCCATGGACTGTAGCCCACCAGGCTCTTCTGTCGGTGGGATTCTCCAGGCAAGAATACTGGAGTGGGTTGCCATGCCCTCCTCCAGGGGATCCTCCTGACCCAGGGTTGAACCCGGGTCCGGGTAGGAAGCTCAGAGCCATCTGGTGGGCGGGCACACAGCCCAAGGCCACCTCTGTTACTGTTTGGTGTCCGTGGGTCAGGTCTGGCTGGCCCTGCTTTGCGGAAGTAGGCACCGGTCCGACCGGTAGGGAGAAGCTGGTTGAGGAGGAGGAGAGTGCAGTTAGCTCCCCGTCCGCGGCTTCCGAGAGGCCCCGCTGCTTTGATGGTTTTATCTGGGCACAGAGAAGGTGCTTCTGCCCACGGTGGAGATATTGAAGTCAACGGTCCTCAGCCGTTTTCTCAGCCTGAAAGTTGCTTCCTGTTTCTGCGGGCTTCCTCCTGCACAGACCTTCCCAGGTGCTTGTGGGGGCTGTCCCTTCCCCAGTGAGGCATCTGCAGCCTCCAGTGGAGGTGGCCTGTCCCCCACACCCCAAGGGCAGGGACCCCACCCATCTGGGCTCCCGCCACCCCAACCCTGGTGGAGCTGCCTCCGGGTATTGGGGGCAGCTCAGTGCTGAAGGAGGCTTGGGGCAGGCAAGTGTACCTAAAAGTTTTGCAAACCCAGTTTTTTTCCCTGTATTTGTGTAATCTGATTAAAAGGGCCCACATCTCCGGGGCTGGGGCTTCCCTGGTGGTTCAGACAGCAAAGCATATCTGCCTGCAATGCAGGGCACCCAGCTTCGATCCCTGGGTTGGGAAGACCCCCCCACTGGAGAAGGGAACAGCAGCCCACTGCAGTATTCCGGAGAATTTCACAGACAGAGGAGGCTGGTGGGTTACGGTCCACAGGGTGGCAGAGAGTCTGACACAACTGAGCGACTAACCCTGAGGGGCCTTCCCTGAGGCAGTGGCCAGGGTCAGGCAGGCTGAGGGCAGACGGGCCTCCCTGCCCCGTGCCGCGTGCTGGCCAGCCTGGGGGCAGGACACGCGGCTGGCCGTGAAGACGCAGCGTGCGCGTCTTGTGTTTCAGGCCCGAGGTCCCGGCTATGGCCGCGGCCACCATCGTGCACGACACGTCTGAGGCGGTGGAGCTGTGCCCGCCCTACGGCCTGTACCTGAAGCCCATCACGAAGATGACCATCAGCGTGGCGCTGCCGCAGCTGAAGCAGCCGGGCAAGTCCATCTCCAACTGGGAGGTGATGGAGCGGCTGAAGGGCATGGTGCAGCACCACCAGTTCTCCACGCTGCGCATCTCCAAGAGCACCATGGACTTCATCCGCTTCGAGGGCGAGGTGGAGAACAAGAGCCTCGTCAAGTCCTTCCTGGCCTGCCTGGACGGCAAGACCATCAAGCTGAGCGGCTTCTCCGACATCCTCAAGGTGCGTGCCGCCGAGTTCAAGGTCGACTTCCCCACGCGCCACGACTGGGACTCCTTCTTCCGCGATGCCAAGGACATGAACGAGACGCTGCCGGGCGAGCGGCCGGACACCATCCACCTGGAGGGGCTGCCCTGCAAGTGGTTCTCGCTGAAGGAGTCGGGCTCGGAGAAGCCGAGCGAGGAGGTGCTGGTGCGCGTGTTCGAGCGCTTCGGTGAGATCCGCAACGTGGACATCCCCATGCTGGACCCCTACCGCGAGGAGATGACGGGCCGCAACTTCCACACCTTCAGCTTCGGCGGCCACCTCAACTTCGAGGCCTACGTGCAGTACCGCGAGTACGCCGGCTTCATCCAGGCCATGAGCGCGCTGCGCGGCATGAAGCTCATGTTCAAGGGCGAGGACGGCAAGGCCGTGGCCTGCAACATCAAGGTGCGGGGGAGTCCGGAGGAGGGGGCGGCGGGCTGCGCCCCGAAGGGCCTCGGACACGGGGAGGGCTGCCTGGGGCCCCCATGCCGCGGGCGCAGAGTCTGTGTCTCAGGAAACGTGGGGAGAAGGGGGCACTCTCTCGCAGCCCTGGCCAGGCGACCCCCAGCCCGCCTTGAAATGAGACGGCGGTTTGTAGCATCATGGCCGCGGACTCTGGCTGGTGCTGGCTTTCCATGCCAGCCTGGTGGAGGAGTGGGGCCCCTCGGGGCTGCGAGCTGGGCCCGGGAGCTGGGTGGTGAAAGCAGCTGGCCATGGAGTCGGGGGTGCCCCGCTGCAGGAAGGGGAAGGGGCCACGCTCTGGCAGGCACCGGGGCAGGCAGGGCTGGCCTCTCGACGCGCTCATGTTTCCCGCAGAAGGGGCCCTCCCGGAAGGGGTGGGGTCCTGAGCGCTCCTTTCGAGCCTCCCCCACCCCCAGCCCCAACGTCCCTCCGGTCCAGGGCGTTTGGGGGTTTGGGGGCCTGCTGTCTGCGGTGAGCCTGAGGCAATTCGCCTGGTGGGCGCGGGGCCGTCTGCACGCGCAGGATGGTGCAAACTCGTTCTGACCCTGCCCCGCCCTGCCTCCGAAGGTCTCTTTCGATTCCACCAAACACCTGAGTGACGCCTCCATCAAGAAGCGGCAGCTCGAGAGGCAGAAGCTTCAGGAGCTGGAGCAGCAGCGGGAGGAGCAGAAACGGCGAGAGAAGGAGGCGGAGGAGCGGCAGAGGGCGGAGGAGAGGTGCGTGCTGCCGCGGCTGGGCTCCGCGGGCCTCAGTGCGTGTGCGTCCGCGGGCTTCGGTGCGCGTGCGTCCACGGGCTTCGGTGCGCGTGCGCGCGTGTCCCCTCGGACTCTGCGGCCCGGCCCCGCGCTGCCAGGGACCCGGCCTTCCCGCTGAGCCTCCCTGGGCGCCGTGCACGACCCTGCTGACACGGACATGGGATTTTTGTCCATGTTGCAGGTTTTTTGCGTTCAGGTTGAAGCTGCTTTAAAAGTGAAGTAGGGATGTGGGGGCGTTGCCGGCTTTTCCCAATAAGAGACGTTTAGGAGCCCTGTAAAGTAACTGAGATTCAGGCGTCTTGGGTCACTGACGCTTGTTTCCACTTTTGTGTTCTGGCACTAGTGGTAAAGAGCCTGCCTGCCGGCCAGTGCAGTAAACTTAAGAGAATTCAGGCCTGATCTCTGGGTTGGGAAGACCCCCTGGAGATGGGAAAGGCAGTCACTCCAGTATTCTTACCTGGAGAATCCCATGGCCAGGGGAGCCTGGTGGGTGCAGTCTGCGGTGCCCCAGAGAGTGGGACAGGACTGAGGGGACCCAGCACAGCGCGTTGTGAGCTCTCCAGGCGAGCTGACCAGCGTGGTGGGCTGGGTTTTGGAAAGGGAGCAGTTCTTGGTGCTCCATCGTGACTCCTGCACTTGGACGTTTCTTCCCCGCACTTGTCTGTGTGTGTGGGTGATGGGCGAGGTTTCTCTCGTGTGTCCACAGACCGTCGAGTCTCAGGCGAGCGTGGTCCGGGGTTCATTCCTCCCCGCCTGTGTGTGTGTCTGGGCTGACCTGACTTGGTGTCGCTCTGGCCTCGGGGCCTCTGTGCGGTTCCCGTTTGGTTCCGATGATGACTAACGCAGATTCGGGCCTGTCTCTGGGGTCAGCGCTTCCCCTCTCTGCCCCCTGAACCCAGTTCCAGGGCGGCAGGTGCCGGCGATGCTGCCGGCCTCCGTGCAGGCAGCCGGCGAGGGTATGCACGGGAGGAGCCTGGAGCGAGGCCGTGGCTGCAGAGGGGACAGACGCCTGGAGAGGGCGGGGTGTCCCGGCCGCGTCCTGGTGGCGGCCCGCGTGAGGGGAGCCGTTAGGACCTCACACTGGACGAGGCCCCGGGGGTCGGCGTGCCCACCGCAGGCAGAACTGGGGAGTGTTGCGGGATGCGGACCACAGGTCCTGGTCCCAGGCAGGCCTCGTCCTCTCTGCCACGATCGACCATGTCCGCCGCCCCTGAGCTGGGCGTCACAGAGGTTACCCCACAGCCTTTCTAGTGTCTCGGGACATGCGCTTCCCTCCACCTTCACATGAACATCGGGAAAACCGCTCTGAGGGTGGCCTTTGAGTTCAGGCAGCAAGGGGTGTCCTGGTGGGGACTCCAGCTCATAGCCCGCGGGGCGGTACCTCCAATGTGGCCAAGGAGGCTGGGCAGGGCTTGCCTGGGATGAAACGGCCTGCGGGCGCCCGGGAGGCCCACGGGTGTGCAGGGCTGTGTGTCCAAGCCCAGTTGGCCTCACTGTTAGCCCGCGGGCTGGCCCGGGAGCCTGGGCGGCTGTCCTTCGTCAGGGGCAAGTGAGTTTGGGTCCTTCGCTGCTAATGATGTACAGCGTGGCCTGCAACATTTATGTTCCTGGTCCTGGGCCCTTAGCTGGACAGGTGAGGGCCCTGGGCACTCAGGGCCCCTGAGCGGCAGCTCCTGACCAATCCCTGGTGCGGGAGACCTTCCGGTGTGTGGCCTGCTGGATGCCAGAGTCCTTGCGAGCTGCCTCGCTTCCCTGCATGGCCTGACCTCCACGACTGGGGCTTGGGTCCTCCGGCCTCCTTGTCCATGCTGTTTCTCTGCTGACCTGGCTCTTCTGCCGGGTCTCCTTCCTGGCCTTGGTGTCCCCGTGCCGTGTGCCTCTCCGCCGTGCCTGCCCTGCTGCTGACCTGAAGGTTAAATCTGAGGTGGTTCGAGTCGTCCGTGAGGACACACTCATTGGTTTTCCTGCCCCTGGAGGTCTGGATCCCTCCCAGTCGTGCTGGGGTCCTCATTACTGTGTGTGTAAAGGGTGCTGTTGGGTCTGGACTGGCCAGCACAGCGCGGGTATTTACGGAACCCCCACCGTCCGCAGGTGGTGTCTACGTGGTGACTTCACGGGTTTCCACAGACGGTGTGTGCTGTGGGGGCTCCTCCATCGGGGGACACCCCCCTCCCCAGAGCAAGCCAGTTGGGCCGTGTGTCACTGAGCGTGTGCCTTTTCTGCAAGTCCTCACGAAAGCTCGTGCAGTGCGTCCTCTCGGGGGCTTCCAGTAGCTGGGTGCTTCTGGAGCCTTCCTGCCACTGGGTGCATTCCTGCTCCCCTCCAGCTCTGGGGCTGGGGGCTCAGGGTGGGGAAGCCCGGGGCGGGGGTCTCTTGTGCAGTGGGCGTAGGCCTTGTCCAGCGTCCTGGCTGTGCCAGTGTGGTGCCAGTGTTGGAGGGCCTCCTCCCTGCGCCACTCCCGGTTCGTCTGCTGTGGTCCCTGCAGGAGCAGGTGATCTGCTGGAAAACTCCACTTCCCAGGCGTCCGCCTGTCCCTGCGTTTGTTCAGGTGCCTGGGCTGGGGTCGAGTTTAGCCAGGCTGTCCCTGGAAACACGGGGTGGAGAAGCCTCGCCCTCTGCGCCCCGCGCTCCTGGGGTCCTCGGCCACGGCTGACATGTCTGCGCGGACAGAGCGCTAAGGAGCTGAGCGCCGCGATCGCCGGCCCAGGCCGCCTTGCTGGACGGCCCCTTGGCCCTCACGGAGCCCGCGTGTCCCGCCCCCTCGCAGGAAGCAGAAGGAGCTGGAGGAGCAGGAGCGCGAGCGGAAGCGCGAGGAGAAGTTGCGGCGGCGCGAGCAGAAGCAGCGGGACCGCGAGCTGCGGCGCAGCCAGAAGAAGCTGGAGAAGCTGCAGGCGGAGGAGCAGCGCAAGCTGCAGGAGAGGATCCGGCTGGAGGAGCGCAAGCTGCTGCTGGCACAGCGCAACCTGCAGTCCATCCGGCTAGTGGCCGAGCTGCTGAGCCGCGCCAAGGTACGGGACGCCCCGCCCTTGGGAAGCTCCGCCCCGGGAAGCCCCGCCCACAGGGCCTGCCAGCCTATGGGGTGCCCCACCCATGGGGAAGCCCCGCCCACAGGGGCTGCCAGCCTATGGGGTGCCCCACCCATGGGGGAAGCCCCGCCCACAGGGGCTGCCAGCCTATGGGGTGCCCCATTCATGGGGAGGCCCCGCCCACAGGGGGGCTGCCAGCCTATGGGGTGCCCCACCCATGGGGAATGACCCGCCCACAGGGGCTGCCAGCCTATAGGGGTGCCCCACCCATGGGGAAGCCCCGCCCACAGGGGCTGCCAGCCTGTAGGGATGCCCCACCTGGGGAAGCCCCGCCCACAGGGGCTGCTAGCCTCTAGGGGTGCCCCACCCACGGAGAAGCCCCGTCCACAGAGACTGACAGCCTATGGGATGCCCCGCCCACAGAGGCTGCCAGCCTTTGGGGAAGCCCCGCCCACAGGGGGCTGCCAGCCTATAGGGATGCTCTACCCTGGGGGAAGACCCGCCCATGGGGGGCTGCCAACCCATAGAGATGCCATACCCTTGTGGATGCCCGGGTACTCAGGGAGGCTCAGCCCTTGAGACGCCCCGTCCCGAGGGAGGCCTGGCCTTCGCAGACACTCCGGTTCTCGCTGGCGCCTGGCTCAAGCCCCGGGGTGGCTTTCGTCGCGGGGGACCGTGGTTGCAGCACCCCGTGTCGCCCCGGGCCTGGGCTGTGCCGTGAGGAAGCGGCAGCGCTGTGGGTCCGGGTTCCCGCGCCCGGATGGCTGGCCCCACAGCCTCAGGGTGGCCGGGCTCCGCGATTCTCCCCACGCTGTGGCCACGTTGCCAGTATCCCTCAGGCCAGGCGTCCCTGACAGCCTGGGAGGACGGGGCGGAGCCCAGACTTGGCGCGGTCCTCGGAGCCGGGCCGTGCGCCCGCCCCCACCGCCGCGAAGCAAGCGGGTCCCTGCCGCTCCATGCGGGTAGCGCGCGTGGAGCCCGGGCAGGTCAGGCAGGCGCAGGGCGATCCTCACCTGACGTCTGGTTACAGTTGTGACTAGTCTGCGGGAAGGAGAGTGGGGTGCGTGCCGAGACCTATGGCCGTGTGTTCTTGTTGTGTGGTGAACACTGAAGACCCTGATCAGACTGGGCCTCCGCGCCTCCCACACCCACGCGGGACGTCAGCTGCCCGGGCCATAATCTGGGGCCCACGTGGCAGGGAGCGTGCACCGGAGGGCCCGGGCCGCCCTCGAGGCTCCCCCCACCCAGGGCTGTGCCAAGGGGGTTTGCCGGGCTTGCTCCTGGCTGACGATCGTGGCCTCCGAGCGTGCCATTGGGAGGGCCCTGGGCTGCCGGAGAAGGGCGCCCTTCTCGAGGGCTGTGCCCAGGAGCTTTACTGTTCTGCTTTCTGGCTGACGAGCGTGGTCTGCGAGCGTCCCATTTGGAGGGGCCCGGGCTGCCTGAGAGGCGTCCCCCCCTCCCCCACCCCGGTTGTGCAGAGGAGCTTCGCCGGACTTGTTCCTGGCTGACGATCGTTGCCTCCAAATGTGCCACCCTGAGGGGCCTGGCCCCCGGTAGGTGCCCCTCCCCAGGGTGGTGCCGAGGAGCTTTGCCAGGGGTCCCGGCTGACGTTCGTGGCCTCCAAGCGTGCCACCCGGAGGGGCCTGGCCCCCAATAGCCGCCCTTGCCCGGGGACTTGCTCCTGGCTGACGGTTGCAGGATCCCCGGTGTGGTCGGACCCGGCGGGCAGTGCTCCAGCTGGGCCGTCCTCGGAGCGCCCGCCCGCGCTCAGCCTGGCTCAGGCGCCGCCGCCCCCCTCTGTCCCGCAGGCCGCGAAGCTGCACGAGCAGGAGCACAGAGAGGAGAGCCTGCGGCTGCAGCAGCTGGAGGAGCGGCGGCGGCTGCAGGAGGCCGAGCTGCGGCGCGTGGAGGAGGAGAAGGAGCGCGCGCTGGGCCTGCAGCGTCGGGAGCGCGAGCTGCGCGCGCGCCTGCTCAGCCTGCTACTCAGCAAGAAGGCGGACGAGCCGCGCGCCGGCGCCGCCGCCGCCGAGCCGGGCACCGCCTCCCCCGCCGACCTGCTGCGGCCAGTGCTGGACATCCTGCACACTGTGTCGGCCTCAGCCGGCGCCGCGTCCCGCGACCGGGAGCCCGCGCCGCGGCCGGCCGCCCCCCAGAACCTGAACGGGAGCGTTGCCGCCGCCCCCGCCGCTGCCCAGGAGGAGGCGGCCCCGGGCAAGGAGGGGCAGGACCCTCGAGGCCCTGACGACGGCCCCTCGGAGAAGAGGTGCCCCGCCGTGCTGGCCTGCATCCCGGACAACACCCAGCAGCCCAAGGCTGCGCCCGCCGCCTGCGAGCCGAGCGCGCCCCGGAAGGACGTGCGCTCTGAGCAAGACAAGTGCAACCGGGAGCCCAGCGGGGGCGGGGGCCGGGCCGGCAGCGGGGTGGGCCGGGACGACGGCGGCGACAGCGAGCACAGGCACAAGCGCGAGCGCAGCGCGCCGCGGCGGCGGGCGGGCAGCCGCGAGGACGGCAGGCCGCGCAAGGAGCGGCGGGCGCACCGCAAGCGCTCGCACCAAGGCCGCAGCGTTAGCCCCGAGGAGCGCGGCCGCTCCCGCAAGTCCCGCAGCCGCAGCCGGGAGCGGCGGGGCCGGCGGGAGAAGAGCCAGAGCCGCGGCCGCGAGCGGGACCGCAGGGCCAGCTCCAGCCGGAAGCGCAGCCGCCACCGGCGGGGCGACGACAGGCCACGCTCGGGCTCCGCCGGCCGCCACCGCAGCGCCTGGAATAGGTAATGCAGGCCGCGCGCGCCGGGGCCGCCTTCCCAGAGACCGGCCGTGCCGCCTGCGCCCGGAGTGTCCCGTCGAGGAACGCCCGGCCCCAGGCTTTCCGGTGTCTCCAGGGAGCATCCCAGTGAGGAACGCACGGCTCCCGGCTTTTCGTCCAGACTTTGATCCAGGCCGCGGCCCTATTGCGTTTACCTCGTGATCACAAGCTTTGGTTTCTTCTCAAACTTGATCCAGTCGCTTTAATGTCGCTGGTCCTCCTGGATCAGGAGAAGCGCAGGGGGCTGCGAGCCTTGAGCATCGGAGAGCCAGCCAGGCGCACCCAGACCCGCGGCGCGGCGTCGGGCCACCCGCAGGGAGACACCGTGTCCTGACCTCACGGGAGCGGAGCCAGGCCGCGGTGACGGGACATAGCGGGTTCCAGTCCGGCAGCCGCGGCCCCACCGGGCATTACGAACACGAAGTCTCTCGCTGGAGGTCTTTGGTTTGTTTTTTTGTTTTTTTCTGTTTTTTTGTTTCGTTTTTCCCCCTTTTCTGTAGGGTTAATGTATCGGGAGTGAAGTTTGGGTGGGATGCCAAAGGCAAGTGTCTAGTAAAGCGTTTAAGTTACCGGAGAGGAAGCTGCGTGCTCAGAAACACGGAAATTCTTTAGGGGCGTGGGCTGGTGCGGAAGGGATACAGAAGGGTCCCAAACACACTTTCTACAAGTTCAAGTCATCCAACATACATGAGAAAAAGTGTCAAGTGGTACACAGGGATCCCAAACATTCACTTTTTACAAATTCAAGTTATTCAGCATAAAACAAACAAAAAAGCAGGTTGGTTTAAAATTAGCTTTCGTTTCTAGTCAAGGTTAGCCTGTGTGGTTTTTTTAAGAAGCCGTTTTGCTAAATTATTTTTACTTGGAACGTTTCAGATTTAAGGCTGCAAACTTGTTAAATTTTATAATTGTTGGCTTCTCCAAGGGAAGCTCAGAAATACTTAAAAATAGCTGTAACGTCCACCTTAGGGGAGAGGGTGTTTATTCCAGTTTGCATTTTTATGGTAAAATAAAATCTTTTTTCCAATGAACTCATGTCTCCCTTACGTGGGGTTTTTTGTTTTGTTTTCAAGTTCTTTAGGCTGTGTCGCTAGTTGAGCATAATCTAGCATGTTTGCGATCACTTGGTCATTTGTTCATTTCACATGCTGTTACTGTGCTGAAATAACTCTGTGGAGGACAGCATGGGTCCCGAGAGGCATTTGATTTGTTTGCAAGTGAAAGTGTTAATCACTCAGTCGTGTCCTACTCTTTGCAACCCTGTGGACCGTAGCCCACCAGGCTCCTCTGTCCGTGACATTCTCCAGGCAAGAATACTGGAGTGGGTTGCCATTTCCTCCTCCAGGGGACCTTCCCAACCCAAAAATTAAGCCCTGGTCTCCTACATTGGCTGGGAGATTCTTTGCTGTCTGAGACACTGTTTAGTGAGTTCACAGAAGCAATTTTTGTTTTAAAGCTACAGTGCCATCTTGAAAAAAACAGTGGAAAGAAAGTGGTTCTTTTCTAACCTCGAGGTAGTAGATAGGTGCTGGTGCCCCTGCAGGGACCCTGGTTCTGAGAGAGGGGAGACTGAGTCACTAACTCGTGTCTATCTCTTTGCCAACCCATGGACTTGTGCACGCTCACTGTCTCCCAGGACTGGCTCAGACCCATGTCCATTGATCTGTGAGGCCATCCAACCATCTCATCCTGTGTCGTCCCCTTCTCCTCCTGCCTTCCATCTTTCCCAGAATCACTGTCTTTTCCAATGAGTTGGCTCTTTGAATCAGGCTGCCCAAGTAGTGGAGCTTCAGCTTCAGTCCTTCCAGTGAATATTCAGGACTGATTTCCTTCAGGATGGACTGGTTGGATCTCCTCGAAGTCCAGGGGACTCTCAAGAGTCTTCTCCAACACAACAGTTTGAAAGCACCAATTCTTTGGCGCTCAACTTTCTTCATGGTCCAACTCTCACACCCGTATATGACTGCTGGAGAAACCACAGCTTTGACTCTATTGGCCTTTTATCGGCAAAGTGATGTCTCTGTTTTTTAATAGGCTGTCTAGGTTTGTCAAAGCTTTTCTTCCTAGGAGAAAATTAATTTATTTCTGGCTGCAGTCCCATCGGTGTGATTTGGGAGCCCACCTGTTACTGCTTCCACTTTTTCCCCTGCTATTTGCCATGAAGTAACAGGACCGGGTGTCATGATCTTAGTTTTCTGAATGTTGAGTTTCATGCCGGTTTTTTCACTCCCGACTTTCACCCTCATCAAGAGAGTCTTTAGTTCCTCTACAGTTTCTGCTATTAGAGTGGTGTCATCTGCATATTTGAGGTGGTTGATATTTCTCCCGGCAGTCTGGATTCCATTGTGTGCTTCGTCCAGCCCAGCATTTCGCATGATGTCCTCTGCATAGAAGTTAAATAAGCAGGGTGACAATATACAGCCCTGACGTACACCTTTCCTATTTGGAACCAGTCTGTTGTTCCATATCCAGTTCTAACTGTTGCTTCCTGACCTGCATACAGGTTTCTCAGGAGGCAGGTCAGGTGGTCTGGTATTCCCATCTCTTGAATTTTGCACTGTTTATTATGATCCACACAGTCAAAGGCTTTAGCATAGTCAGTGAAGTGTAGAGGTAAACGTTTTTCTGGAATTCCCTTGCTATTTCTGTAATCCAGCGATTTTTGGCAATTTGATCTCTGGTTCCTCTGCCTATTCTAAACCCAGCTTGAGCCTCTGGAAGTTCTCGGTTCAGTTACTGCTGAAGCCTGGCTTGAAGGATTTTCAGCATAATTCTCGCTGGCATGTCAAATGAGTAAAATTGTATGGTAGTTTGAGCATTCTTGAGCATTGTCCTCCTTTGGGATTGGAATGAAAACTGACCTTTTCCAGTCCTGTGGCCACTCCTGAGTTTTCCAAGTTGGTTGCCATGTTGAGTGCAGCACTTTGACAACATCATCTTTCAGGATTTGAAATAGCTCAACTGGAACTCCATCACCTCCACTAGCTTTGTTCGTAGTGATGCTTCCTAAGGCCCACTTGGTTTCACACTCCATGCTGTCCGGCTCTAGGTGAGTGACCACACCATCATAGTTATCTGGGTCATTAATGTCTTTTTTTGTACAGTTCTTCTGTGTATTCTTGCAACTCTCCTTCATCTATTATGCTTCTGTTAAGCCGTTACCGTTTTCTGTGCTTTTTCATGCCCATCCTTGCATGAAGTGTTCCCTTGATGGCACCAGTTTCTTGAAGAAATGTCTAGTCTTTCCCATCCTGTTGTTTTCCTTATTTCTCTGCATTGTTCACTTAAGGAGGCTTTCTTCTCTCTCTCTGCTGCTCTCTGGAACTCTGCATTCAGTTGGTATATCTTTCCCTTTCCCCCTCGCCTTTCACTTCCCTTCCTTCCTGAGCTGTTTGTATAGCCTCCTCAGACAACCAGTAACTCTCCGGGTGACTCAGCGGTAAAGAGTCCGCCTGCAATGCAGTAGCCCCGGGAGATTCAGCTTCTATTCCTGGGTCGGGGAGAGTCCCCGGGGGAGGAAATAGCAACCCACTCCACTATTCTTGCCTGGAGAATCCCATGAACAGATGAGCCTGGTGAGCTACAGCCCGTGAGGTCACAGAGAGTCAAACACGCCTGAGCACGCACGCATGCAGAGAACCACTTTGCCTTCTTGCAGTCGGAACTCTGCACACGTCCGCCATCCGCAGATTCCACCAGCCTTGCCTGAGAACGGTATTTACCATCTAAGCTTGGTTGAACCGGGTGATGCAGAACCACGGATGCAGGAGATGGAACTGTGGGACTTTAACATGAGAGAACTTTGACACCAACAGTGGGTCCTTGGAACCCCACCCAGGGTGATGGCGTCATGAGCCGGGGAGGCGTTTGGGAGGTGACAGGTTATGAGGGTGGAGCCCCCGTGCCCATCTTCATAGAAGACTCCGCAGGGAGCTCCCTCATCCCTCCCACCACGGGGGGACACAGCGAGAAGACAGCCTCTGAGAACCAGGAAGAGCCCTCAGCAGACGCTGAATATGCCCCCGCCAGGATCTTGGATGTGCAGCGTCCGGGAGCCTGAGGAGTGTGCTCTTGTTTCTAGGGCCCCCTCACCTGCTCTGAGACGGCACGGGAGCCGCAGGTAACCGACCCCAGGTGATGCCTCAGAGCAGCCAACCGCGTCCCCTCTTGCTTTAGGGCAGCAAGCTGCATCATCCCACGGTGCAGTCTCCAGGCTGAAAAGAAACGAAAAATGTTACTCCCTTAAAGAAGAAAACACGGGGATAGCAACAGTACTTACCACTATCCTCGCTGATGGTAATACAAGGGGAAAGTGCTGACAGGAAGGTGGAGAAATTGGCTGCTTTGGCTCTGCTGGTGGGAAGACCCGGGCAGCTGCCGCGGGAGACAGGTGAGCAGCTTCTCAAAATAAGTCAGACATGGAGAAGGAAATGGCAACCCACCGCCGGACTGTTCCCTGGAGAGTTCCACGGACAGACCCTACCTTCCATGGGGTCGCAAAACGCTTGAAAAGTCAAACATAGAAATTCCGTGGGACCGACTTGTCCCACTGCTACACATACACCCGAAAGACATGAAAAGAGTTGTCTGGGAAAGACGTGGACAGCAATTTTCATAACAGCGATGTTTACAACGGCCATAAGTATGGAAATTACCCAGGTGCATGGATGGATGGATAGTTGGTGGGTGGGTGGATGGGTGAGTGAGTGGATAAATGGATGGATGGATGGGTAAGTGGGTGGATGGATGGGTAAGTGGGTGGGTGGATGGACATAAGTGGGTGGATGCGTGGATAAGTGGGTGGGTGGATGGATGGATAAGTAGGTGGGTGGATGGACATAAATGGGTGGATGCACGGAAAAGTGGGTGGATGGATGGATAGGTGAATGGATGGCTGGGTGAGTTGATAAATGGATGGATGTCTAGGTTGATGGATGGATGGCTGGGTTGATGGATAGGTGGATGGGGGGATAAGTGGCTGGGTGGACAGATGGATAAACAGCATGGGGTCCATGCACACAGTGGAATATGATGCAGCCAAGAAAAGGAGTGAAGCTCCGACAGGCTACAACGTGGGTGAACCCTGAACACACGATGCCTAGTGAGACAGGCAGACGCAGAAGTCAGACACTAGTGTGACTCCGTTGACAGTAAACGTCCAGAACAGGCAAATCCACAGCGACAGGAAGTGGGTTCGTGGTGCCAAGGACGGGAGGGAGAGGATGAGGAGTGACTTTTAATGGGGACAAGGTCTCCTTGGTGGGGTTGGGAATGTGATGTGATAGACGTGATGTCTCCCCAGCACTGTGAAAGGCCTGAGATCCTGCCAGTTCACTTAAAACAGTTATACGGTATCTGCATTTTTGTTGTTGCTCACTCGCTCTTTGCGACCCCATGGACTGCAGCACGCCAGGCCTCCCTGTCCATCACCAACTCCTGGAGTTTACTCAAACCCATGTCCTTCGAGTCAGTGATGCCATCCAGCCATCTCATCCTCTGTCGTCCCCTTCTCCTCCCGCCTTCAATCTTTCCCAGCATCGGGTTCTTTTCCAATGAGTCAGTTCTTCACATCAGGCGGCCAAAGGATTGGAGTTTCACCTTCCGAATTAGTCTTTCCAGTGAATATTCAGGGTTGATTTCCTTTTGGATGGATTGCTTTGATTCTTCACTCAACATTGATTATTTTACTTGAATAAAAAAGTAAGGAGGGTGTTTTGGCTTCCACTTTTGACTTCTCCTTTCCCTGGGCTCTGGAGGATCACTTGGTCTAATGACTGTACAAAACTCGGGTCCACTCACCTGCACAGAGTTAGAAGCCAACCTCCTGACCGTGGGTGGTGGTGAAGGAGAGGGGCAGCTTTATCACAGCAGGTGCTGGACAGGTGTGGGCGGGTGCTCAAAAAGGGCAAAGTCCTCCAGAAGGGTTTCAGGCAAACTTCTTTAAAAGGCCAACGTGCTGCCGGAGGGGCCGTCTGAATGTCTGGGATCAGCTGGTGCAGTGAGACAAGGTCACAGCCCGGGGTCACGGGGGTGGAAGGTCCACAGCGTCAGTCCTCAGGCACCAGTCTGAGGGCTCCTTGCTCCTGGGGTGCTTAATTTCAGCCACCTAGTGGTGGTGTTCGGTGTCTGCAAAACAATTCCGGAAGTGTGCATCAGAAACTGTTAGCCAAGAACTTTAGGGAGGAAGTGAATCCGAGGGCGTGGGGAAGGGGGTCTCTCCCTGCAAAGGCGCCTTGGGATCCTGCTCGGTTATAAGGATTTCCCTGGGCGCTTCGGACTTTGTCAAGGTTTCCGTTCAGTCGCTCAGTCGTGTCCGACTCTTTGCGACCCCATGGACCGCAGCACGCCAGGCCTCCCTGTCCATCAACTCCCAGAATTTACTCAAACTCATGTCCATC
This sequence comes from Cervus elaphus, assembly GCF_910594005.1. NCBI lineage: Eukaryota > Metazoa > Chordata > Mammalia > Artiodactyla > Cervidae > Cervus > Cervus elaphus. The sequence goes on along the minus strand of NC_057848.1, from coordinate 179,151,368 downwards.
GAGTCGGTGATGCCATCCAGCCATCTCATCCTCTGTCATCCCCTTCTACTCCCGCCTTCAATCTTTCCCAGCATCAGGCTCTTTTCCAATGAGTTGGTTCTTCGCATCAGGTGGGCGGGCAAAGGATTGGAGTTTCAGCTTCAGCATCAGTCTTTCCAATGAACACTTAGGCCTCATTTCCTTTCGGATGGACTGGTTGGATCTCCTTGCAGTCCAAGGGACTCTCAAGAGTCTTCTTGTAATCCCCAGACATCGGGCAGCCCCGCCCTCTCAGGCCAAGGGGAAAAGACAGGATGGTGTGGACCCCGCCCTCGCGCCCCCAGGTCCCCCCCACGTCCCCCCATCCCAGGATCAGACGATACCATCTTCCTCACGCCCGCTCAGCACCTCCTTACCATCAAACCCCCGCTGCAAGACAGAAGAGTTGCGGGTTCCCCCTCTAAGAGATGAACCCCGCCATCCACCAGTCCCCCAGCGCTCTATGACCTCCAGTTACTCGTAATGTAGCCACGCGTTCCGGGAAAACACTCACTCAGACGGACAATGCAGATAGTGGAGTGCAGTTCATTACACCGGCGGGCCCAAGGCAGAGTCTCCTCGTAGCCGAGGACCCCGACCAGTTTTTGTGAAAATCTTATATACCCTAAGTGTACATGCCCAAACCCACCTCCCCAAATTCCCTGAAAGGAGTCTGAACAAAGGAAAAAGAAAGATACAATCAAAGTTAACCCGAGATTCATATGCCTTACGCCTAGGTGGTTAACAGTGGACAATTATCAGTAGGCCTGTGGTCATACCCCAACAAGCAGAATAGAATGTGTGATTCTATGCACTTACACAGATAATTAGGGTCTTCTTTGAGGCGACGGAGAGTCTAGGTACAAATCCTGGGGCTCTTCCATGGTGGAGGGGGGGGCCCTGGTTTTCCGGTTGGTATCGTTTACATAGATATTGGGCATAGAGGTCAAAGTCCACGTTCCCACCTGAGATGGAGTCCTGCTCTCAAGGTGGCGCCTCTTCTGTCTGTTCCCCCCTTCAGTAAGAAATCCGTAGGGGTTTTCTGGGGTGTGTGTGACAAATGGCCACGAGCTGGGGGCTTAAATAGGAAACACTCGTCGTGCGTGATTCTGCCCAGGCATGTCCGACTCTTTGGTGACCCCAGGCCCTGTAGCCCTCCAGGCTCCTCTGTCCATGGGGATGTTCCCCTGTAGCTGAGATGGTGAAGAATCTGCCTGCCACGCAGGAGACCCGTGTTCAAAGAGTCGGACATTACTGAGGGACTAACACATGCACTGCAGTGGGTTGCCGTTTCCTCCTCCAGGGGATCTTCCTAATCCAGGGATCGAACCTCGTCTCCTGGGTCTCCGGCATTGCAGGCAGATTTTTTTTTTTTTTTTTTTCACTAGCTGAACCATTGGGGAAACTAAGAAACACTCATGCTCCCCCTAAGATCGAAGAGTCCACAGGCCACAACTAAGACCCAGTGCAGTCAAATAAATAAATGTTACTTAAAAATCCACACGTTGATTCCCTGCAGGGCCCCTGCGGTAGGAAGTAGGAATGTGGAGTTTCTTCAAAGTTAACCCGAGGAACTGAGGGCACTCTTGCGAAAAGGAAACCAGATGTCTGCGGTCAAGGGGTCCCAGGGCTGAGCTCCCTGCAGAGGCTCCAGGGGAGGGTCCTTCCCGCCTCTTCCAGCTTCTGGGGGCTCCAGGCGTCCGTCCCTGGGCTGGTGGCCGCCTCCCTACCGTCTCTGCCTCCGTCTCCACGTGGCTTCTCCTCTGTGTCCCTGTCTCTCCTCTTCTGTGTCTTATAAAGACTCTGTCCTTGGGTTTAGGGCCACCCCCATCCAGGAGGACCTCATCTCAGACCCTTCACTCCATCACATCTGCAGAGACCCAGGAATTTTAGGGGAACAGTCTTCAACCCAGAGCAACATCCCAGTTTCAGAGATGTTAGATGTTTTTGTTTTATTGTTATTTTTTCCTATGTTGTGGCCTCCTGCAGTAAGTGGGTTCTTAATTCCCCGACCAGGGATTCAACCTGTGCCCTCTGTAGTGGAAACTGCACTGCCAGTGAAGTGCCTTAAAAAAAATTTCTTCTTAATGTGTATTTTGGAATTGTGCAACCATTTCTCATGTAATGACTGGTGGTTTAGTCCGTAAGTCACGTTTGACTCTCTGTGACCCCATGGACTGTCACCGGCCTGACTCCTCTGTCCATGTGATTCTCCAGGCAAGAACACTGGAGTGGGTAGCCATTTCCTTCTCCAGGGGATCTTCCCGCCCCAGGGATCGAACTTGGGTCTCCTGCACTGACAGGATAAAGTGGACACTTTATTGACCGAGCCACCCAGTGACTAGCTCGTGTTGAATCTCTGATTTTTACACATCAGACCTGGAGTGTTTTAGAAGCCAAAAACCTGATTTCCGGATTCAGGGGATCCAAGCTGGCCCAGGGGCAGGTCTCTGAATGGCCCCTCCCCCGGCAACGCGCACTCGCCATCAAGGTTGAGGATTCGGGCAGATAAACATCCTGTTCCTTCAAGTCCCATCGTGGGTCCTGAGGTCAGAGACTGTGGCCACCAGGAGGGTGACCGTCCATCTGGAGAATGAGATGTGCTGATGGTCAAATAGTCAGAGGCTCTGAGCCCATGGATCCGACCCCCATCCTTCCCTAGTTGTTGTTCACCTGCCAGTTGTGTCTGACTCTTTGCGACCCCATGGACTGCAGCACGCCAGGCCTCCCTGTCCATTACCAACTCCTGGAGCTTGCTCAAAGTCATGTCCATCAAGTCGGTGATGCCATCCAACCATCTCATCCTCTGTCATCCCCTTCTCCTCCCGCCCTCAATCTTTCCCAGCATCAGGGTCTTTTCCAAGGAGTCAGTTCTTTGCAGAATTACTCGTCTGGCCTCTGATCTGTTCAGTTCAGTTCAGTGGCTCAGTCGTGTCCGACTCTTTGCGACCCCATGGACTGCAGCACGCCAGGCCTCCCTGTCCATCACCAGCTCCCGGAGCTTGCTCAAACTCATGTCCATAGAGTTGGTGATGCCACCCAACCATTTCATCCTCTGTCGTCCCTGATGAGTTTCTGTTGATTAAGGAGGCGAAGAAACCCTGGTCACTTAACACTTTCTGCTCCTGGAAGAGTGAATCCAAGGTCTGACCTTGAATTTCACGGTTCATTCTCAGGGCGGAGCTGATCCTCTTCAACCCTCCATCTCATCACTAAACTAATCGCCTTAAGTGAAGACCTGGGATTGATTCCACAGCCTCAGGAGATCTGGCTGAGAAAGGGCTGCTGGCGGTTTAACTAAGCAAATGCACTCAATGGGCCAGTCGCTCTGTCCTCCTGTGGGTCCCTCCGGAGGGTCCCCCGCCACCTTCCCCTTTAGGCTTTCTGACAATATACCTTTATTGGAACCCTGTCTACCACCTGTTTTGTCAATAAAGCTTTATTGGAACCTTGTTCCAACACATGTCTGGTCAATAAAGCTTTATTGGTATCTGTTCCAGCACCTTTTTTGTCAATAAAGCTTTAATGGTATCTGTTCCACCACCTTTTTTGGTCAATAAACCTTTATTGAAACCCTGTTCCACTACCTTTTTTTTTGTCAATAAAGCTTTATTGGAAACTTGTTCCAACACCTGTCTGGTCTATAAAGCTTTATTGGTATCTGTTCCACCACCTTTTTTTTTTTTTTTGGTCAATAAAGCTTTATTGGAACCCTCGCCTGCCCAGCCACGAAGCAAAGAGGACCTCTCTGAGACAGAGCGTTGGTTCATAGTTGGAGCTTTCCCCCAGCCCCTAATCCAGCAGGGCGTCCCCAGAAACAGGGCATGAGGTATGGCGTGGTCAGCGGACACCGAGGTCCTGCTTGCTGGGGTTCAGGGTGGAAGAGGGCAGGGAGCCCCTGCAGTGGGGGGGGGGGGGGGTGGAAGCTGAAGCGCCCATCTGGGCTCTGAGTCTATGAAGCTGAGCGTCAGGGATGGCTGGGAAGGAGAGAGTGTATGCCCAGGGCGGCTGGGGCGGCCCACAGCTGGACACCAGCTCAGGGCAGGTTCTGCGCTTCCTCCGCCAGCAGCGGGGCTCACCACGGTCCCTGGCGATTGAAATGCCGCTGCTGGAAATAACTGATCACCCTGATAGACGGGGATGCATTGACCACGCCGGTGTACAAGATTGAATCACGGCTCCCCAAACAGCTCACGTCCTCACCCCCAGAACCTGAGAACCTGACCTTGTTTGGACAAAAGTTCTCTGCAGACGTGATGGACTGAAGGGTCTGAGATGAGGTTCCTCCTGGATGGGGGTGGCCCTAAACTCAAGGACAGGGTCCTCATAAGACACAGAAGAGGAGAGACACGGACACAGAGGAGAAGCCATGTGGAGACGGAGGCAGAGACGGGAGGGAGGCAGACACCGGCCCAGGGAAGGACCCTCCTCGGAGACTCTGCAGGGAGCCCAGCCCTGGGACACCCTGACCACAGACGTCTGGTCCCTGGGACTTGGGGAGGATGGATGTCTGTGGTTTTAATCCCACAGTCTGTGGTCATTTGTTACAGCTGCACCCGAGACAATTAATAAATGCCTCCCCCCACCTCCACACCCCATATGAAGGGCCCAGAGAGTGAGTCATCATCCCTAGTGATTAGTGGGCACATGGGTTTGGGACCAGTTGCACCGCTGATGGTACAAGCGTGGGACGGGGGCTAGGGGTGACAGGCGATTTTTGGGCTGTGTGCTCATGAGAGACAGAAGGAGTGAACAAAAGCCCCAGGGGTCCCCTGTAAGCTCTCTCATCCCCGTCACCAGGCTGACAGAATCTCCTTGAATGATCCGTCTTGGGCTCGTTCCCTGGCATCCAGCTTGTGGGGTCAGCAGTGACGCCCTGGCCATCCGCCCAGGCTGCTCACGGACTGGTGAAGCCCAAAGCTAAGAGAGCCGAGGTCCCTCCAAGCCAGACTGGCAGGGAAGGAAGATGTGTTCCCAGAGGGGTGAGGGCTATCGTCTCCTGAAGGAATACGCCAATGGCTTCATGGTCTCCCAGGTAGGAAGAGGCTCCACAGGCCGGGGTTCTGTTCCCGGGAGGTGAGGAGGACGACAGGGACTCAGTGCTGAGTGAGGACGGGGTCTCCTCCGGGGGTTGCAAGAGTGTGCTGGAACTCTGGGCGTGTCCACGGGCAGAAGCTTGGCCATCAGGTCCTGGGGCTCTTCTAGGGATGTGTTGACCCTCGTGGAGTGGCGTCTCAGAATGACATTTGTAGGGGCTTCCCTGGTGGTTCATTTGGTGAAGGATCTGCCTGCAATGCAGGAGGTCCAGGTTCCATCCCTGGGTCGGGCAGATCCCCTGGAGGAGGAAATGGCCACCCACTCCAGTATTCTTGCCTGGAGAATCCCACGGACAGAGGAGCCTGGTGGGCTGCAGTCCCTGGGGTCACAGAGAGTCAGACATGACTGAGTGACTAACACTTTTTTCACTGTTAGTGAAACAAGGGTTCATGCCATCTTACTAGAATAAAACAATATAAACCGAGTATTCATAAATAGCATCTCAATAGAACAAAAGGTGAATCCAACGTTGAGAATAAAACTTAATAGAATTTGAGCAGAACAGCAGACTTAATAAAATCTCGGATGGGTTGGGAGACTGCGATTGAGACATATACACTGTTGATCGTGTGTATAAAACAGATGCCTAATGAGAACCGACTGTAAAGCTCAGGGAACTCTGGGTTTTGTGGTGACCTACACTGGAAGGAAATCCAAAAAAAGAGGGGATATATGTATAAATGACAGCTGATTCCCTTTGCTGTCCAGGAAAAACTAACACAACGTTGTAAAGCCACTGTACTCCTGTAAAATTAACTTTAAATATTTCAATAGAACAAGAGTGAATCCAGTGTGAAGAGAATAAAAGTAAATACAACATGAGTAAAATGAGAGACTGAATAAAACTCAATAGAAGGACGTCCCTGGGGGCCCAGTGCCTGAGACTCTGCGTTCCCAACCCAGGGGCCCCGGGTTCAACCCCTAGTCGGGGTTCAACCCCACATACCACGACTAAGAGCTGGTGGAGACTAATGAATAAATAAATAAAAATAATTAAAAAACTCAATAGAATAAAATCTGAATACAACCTTAGTAGACTGAGTTCAAAACATCTCACTCGGACAAGAGGGATTGCAACTTTCCTATAATAAGAGTTAATACAACCTCAGTGGAAATGCCAATGCCATGTTAGTCGGATAAAACGTAACACAAGCTCAATGGGACCATTGATAAAAATCTCGATAGAAAGAGAGCGCACCCAGCTTTCAGAGAATAAAACATACTACAGCCTTACAGAAGAAGAGTTGATACGACATTGGCAGACTCAGAGCAGATACCATCTTAATAGAATATGGCTGAATACAACCTTCGTACGAGGAGAGCTAATAAAATATGAATAGAAGAAAACCTGAATGCAATCTAAATGGGGTGAGAGTTTATAATAGCTCAATAGAATAAGAGTGCACCCAATGTTAAGGCAGGAAAATGTACTACAATCACACAGAATAAGAGTTCATAAAATCTTCATACGTAGAGAGTGAATGAAACCCGAATACCGGGGCTTACACAATCATAGCAGGTAAGTGTTAGTCACTCAGTCGCGTCTGACTCTGTGACCCCATGGACTGCAGCCCGCCAGGCCCCTCTGTCCATGGGATTCTCCAGGCAAGAATGCTGGAGTGGGTTGCCATTTCCTCCTCCAGGGGATCTTCCCAACCCAGGGATCAAACCCAGGTCTCCTGCTTTGTCAGGCAGATCCTTCACTGTCTGAGACACCAGGGAAGCCCCAGGTGTGCTTGTCCGTGGAAAGCCTTGAACAAAGAGTAAATAAAACCTGAATACAGGAGCTTGCGCAATTACAGCAGAGTAAGAGATCATGCCAACTCCACAGAACAAGAATCAGCGCAACTTTAACAGGGTGAGAACTGATTCCATGTTAATAGAATACGACTGAATACAACCTTCGTGCAAGGAGAGTTAATAAAATCCTAATAGAAAAAGTATCTGAATGCACTCCTAATGGACTGTTCATGACGTCTCAATAGAACAAGAGAGATTATAACTTAATATAATTAGAGTTAGTATGAAGCTCACTGCAAGAGCTGATACCATCTTAAGAGGATAAAGCTTAATACAATCTTAACATAGTAAGACTTTGAGCGACCTATTAAGGATAACAACTAATAGAACCTTAAGAAGAGTAGATACAATCTTAACAGAATAAGAGTTAGTACAGTCTTAATAGGAATGGATACAGTCTTTTTAATGTAAACAGTTAATTTTATATTGGGGTATAGCCGATTAACAGTGTTCAGATGGGCAGCAAAAGGGACTCAACTATACACACACATGCATCCTTTCTCCCCCAAACTCCCCTCCCATCCAGGCTGCCACGTGACATTGAGCAGAGTTCCCCGTGCTGTCCAGCAGGTCCTTGCTGGTTCTCCATGTTAAACACAGCCGTGTGTCCATGTCCATCCCAGACTCCCTGACTGTCCCTTCCCCCATCCTTCCCCCTGGTGACCATCAGGTTATCACAGAGTATTGAGCAGAGTTCCCTGTGCTGTCCAGCAGGTCCTTGCTGGTTCTCCATGTTAAACACAGCCGTGTGTCCATGTCCATCCCAGACTCCCTGACTGTCCCTTCCCCCATCCTTCCCCCTGGTGACCATCAGGTTATCACAGAGTATTGAGCAGAATTCCCTGTGCTGTCCAGCAGGTCCTTGCTGGTTCTCCGTGTTAAACACAGCAGCATGTCCATCCCAGACTCCCTGACCATCCTTTCCCCCGCCAACCATAAGTTCATCTTCTAAGTTTGTGAGTCTCTCTGTGTTCTGTAAGTTCTTCTGTGTCATTTCTTTACAGACCCCACATATGAGGGATGTCGTGTGATATCTCTCCTCCTCTGTCTGACTCGCCCTCCTGAGAGTGTGAGTCTTCTGAGAACTAAAGCTGACCCTGGCTTCTGTCATTGCCCCGAGGTCCTCTTTGCTGCCTGTGAGCTGGGGGTGTTTGAGCTCCTGGCCGCGGCCCCGGAGCCCCTGGACTCAGCGGCAGTGTCTGCACGGCTGGGCGCCAGCCCCCGGGGGACAGAGCTGCTGCTGGACGCCTGTGTGTCCCTGAAGCTGCTGCAAGCGGACGTGAGCGGAGGGAAAGGTAAGCGCCCTGGCTCTTTGGAAGAAGGCATTTTCAGGGTGCACCCTCAGCACAGTTTTCTGCCTTTTTTTTTTTTTTGTCCTGGAAAGAGCCACAGAGTAAGTCTTCTCAGCCTGGTGGCCCGGCCACGGGGTCTCTGCAGATGACACCATCTCCGCCTTGGGAGCATCAGAGCTGCTGGAGGCAGACAGGTGGGCAGGGATGAATCCTAATAAAGCTTTATTGACCAAACAGGTGGTGGAACAGGGTTCCAAGAAAGCTTTATTGATCAAACAGGTGGTGGAACAGGGTTCTAGTAAAGCTTTATTGGCCAGGCAGGTGGTAGAACATGGTTCCAATAAAGCTTTATTAGCCAGACAGGTGGTGGAATAAGGTTCAAGGAAAGCTTTATTGACCATACAGATGCTGGAACACGCTTCCAGTAAAGCTTTATTGTCAACACAGGTGGTGGAACAGGGTTCCAAAAAAACTTTATTGACCAAACATGTGGAACAGGGTTCCAGTAAAGCTTCATTGGCCAAACAGGTGGTGGGACAGGGTTCCAATAAAGCTTTATTGACCAAACAGGTGTTGGAACATGGTTCCAATAAAGCTTTCTTGACCAGACAGGTTTGGAATGGGGTTCCAATAAAACTTTATTGATCAGGCAAAGGATGCAACAGCGTTCCAATAAAGCTTTATTGATCAGACAGGTGGTGGAACAGAGTTTGAATAAAGCTTAATTGGCAAAACAGGCGGAGAAACAGGGTTCCAGTAAAGCTTTATTGGCCAGACAGGTGGTGGAACAGGGTTCTGATAAAGGTTTATTAACAAAACAGGTGGTGGAACACTGTTCCAATAAAGCCTTGTTCACCAGAGAGGTGGTAGACAGGGTTCCAATAAAGATTTATTGATAGACAGGTGGTTGGAACAGGGTTTCAATAAAGCTTTATAGACCAGACAGGTGGTGAAACAGAGTTACAATAAAGCTTTTTAGCAGAGCAAGTGATGGAACAAGGTTCCAATAAAGCTTTATTGACAAAAACAGATGGCCGAAACCTGTTACCAAAGTTGGGTTGTCATTTGCTGACTGTGGATCAGGAGGCTTCCACTGGCTGGTGTTTGCACTGAAACCCTGATGAAATATCCAAGGAACAAGACAGAAATGTGAGCAAAAAGTTACATGGGAGTAATTTTCCCATCATGCTCAGGTGCTTCATTTCAAGGGTCGCCCTTTGTGTTAGGATCACATTCTTGTTTTGGTGTTGAAGCTGCTTTTCTCTTATGGAAGATGTTCCTTGCCAGTTTTTACTTTTAATGCCCTTTCTTTGCAAAATTTAAAATTGTAAGTCCTATCTCAGTCACTCAGATTTTTTTAGAATCTTGAGAGTCCGTGAAATTGCAAAGTGTAGGGACCACTGCCTGACAGAACAGGAGTGGGTGGGCGGGCAATGGTAGGGTCGGGTGATGGGCTTTCTTCTTGAAGCAAGGACTTGCGTCCCCGCTGGATTTACCGGGTGCAAACAGCGAGGGTGTGTAAACTTGAACAGGGGGACATTGTTTGGGGGTTGACGGTGCTCAGATGGCTGGGGGCTTGGGAATCAAGCAGTCACACCCCCATGAGTAAGCTTTGCAGCCCCGTCCCCGCCCCTGCACTGGCAATGCTGACCTTGAACCCCCCGCGTGGGCTGCGGTCAGGCCAGGACACACGTGTGGAGGATGGCGGACGTTCAAGGGGAAGGTCCTGGGGGCGGGAGGCGCCGGCTGCCCCTGCAGACCCTCGGGTAGGCACGTCAGCATGCGGGCTACCCTGCCGGCCCGGAGACACTGGGATGCTCGGCTCAGAGACCAGGTTACAGGACCGCCTGCTGCAGCTCTGTCTCCCTGGGAACCCCTTGGAGCCCCCGCAAGCATTCGGCAGGTACAGATTGTGCAGAAACAGTGAGTGGATTCAGTTCGGTGCAGTCGCTCAGTCGTGTCCGACTCTTTGCGATCCCACAGGACTGCAGCAGGCCAGGCCTCCCTGTCCATCACCAACTCCCAGAGTTTACTCAAATTCAAGTCCATCGAGTCGGTGATGCCTTCCAACTATCTCCTCCTCTGTCGTCCCCTTCTCCTCCCGCCTTCAATCTTTCCCAGCATCAGGTCTTTTTCAAAGTGTCAGTTCTTCACATCAGGTGGCCGAAGGATTGGAGTCCCATGGACCTGTATTACATGTAGTCCACGGGGTCGCAAAGAGTCAGAGGCGACTGAGGGGTCGAACGACACTGGGGCTCACTGAGCCTTTCCATTTGCCACATCAGATCTTTCCGTGGGATTTACAAAAGCGGAAGGCAGCAGGCAGGGTGGGAAGCCACTGCACCACAGGTCGGCCGGTCCTTCGGGATGAGGCTTCAGCTGTCGCGGTTCCGACAGTCCCAGGCGAGAATCATGTTTCCATCAGGATGTTGCCAGAATCGCTGTTGGCATCTTGACGACGCCTGGGTGTCTAACGTTTTTTTTTATTTTTCCCCTCCGATCTATTTGTTTTCAGCTGTGTATGCAAACACGGAGCTCGCCAGCACCTACCTGGTCAGAGGCAGCCCCAGGTCCCAGCGGGACATGCTAATGTACACGGGCAGGACCACGTACGTCTGCTGGGGCCACCTGGCCGAGGCGGTCAGGTGGGTGTCGGTCACATCCCTGGGTCCCCAGGGCTGCCTGCGGGCTGGTTTCAGGGCGTCCCAGGAGTCACCATGTTAGGCTTCTTATAGCGCGGGTCTCCAAACTCCCAGCTCTAATGCCTGATGATGTGAGGTGGAGCTGATGGAATAATAATAGAAATAAAGGGAATATTCACTGGAAGGACTGATGCCGAAGCTGAAACTCCAATCCTTTGGCCACCTGATGCAAACACCTGACTCCTTGGAAAAGCCCCTGATGCTGGGAAAGATTGAAGGCGGGAGGAGAAGGGGGCGACAGAGGATGAGATGGTTGGATGGCATCACCGACTCTGTGGACATGAGTTTAAGCAAGCTCCGGGAGTTGGTGATGGACAGGGAGGCCTGGCATGCTGCGGTCCATGGGGTCGCACAGTGTCGGATATGAGAGAGCGACTGAACTGAATGGAACCGCAAACTAGAAAACGATTCCTGAGTAGTCTTGGGTTACTCATTTCCGGCTGATGCCACCGGTGGTGCCAGGGCAAGGTCTGTGAGCACAAGGGTGAGTTAACGGTGTGCAGTGGAGTCTCAGGGCCCGAGTGACGGTCTCCTCCTTGTTTTCAGGGAAGGGAGGAACCAGTATCTGAAAGCCTTTGGGATCCCGTCCGAGGAGCTCTTCTCTGCCATCTACAGGTCACGCCGCCCACCCACCCGGATAGCGTCCTGCTTGGCGTCATGTTTTATGATTAAATTTGTGTGTTTTTCATTGAACGATAACCACTTTGCAGTATTGTGTGGGTTTCTGCCAGACATCGGCATGAATCAGCCATCGGTTTACCCACATCCCCTCCCTCCTGAAACTCCCTCCCACCTCCCTCCCCATCCCACCCCTCAAGGTTGTCCCAGAGCCCCGGTCTGAGCTTTCTGAGTCATCCCGCAAATTCCCATCGGCTGTCTGCGTCACGTATGGTGACGTATGTTTCCATATTACTCTCTCCACACCTCCCACCTCCTCCTTCTCACTGCCTCCCGGGGTCCGTAAGTCTGTATCTCCACTGACGCCCTGCAAACACGTTCATGAGTACCGTCTTTCTAGATTCCGTTCATGAGTACCGTCTTTCTAGATTCCATGTGTATGTGTCAGTATACATATTTGTTTTTCTGACTTGCTTTCCTCTGTGTAGCAGGCTCCAGGTCCATCCACCTCATTAGAACGGACTCAAAGGCACTCCTTTTCATGGCTGAGTAATATTCCATTCTATATATATGTACCACAAATTCTTTATCCATTTGTCTGTCGATGGGCATCTAGGTTGCTTGAAATGTTACGGCAGTAGTGTTGATTTACAATGTTACATTATGTTCCGCTCTACAGTAAAGGGATTCAGTTGTGCAAATATACACATTATTTCATTTTGTTCCAGCTGACTAATATTCCACCCTATGTATGTACCGTATCTTCTTTCTCCATTCGAATCTCTGTTGATGGGCATTGAGATGGTGTCCATGTCTTTGCTATTGTGAATAGTATTGAGATGAACCCTGGGGTGCACGTGTCTTTTCTAATTATGGTTTTATCCGGGTGTATGCCCCAGCAGTGGGATCACAGGACCGTAAGATAGCTCTATTTGTAGTTTTTTTTAAGAACATTCCATACCGTTTTCCATAATGCCTGGACAAGTATACATTCCCACCAAAACTGCAGCGGGCTCCTTTCTCTCCACGAGCTCGCCAACATTTAATGTTTGTAGAGTTTTCGATAGTGGCAGTTCTGACTGGTGCGAGATGATACCTGCTGTAGGTTTGACTTGCATTTCCCTAATATTCAGCAAATTTTCTGGTGGTTCAGATGGTAAGGAACCAGCTTGCAATGCAGGAGACCTGGGTTCGATCCCTGGGTGGGGAAGATCCCCTGGTGGAGGGCATGGTCACCCACTCCAGGATTCTTGCCTGGAGAATCCCATGGACAGAGGAGCCTGGTGGGCTACAGCCCACGGGGTTGCAGAGAGTCGGACATGCGTGAGCTACTAACATTGAAAATAGTTAGTGATGCTGACATCTTTTCCTCTGACTTTCTTAACAGGGTGTGAGCTAAAGGTACCTCTTGGCCTTGGATTCGTGCATCTCTGCCCAGTGTTGAATTCTTTCCGCTGACCACCCCCAGAAGACTTCTCGGAGGGCAGCTCTTTCATACTTAGAGCGGAGCGGACCTGGGGACGGTCACGGGCCCTTCGGCTCAGTCTTTAGGTTGTTGTTCCAAGCTCGGGCACGAGGTGGCAGCATTTCTCCATGTCCGCCTGTTTTTTTTTTTTTTTTTTGGTCTTTTCATTGTTACTTTGTATTAGAGTAGAATTGATTTTCCACGTGGTGGTTTTTTTTTTTTTTTTTTTTTCAGGTATTCGGGAGTTTGATTCAGTTACACATAGAGGTTTATTCTTCTTTGGGCTCTTTTTCTCAGAGAGGTAATTACATCATGCTCAGCCGACTTCCCTGTGCAATTCAGCATGGACTTTTTGATCATCTATTTCATGTATATGAGCGTGTATATGTTAATTCCTAACCCTTCATTTCTCACTTTCCCATACATTTATTTTTTTGATAGTCTTAAGTTCCTTTGGGCTTCACTGGTAGCTTAGCTGGTAAAGAAGCTGCCTGCCATCCAGGAGACCCCAGTTCTATTCCTGGATTGGGAAGATCCGCTGGAGAAGGGATAGGCTACCCACTCCAGGATTCTTGGGCTTCCCTGGAGGCTCAGCTGGTAAAGAATCTGCCTGCCATGCGGGAGACCTGAGTTTGATCCCTGGGTGGGGAAGATCCCCCGGAGAAGGGACAGGCTACCCACTCCAGTGTTCTGGCCTGGAGAATCCCACGGACTGCAGAGCCCACGGGGTCACAAAGAGTCGGACACAGCTGAGCACCTTTCACACTATAAGTTGCTTTACTCACTTTCAGAGTCTGGCCGTGTTGTGTAAATCAGCTCATTCACGTGAATACCTAGGCTCCCCCCATCATGGTTCTATAGCATCTGTGTTTCTCTGACTCCCGTCACTTCGTACAGTATTCGGCCGGCCCATCCATGCTGTTGGTAGCGGCGTTATTCCGCTCTGCTCCGTGGGTGAGCCGTATTCCTGTCTGGAGGTCTCCCCACCAATCTGCCTTCATTTTCCCATCGCTGGACGTTTCAGCGGATTCCGTGTCTTGGCCATTGTGGATTGTGCTGCCCCCCCAAAAACAGGACGGCACGTGTTATTTTGAAATATGACTTCTTTCCGGATCTGAGCCCAGAAGTGAGGTTGCTGGATCGTACGGTTTCTGGATGCTTACGTTTTGTGAGGAAGCTCCACGCTGTTTTCCACATTTCCTGCACCGGTTTAGCTCCCCACCAAGAGCGCAGGAGGATTTCGCTTTTCCTCCGCCCTTTGCGGCACTTTAGTCTTCGTAGATCTTACTGCAGAAGGCCATCCTGACCTGTTCGAGGGGATGCCTCATTGCACTTTTGAGTTGCCTCTCTCTAGTAATTACTGATGCTGACCATCTTTTCACGTGTCTGATGCCAACCTGTATGCCCTCTTGGATGAAATATCCATTTTGATCTTTGGCATCTTTTTTTTTCTTCTTCTTCTTGGGTTGTCTGTGTTGGTCATATTGAGATGCATGAGCCCTTTATAAGTTTTGGAGTTGAATTTCTTGTAACTGTCTTTCTTTGCAAATACTTTTCCCCTGTCTGAACACTGTCTGTTTGTTTCATTTAGGGTTTTCTCTGCTGTGCAAATGCTCTTCAGGTAGATGAGGTCTTGTTTTCTTCTTTTTGTTGACTGTTCATTATACTAATATACACAGTTCAGCTCAATCGCTCGGTCGTGTCCGACTCTTTGTGACCCCATGAACCGCAGCACGCCAGGCCTCCCTGTCCATCACCAACTCCCGGAATTTGCTCAAACTCATGTCCATCGAGTCGGTGATGCCATCCAACCGTCTCATCCTCTGTCGCCCCCTTCTCCTCCTGCCTTCAATCTTTCCCAGCATCAGGGTCTTTTCCAATGAGTCATTTCTTCACATCAGGTGACCAAAGTTTCAGAACTTCAGCTTCAGCATCAGTCCTTCCAATGAATATTCAGGACTGATTTCCTTTAGGATGGACTGGTTGGATCTCCGTGCTGTCCGAGGAACTCTCTGGAGTCTTCTCCAACACCACAGTTCAAAAGCATCAGTTCTTTGGTGCTCAGCTCTCTTTATGGTCAAACTCACATCCATCCAGAGTAGCTGTCACCGATTTACACTTCCAGCTTCGGAAGAGAAGGGTTCCCTTTCCTCCACAGCCTCTCCAGCGGTTAATGTCTGAGGGTTTCTGACAGCGGTCCTTCTCGTCGGTGTGAGGTGCTTCCTGGTAGGACTTGCTACACCCATTTTCCTAACATTTAGCCTTTTTGACATCATTTCATGTGATTTTTTCTGAAAGCGTGTGAGGTACAGGTCCCTCTTAAACTTGGCTTCGTGCATCTCCACCCTGGTTTTGAACTCTTGTTTGCTGACCACCCCGAGGGGAATTCTGGAAAGCAGTGGTTGTTTACTGACAGCCCTGAAGATCTTGATTAAGTGCCCAACACAGCTTTTAAGGTCACTGTTGGCGAAAACGGCCACAAGGCGCTTCCTCATGCCTCACTCCTTGGTTTTTCTTTTCTTGTATTCATTGCTACTTTACACTGGAAAGTGAAAGTGTTAGTCGCTAAGTGGTGTCCGACTCTCTGCGACCCCGTGGACTGCAGCCCGTCAGGCTCCTCCGTCCATGGGGTTCTCCAGGCAAGGATACCGGAGTGAGTTGCCATTCACTTCTCTAGGGGATCTTCCCGACCCAGGGATGGAACCCGGGTCTTCTGGGGTCTTCCTGACTCCGGGATGGAACCTTGTGGGTCTCCCGCATTGCAGGCAGATTCTCTACCATCTGAACCGCCAGGGAAGCCCGTATCTTACAGTGGAGCAGAGCTGACTCCCCGTGTTGCATTAGTTTCGGGGGTACGGGAACTTGATTGGTTTATACACAGACATTTGTCTCTTCTGTCTCAGGCTCATTTTCCCATCTAGGTAATTAGCGTCTGTTCAGCAGAGTTCCCTGTGGTATTCAGTATGTGTTTTTGATCATCACATCATATATAGGAACTGGAATATGTACATTCCAAACTCTTGAATCACCCCATCCCCATTACAGCTTGTGTGTGTGTGTGTGTGTGTGTGTGACACTTATAGATAACTTTCCTCCATTTCAGAGTCTGTCTCCGGTGTGTAATTAGTCCATCCTCATGAATATCTAGAATCCAGGTGCCGCTTACACCTCCGGACGTTTGTTTTCCTGTCTCTGAGTTCCTGCAGTCCCCGCGTGTGACGATCACTCGGCCGATGGATGCCGCTCTCATCGGCCTTATTCCGTCCTGCTGCGTGGCTGAGTCGTGTTCCAGGGGAGAGGTGGACCCCACTCTGTCTTCATCTTCCCATCGGCGGATGGTTTGGTCGATTCAGTTTTGCGGCCGTTGTAAATCACGCTGTCCTAAAGACAGGGATGCACGTGTCATTTCGAATTGTGATTTTTCTCTGGATCGAAGCCCAGAAGTGGGGCTACTGGATCATATGTCTTCTGCATGGCTAGTGCTCTAAGGAGGCTTCATGCTGTTTTCCATGGTTTCTGCCCTGATTTAGTCCCCTAGCAAAAGTGCAGGAGGATTCCCTTTTTTCCCTCCACCCTTTGTTAGCACTTATTCTTGGTAGGACCTCTCGATGATGGTCATGCTGATCGGTGTGAGGAAATACCTCATTGTCTTTGCGTAGCTTCGCCCTAATAATTAGTGATGCTGAGCGACTTCTCGTGAGCGGAATGGCACTGTGTATGCCTTCTTGAAAGGAATATGTATTTTTATCTTTGGACCTTTTTTATCTGATTTTTTTTTGTGTGTGTGTGTGGTTTTGATATAGAGATGTGTGAGTTATCTGTAGCAATTGGAGGTGAATTTCTTGTGGGTATCTTGGTTAGAAAAGCAATTTTTTTTCCCCATTCTGAGAGTCTCTTTCTCTATCTTTTGGATATTGTTAGTTGTGAAAATGCTTTTAAGGTCTGTGCCCGCATGCTTTTTTCTTATTTTTGGTTCATTTTTCATTGTCTGTGTGGTGGATCCAAATGAGCATCTTACGATTGTTCAAGAGGGTTGTGAGGTGAAACTTGCCCAGTCGTGTCCGACTCTTTGCGACCCCATGGACTGCAGCACACCAGGCTTTCCTGCCCTTCACCATCTCCCGGAGCTTATTCAAACTCATGTCCATGGAGTTGGTGATGCCATCCAACCATCTCATCCTCTGTCGTCCCCTTCTTCTCCTGCCTTCAATTTAAAGACAGTAAACACAGCTTTTATATTTGTCATTACAAAACCCAGCCACGAGGTCTCAGCATTTCTCCATAAACTTTTTTCCTGTTTTGTTTGTAGTAGAAATGCTAGTTTACATCGGACAACACTTCATTTGCTGATGTTGTTTCATTATACATAGGTGTTTATCTCTTCTTTCCCACCCTCCACCCCCACCCCGTGTAGGTGATTAGACTATGTTCAGTAGATGCTGTCTTGCTATTCAGGAGGTCATGTTTGATCATGTGTTTAATTATATTAATCTGGTGGCTCGGTGGATAAAGAATCTGCCTGCAAAGCAGGAGACGAGGGTTCGATCCCCGGGGTGGGAAGATGCCCTGGAGGAAGGCATGGCAACCCACTCCAGTATCCTTGCCTTGAGAATCCCACGGACAGAGGAGCCTGGTGGGCTACAGTCCATGGGACCGCAAAGAGTCAGACGTGGCTGAGCCACTCAGCATGCACAAATCTGTGTGTTAATAGCCAACTCTTGATGGATCCCTCATCACGAACTTTTTTTTTGCCTTTATAAACATAAGTTTCTTTTCTCTGTTCCAACCTCTGTCTCTATTGGGTGAAGCATTTCATTTGTATCCATTTTTAGATTCCAGCCACAAGTGGTCTCCTATGATACTCACTTCGCCCTGTCTCCCTTGCTTCTCTAGGTCTGATCATCTCTGCTTCCTTCTCTCAGACTGGACATGGCATTCTCTCCTGCTCGTTCACGGCTGAGTTAATGGTTCATGGTGTCTGTGTGGCCCACCTTCTTGACCCGCTCACCTGTCCCGAACAGTCGGGCCGTTTCCGTGTCCTGGTTATTTTCCTGGCGCGGCTGTAATCTCCTGAGTGTACGTGTGTTTTGAAAACCCTGGGGTTTCTCTGGCTCTGTGCCTGTGATCGGGGTGACGTGTCCTAAGACGCTTCTATGTCTAGTTTTCTAAAGGACCCTCATGCTCTTCCCCCTCCTGCACGGACCGTTTCCCATTCCCAGCAGCAGTGCGGGAAGGTGCTCTCCCCTCCACATCCTGTCTAGCATTTACTTTTGGAGTTTTTGTGAGATGCCCATTCTCACAAGATGGGCATGGTATACGGTGCTAAGATACCTCACCGGACTTTTAAGTGGCCTCCCTCTAATAAGCAGTGATGCTTAGCACGTTTTCATGTCCCTAATGCAATCTCTCTGCCTTCTCTGAAGACATACCCGTTCCAGTCTATTTCCCCTTTATTTCTTGTTTTTTTTTTTGTGTGTGTGTGTGTGTTTGACACGGAGCCCCCCAAGCTGCTTCTGTGTTTCGGACATGAGTTCTCCGTGGGTATCTTGGTTTGCAAAGATTCTTTGCGATTCTGAGCATCGTCTTTGCATGTCGGATTTCCCGTGCTGTGCAAATTCTTCGGCGGTGAACTAGATCCTGTTTTCTTACTTTTGGTGTAAATGTCGTTACTCTGAGTGGATGGCAAGGCTGGTCCTGCCTGTATTTTCCTCCAGAAGTTCCCAGTCTTCGTCCTCTGATTCCGATCTCGGTCTTTTCTGAAGTGCATCCTTGCCTACGGTCTTGGGGAGTGTTCTCATTTCGCTCTGGCTGTCATTGTCTCAGGCGCCCCGAAGCTGTCCTCCGCGGCGCCCGGCGCCTCTGTGGATTGCCTGCATCCCAGGAGGAGGGTCCCCTGCTCTTCCACCGCGTCTGCGGCGTTGGCTGTGTGCGGCGGGTTTGACCATGGCCATTCTCAGACGCGGGAGGTGATACCTCACTGGAATTTGATTTGCCTCTCTCTTATAATTCCTGCTGCTGAGCACTTTTCATGAATCTATCGCAACCTCTATACTTTCTTGGAAGAAATATGCATTTCCATCTTTGGCCCTTTTTCTTTTTTCTTTCACGGGTTGTTTGTGTTTTTGACATTGAGGTGCAGGAGCTGTTTGTACATTTTGGGGATGAATTTCTGGCAGGTATCTTCGTTTGAAAATGATTCCCCCCCACCCCCAATTTTAGGGCTTTCTCTTTCCTTGAGGATGTCCTGTCTGTGGAAATGCTTTTAAGGTTAATTAGGTCCTCTTTTCATTTCCAGTTTATTTTTCATTATTCTAAGTGAGAGTCGCTCAGTCGTGTCTGACTGTTTGCAACTATACAGTCCATGGAATTCTCCAGGCCAGAATACTGGAGTTGGTTGCCTGTCCCTTCTCCAGGGGATCTTCCTGACCCAGGGATCGAACCAGGGTCTCCTGCATGGCAGGTGGATTCTTTACCAGCTGAGCCACAAGGGAAGCCTGAGAATCCTGGAGTGGGTAGCCTGTCCCTTCTCCAGGGGATCTTCCGAAACCCAGGGATCAAACCGGGGTCTCCTGCATTGCAGGCAGATTCTTTACGAACTGAGTTACCAGGGAAGCCCCGTTGTTCTAAGGGGTGGATGTCAGAATGTGTCCCGCCTGTCTTTCCCCCAAGAATTTCACAGCACCTGGCCTTACATCTAGGTCTTACACTATTTGCAGATTCCTTTTGTGTGTGGTGCTGCGGAATGTTCCAATTTCCTTCTGTCTCTTTTTTAAATTGTTTGAGGAACACCCACACTGCGTCCTTACTGGCTGTCACCATTCACATGCCCAGGGGGTTAGGAGGAGAAGTCCGTTCCCTCCACAGACTCTTCAGCACTGAATGTTTGTGGAGTTGTTGACCCGGGCCGTTCTGACCGGTGCCGAGCGATTCCCCGCTGAAGTCTGGTTTGCCTCTCGCTGATAATTCCTGGGGCTGCGCGTTCTTCATCCCAGGAAAGTGGTTCAGGGCTACTAGGTACGCCTGATTTCTTTCTCCTTTTATGGCTGAGTCATGTTCCACGGTGTATATGTACCACGTCTTCTTTATCTGTTCCTCTCTCGATAGAGAGCTAGGTTGCTCCCACGTCTTGAATATTGTGAGTGGTGTTGCTATGATCATCAAAGTGCATGTATCTTTTCAAATTATCATTTTCTCCAGGTATATGCCTCGAAGGGACATTGCTGGGCCATCAGTTCAGGTCAGTTGCTCAGTTGTGTCTGACTCTTTGCGACCCCATGGACCGCAGCACACCAGGCCTCACTGTCCATCACCAACTCCCAGAGTCTACCCAAACTCATGTCCATTGAGCCAGTGATGCCATCCAACCATCTCATCCTCTGTCGTCCCCTTCTCCTCCTGCCTCCAATCTTTCCCAGCATCAGGGTCTTTTCAAATTAGTCAGCTCTTTGCATGAGGTGGCCAAAATATTTGAGTTTCAGGTTCAACATCAGTCCTTCCAATGAACACCCAGGATTGATCTCCTCTAGGATGGACTGGTTGGATCTCCTTGCAGTTCAAGGGACTGTCAAGAGTCTTTTCCAACACCACAGTTCAAAAGCATCAATTCTTCGGCACTCAGCTTTCTGTATGGTCCAACTCTCACATCCATACATGACCACTGGAAACACCACAGCCTTGCCTAAATGAATCTTTGTTGGCAAAGTAATGTCTCTGCTTTTTAACATGCTGTCTAGGTTGGTCGTAACTTTCCTTCCAAGGAGTAAGCGTCTTTTAATTTCAATGCTGTAATCACCATCTGCACTGATTTTGGAGCCTACAAAAATAAAGTCAGCCACTCTTTCCCCATCTATTTGCCATGAAGTGATGGGACCGGTTGCCATGATCTTAGTTTTCTGAATGTTGAGCTTTAAACCAACTTTTTCACTCTCCTCTTTCACTTTCATCAAGAGGCTCTTTAGTTCCTCTTCACTTTCTGCCATAAGGGTGGTGTCGTCTGCATTTCTGAGATTATTGATATTTCTCCCGGCAATCTTGATTCCAGTTTGTGCTTCCTCCAGCCCAGCGTTTCTCATGATGTACTCTGCATATAAGTTAAATAAGCAGGGTGACCATATACAGCCTTGACGTCCTCCTTTTCCTATTTGGAACCAGTATGTTGTTCCCTTCCCTAATATTTGACTGTGTTGAGATCATTTCATGTGACTTTTTTTTTTTTTTTTTTTTTTACTGAGTGCAAGTGAAAGGTACCTGTTGACATCGGCTTCGTGATCACCTGTCCGATTTTGACTTCTTGTTGGCGGGCCACCCCTAGGAGACCTCTAGGAGGGCAGTGGTTCTTTCCTTCCAGCCCCGCAGACCTTGGGAATATTACGTGCCCGTTAACTCAGCTTTGATAGTGGCAATTACCAAAGATGGCCACAGGGTGGCGGCATTACTCCATGCGATGCTTTTTCCTTTTTTCCCCCGTTTGTTCTTTAAGTTTCTTTATATTGGAATAGAGTTCACGATCGGTGTTGTATTTGTTTCAGGGCTACAGGAATTTGGTTCAGTGAGACACAGACGTGTGTATATTCTTTTCTTGGTTCCTCTTCCCATATAAGGTGATTTACTGTGTGTTCACTAGACTGCCCCCCGCTGTTCAATAGGTCCGTGTCCATCATCTGTTTAATACAGATTCATGCCGGGGAAAATCCCATGGATAGAGCAGCCTGGTGGGCAACGGTCCATAGGGTCACAAAGACTCGGACACGACTGAATCGCTTGAGCACGCTTGCCCAGGCTGTAATTTGTTATTAGCCAACTCAATTTTCCCCTTGTTCCTAACATGAAAAAAAAAAATTTTTTTTTTTATAATCATAAGTTGATTTTCAAAGTTTAGGTCTTCCCTGGTGGGTCAGACCATAAAGAATCCATCTGCAATGCTAGAGATCTGTGTTCAGTCCCTGGGTGGGGAAGATCCCCTGGAGGTGGGAATGGAAACCCACCCCAGCATTCTTGCCTGCAGAATCCCGTGGACAGAGGAGCCTGGTGGGCTACAGTCCATGGGGGTCGCAAAGATGCAGACAGGACTGAGCCACTAACGGTTTTGAAGTTTGTGAGTGTGTTTGTATTGGTAAAATTGTTGCTTTGCATATGTTTCTAGAACATACTTGGTGGTATAATATCTGTCTTTCCCTCTCTGGCTTCCTTTCCTTAGTATGATCATCACTCAGTCCATCCATGCTGTTATCAATGGCATTGATCCGTTCTTTTTCTTGGCTGAGTAGTGTTCCAGTGGAAAAGTTAGGCACTCGTTTGATCTGTCGGGAATGAGCGAGGAAATCCTTTCCACTTTTGGAGGTGGAGCGGGGCTGTGGAAAGAGACCAGCTTGGGGCTTGGCAGGCAGCTCTAGCGGGAGCGGTGGGTGATTCGTCAGATGATGTGTGACGTCAGAGGGGTCAGCCCGTGCTGGTGACTTGGTGACGGCGTGCCAGACGACGCTGATGGCTTCATGACTGTCTGCAGTGTGTGGGGGCTGCTCCCAGGGTGGGGCGGCAGATGCACAAAGGATTAAGGGGGAACGGTAGTCGCTGCTGAGGGTCCCGAGACCTGGGGCCTGCTTTGCGCCCCATACACCCTTCCGTGCCTCCCTACCTCCCCTCTGACTGCAAAACCACAGAGCAGCCTCCGCGGAGGGTGAGAGCAGAGAGGCGGCCCCCAGGAGACCCTCACCGGCCCGCTCCCCGCCCACCCTGCAGCGTCCTGGGCTCCTCTTTAGCTCTGTCGCCTCCCGAGAGCCTCCTCCCCGCTCCTCCCGGGACCCAGCCCCCCCACACCCATCTCCACCTCCCTGAATCCCCGTCATGCCAGCCCCTCCCCAGCCTGTGTGGACACCCCCCCGCCTCCCGCCTCCCGCCTCCCGCCCCCCGCCTCCCGCGTTGCACAGCTGACCCGGTGGCCTGGGACTCCCCCCCGGTGGGTGGAGGACCCGGGTCTTTGCTCAGCTCAGGCCCCCCCCCCCCCCGGGGCGTTGCTCAGGGTGACCCCCACCAGACTCCGCACGGTTCTCACGGGCCCATCTCGTCGTGTTCCAGGTCCGAGGGCGAAAGGCTGCAGTTCATGCAGGGCCTGCAGGACGTGTGGAGGCTGGAGGGGGCGAGGGTGCTGGCCGCCTTCGACCTGTCCCCCTTCCGGGTCATCTGCGATCTCGGGGGTGAGTATCCGCCCCGGACCTTGGGGCTGTGTTTGGAACTGTGTTTGTAGACCGTAACGCTTCCCCAGTGGCTGAGATGGTAAGGAATCTGCCTGCGATGCAGGATACCTGGGTTCAATCCCTGGGTGGGGAAGATCCCCTGGAGGAGGACATGGCAACCCACTCCAGTGTTCTTGCCTGGAGGATCCCACGGACAGAGGAGCCTGGCGGGCTACAGTCCATGGGATCCCAGAGAGTCAGACACGACTGACGTGACTTAGCATGCACGCACACTATATTGAGTAGAATTCCTTGTGCTGTAGAGTGGAAACTTCTCAAGCATCAGTGTGGTTTCTAGGAGCGTGTCCATGTCCGTCCCAGCCTCCTCATTTCTCCCTCCCCTCTTTCCCCTTTAGGTAGCTGTCTGTTTGTGTCCCGCATCTGAGGGGCTATTTCTGCTTTCTGCACGAGTTCATTTGTATCACATTTTGGGTTCCACGTATGAGGGACATCACGTGGTATTTGTCTTTCTCTGTCTGATGAACTTCACTTGGTACGATCATCTCTAGCTCCATCCACACTGCTGCAAATGGCGTTTTGTTCTTTTTCATGGCTTCGTAATATTCCGCTGTATATGTGTACCACATCTTCTCTATCCATCCCTCTGTCGACGGGCCTTTAGGTTGAGGTGATTTGATAAAAGCAGATTCCCTGACTGTGGGATGTTCATGCTGCTGGCATCTGGAGGGAGATCCCCATTTCTCACCCAGGTGTCCCCCGAAATGTTTCCCGTAGGGAGACATGGGCATGTCTTCTGTAGCATCTGCCCAGGGGCTTTGTCTGCCTGGCTGTTGTCTGTCCTTGGGAGGACAGACAGCCTGGCACGAGGGGAAGCCGTCAGGTCAGAGTCTACGTGGAAGGTTGGCGTGTGGGTTGGTCCAGCCGGGAAGATGCCTTAGATGCAGGGCTTTGTGGGTGAGCCTGTAACCATGGAGACCAGGCTGCGGGTACCGCTCGGGTCACAGTCCGTGTCCTCCTGCAGGCGGTTCTGGGGCTCTGGCCCAGGCGTGCGTGTCTCTGTACCCGGGATGTCGGGTCATCGTGTTCGACATCCCAGGAGTGGTGCAGATGGCGAGGACACATTTCTCAGCCTCGGAGGACGAGCGGATCAGCTTCCATGAAGGTGGGTGTCTGGAACACCGTCTGTGTCCACGGGGAAACAGATGGGTCCTGGCGGGCTGGGGAGATGGCAACAGTGGGCGCTCAGCGTGGCTTCCTGGATCGTCCAAATGCACCCCCTTAAAATGGAGCTTCCAGGGGGCTTAGTGGTAAAGAATCCGCCTGCCAGTGCAGAAGATGCAAGAGACGCAGGTTCAATCCCCGGGTCAGGAAGATCCCCTGGAGAAAGAAATGGCAACCCACTCCAGTATTCTTGCCTGGAGAATCCGCGTGGACAGAGGAGCCTGGTGGGCTACAGTCCACGGGGTCGCAAAAGAGTCCGACAGGAATGAGCACACAGGCATTTAAACCTAGAGCTGTGACGCAGGATGGATGGGAAAATGTGGGAGGGTATTGTTTTCTTGCGGTTAAGTCTTTCCCGACTGTTGCACTGGGTTCAATGTGTC
The DNA here is from genome assembly GCF_910594005.1 of Cervus elaphus. Classification (NCBI taxonomy): domain Eukaryota; kingdom Metazoa; phylum Chordata; class Mammalia; order Artiodactyla; family Cervidae; genus Cervus; species Cervus elaphus. Next base: position 179,126,579 of record NC_057848.1, on the reverse strand, counting down.
TCCTCACCCAGAGTTTGTAAACAGGACTTTAGGAAATAAGGTCTCTGCAGATGTGATGGAGTGAAGGGTCTGAGATGAGGTCCTCCTGGATGGGGGTGGCCCTCAACCCAGTGACAGGGTCCTTATAAGACACAGAAGAGGAGAGACACGGACCCAGAGGAGAAGCCGCGTGGAGACGGAGGCGGAGACGGGAGGGAGGCGGCCACTAGCCCAGGGATGGACGCCTGGAGCCCCCAGAAGCTGGAGGGGGCGGGAAGGACCCTCCCCTGGAGCCTCTGCAGGGACTCAGCCCTGGGGCCCCTTGACCTCAGACGTCTGGTCCCCAGGGCTGTGAGGAAGGTGGATGTCCCGGTCTGTGGGCCTTTCTTACGGCCATCCCAGGAAACTCACGTAGGTATTTGCAACCAGCTCAGGTACGAGTGGCAATCAGGGACGTGGGTTGGAGGCAAGGTGAGGGGACAGTTACCGACGGAGAAGACAGAGGCTTCTCAGACGTCCCAAGGCTCAGAAACCACGGCAACTTTGCGGACCGCTGCCAGGGACTAGTGGCTGCCTTGGAAATGTGGGGCACGCCTCCCAGCTGCGGGCCGTCACTTAGGCACCAAGGTCCGACCTGCAGACACCCGGTACCTCCGTTGTGTAGACACAACTGCCCTGGTGGCCCAGTGGCTAAGGCTGTGAGCGTCCAAAGCAGGGAGCCCTGGTTCCACCCCCAGGGAGCCCTGGTTCCACCCCTGGTCCAGGAGCTAAGATCCAGCATGCAGCAAGACCCAGTGCTAGAAAGAAAGAAAGGGGTGGGGGAGGGAAGGCTGAGAAAGGGAAAAAAGAAGAAAGAAAAAGAGAAAAAGAAAAAAGAAAGCAGGAAAGACAGTACAGGTCCCACTGGTTTAAGAAAAAGAGAAGAAAAAGAAGCAGGCTTTGGAAGTTGGGAAAACTACATGGTCATGAAAAAGTGTTAGTCACTCAGCCGTACAAGTCTTTGGGACCCCATGGACTATAGCCCACCAGGCTCCTCTGTCCGTGGGATTCTCCAGGCAAGAAGACTGGAGTGGGTTGCCATGCCCTCCTCCAGGGGATCTTCCCAAACCAGGGATTGAACCCTGGTCTCCGGCATTGGCAGGCGGATTCTTGACCATCTGAGCCACCCAGGAAGCCCAGGAAGGTTGGGGACCACTGCTGTAAGGATGCTATTTACACGAGACTTTCTGAAATCAAGTGAAAATGAAACCGTTGTCCAGAGCTGATGCAGAAAGGGGCCCCAAAAGAAATGTCCCATCATTCATAATCGTCTCATCATCACGGAGATGTCTTCTGTTCTGAGCGAGGTCGGGAGGTCAGTGGCTGGGATTACCTGGGGACAGGTCTGTGTGGACAAGTGACCTGGCCACGCTGGGTGTAGGTGTCTTCACGAATTGACAGGCAGGCTGACAGGAGGCCCCCCCCCCCCGCCCCCGTGTTGCAGGGGATTTCTTCAAAGACCCCCTCCCGGAGGCGGACCTGTATATCCTGGCCAGGGTCTTGCATGACTGGACCGATGCCAAGTGTTCCCACCTGCTGGAGAGACTCTATCAGGCCTGCAGGACAGGTAGGTGGTGGGGATGCTGGGTGCTGGGCCTGGGGGTCAGCTTAGGGCGGAGTCACAGGCGTCTCGATGCGACGAGGGTTCGGAAACCCCATCACATGGACATAGACACGCCTCCGTGTGTGAGGAGGTCGGAGTTCCGGCCGACCTCTGGAGGCTGCCTGCCTTTTCCAGACATCACCACATCACGGGCTCACTAATATCGTCTCTTTTTCACCACTCTCTTCCATTTCCCCCCCCCCCCCAAAATTGCAGTTCTTGTATTATAGTGTCATTTTCAAATGTGAAGTTGTTCATGGATATTTGTGTCTAGACCCCTTCTGTGGGGGATCTCTTGAAAGTATATTGAGCAAAACTTTATTTATGTTTTAATGCATAGTGATGTTACTTGACAGTAACCTGAGTTTTTTTTTTTTTTTTTTGACTTTGTGTAGAGGGACGTTTGAAACCTTGGTCCTTTAAATTTACTTTTACTGATTCATTTCTTTAGCTGTGCTGGGCCTTAGCCACAGCACTGGAGATCTTCCATCTTCGTTGTGGGATATGGGATCTTTTTTTGTGGCTTGCAGACTGTTAGGTGTGGCAAGCAGGATCTAGTTCCCTGACCAGGCATGGAACCCGGGCCCCCTGCTTTGAGAGCACAGAGTCTTAGCCAGTGGGCCACTAGGGAAGTCCCTCATTGGACCCTAATATCATCATTATTATTATTTGTTTGCCTTGTTCCAGTCCATACGAGATATCATTTGAAAGGAAAAAAAAGCAAGGCTAGTACAAACAGGAAATTTGCCAAGGAATGGATATATATGTATCCATAGCCTGGAGAATCCCATGGACAGGAAAGCCTGGCAGGCTACAGTCCATGGGGTTGCACAGAGTCAGACATGACTCAAGTGACTCAGCACACATCACCTAAGCGACTCAACACACAGCACTCAAGTGACTCAGCACACAGCACTCGAGCAACTCAGTACACATCACTCAACCGACTCTGCACACAGCACTCAAGTGACTCAGCACACAGCCCTCAAGTGACTCAGCACACAGCCACAGACAGCTGATTCCCTTTGCTGTATGGCAGAAACTAATGCAACATTGTAAAGCAGCTGTACGTCCATACAAAATTAATTAAAAGAAGAAAAAAAATATTGAAAAGTTGCCGAGCAGGGTAGTGGCTGGCCTGCAGTTTTTCTGTTTAGAATGTGCATGGCTCAGCATCTCCAAGGTCACAGAAACTATGAGTTTTCCCTGGAGGTGATGCTGTGTGGGCTCTGGTTCACTTTCTCTGTTTTCAGCTCAGTCGCTCAGTCGTGTCTGACTCTTTGCGACCCCGTGGACTGCAGAACGCCAGGCCTCCACTGTTCATCACCAACTCCCGGAGCTTGCTCGAACGCATGTCCATCGAGTCGGTGATGCCATCCAAGCATACCATCCTCTGTCGTCCCCTTCTCATCCTGCTTTCAATCTTTCCCAGCATCAGGGTCTTTTCCAGTGAGTCAGCTCTTTGCATCAGGTGGCCAAAGGATTGGAGCCTGTGGACATATATATACACAAATCCCTAGGAGATGCAGATTTGATCCCTGGGTTGGGAAGGTGCCCTGGAGAAGGAAATGGCAACCCACTCCAGTATTCTTGCCTGGAGAGTCCCATGGACAGAGCAGCCTGGCGGGCTACAGTCCATGGGGTTGCAGAGAGTCAGACATGACTGAGTGACTGAACATGCACATTATAACACATAAAGCATGTTACATTTGCATTTAAACTTTATGTATGACTCATTTATTTTTAAACAATAAATGAATAAATGTATGTCAAGAATATAAAATAGTATTTATGTAATTTGTGTTATTTTTGGATATTCTTAAAAATAAATATTATGAAAAATGTTAAAATGCAAAAATTTTAAATATTAAAATACTATATATTTACAGTAACACTATATTACATTTGTGTATATAGTTACATTATGGGACGTGAAAATTGCTCAGTCGTGTCTGACTCTTTGCAACCCCATGAACTATACAGTCCATGGAATTCTCCAGGTCAGAACACTGGAGTGGGTAGCCTTTCCCTTCTCCAGGGGATCTTCCCGACCCAGGGATCGAACCCAGGTCTCCCGCATTGCAGGCAGATTCTTTACCAGCTGAGCCACCAGGAAAGCCCAAGAATACTGGAGTGGGTAGCCTATCCCTTCTCCAGGGGATCTTCCCAACCCAGGAAATCGAACTCGGGTCTCCTGCATTGCAGGCGGATTCTTTACTAACTGAGCTGTTAGGGACGCCCACGTATGTATGGGTACGTGTGTGTATGTATGTGTGTATTACGTGTGTTTGCATCTGTTTATATATGTGCATGAATATGTATTAACACACTCAGATGTCACGTGCGTGGTACAAACACGACCTTACAGATGGCTCTCGTCCCTAGCCAGCACAGCTAGGAGAACGCCCCAGAACTGGAGGCAAAGCTCTTTTCCTCATGTTCTCGGTGCTCGGAGGTCCCATCTCAGCCTCTCCCCATGAGCCTCCCACTGATGATCAGCCCTACTGTGTCTGCATCGTTGCAAATTACTACCAATAATGCCCGGATCTTACTCTGATGTCTGGGGGAGGGAATGTGGGCATTCCTAGCCACGAGATCCATTGTTCAGAAAGGACCTAAGACTCGGTGACTCTTCAAGGAAGCCAGGAAAAAATGGCTTAGGACGTGGCATTTGGTCTGAGAATCGGGTACGGAATAAAACAGGTCAGAACGTGTATAAAGTTTACTTCCATCCCTTGATTGGCACACTCACCTTTGAGCTTTCAGAGAAAATGACGTGACACATCGTTCTGTGGATTTGTTTCTGAGCGATGAAGTTAGAAAGTGAGAAAGAACAGTCACGTGTCGTTTCCCGGGTCTGCGTTCCGAATGATGCCTTTTGAGGTTGGCTGGTTCTTTTCCCCGCCTCCCTCCCCTCACTGCCTCCATCTTCACGTGATTTCTCCTCTGTCTCGTTTGTCTCCTCTCCTGTTTCTCATAAGGACCCTGTCCTTTCAGGGCAAGCCTCTCCAGTGTTCTTGGCTGGAGAGGCCTCTGGACGTAAGGAGCCTGGCGGGGCTACAGTCCACGGGGTTGGAAAGAGTCAGACACGACTGAAGTGACTGAGCGCTCACCTGGTTACACCCCATGTAGCCAGGAGGGGCGGACAGTGTGTGTATACACAGCCCTGCTTACTCGTGTGTACTGTCCAGCACCTACCGGCCACGGTGGCCTCTGGCACTGGAAGGAAATGGGATGATGGCTGTGTGTCCTAGGTCAGGGTCTGCCTACAGGGGGGGTCTGAGGTCAGGGGCTGTCCCGTGGGAGGTCCTAGGTCAGGGTTTGTCCCACGGGGGGTCCTAGGTCAGGGTCTGTCCTGCGGGGGGGGGGGGGCGGTCTGAGGTCAGGGGCTGCCCCATGGGAGATCCTAGGTCAGGGTCTGTCCCGCAGGGGGTCCTAGGTCAGGGTCTGTCCTGCAGGGGGGTCTGAGGTCAGGGGCTGTCCCGTGGGAGGTCCTAGGTCAGGGTTTGTCCCACGGGGGGTCCTAGGTCAGGGTCTGTCCTGCGGGGGTGGGGGGGTCTGAGGTCAGGGGCTGCCCCATGGGAGATCCTAGGTCAGGGTCTGTCCCACAGGGGGTCCTAGGTCAGGGTCTGTCCTGCAGGTGGGGTCTGAGGTCAGGGTCTGTCCCACAGGGGGTCCTAGGTCAGGGTCTGTCCTGCAGGTGGGGTCTGAGATCAGGGTCTGTCCCACGGGGGGTCCTAGGTCAGGGTCTGCCTACAGGGGGGGTCTGAGGTCAGGGTCTGTCCCGCAGGGGGTCCTAGGTCAGGGTCTGTCCTGCAGGTGGGGTCTGAGGTCAGGGTCTGTCCCGTGGGAGGTCCTAGGTCAGGGGCTGTCCCGTGGGAGGTCCTAGGTCAGGGTCTGTCCCGCGGGGGAGTCCTAGGTCAGGGTCTGTCCTGTGGGAGGTCCCAGGTCAGGGTCTGCCCTGTGGGGGATTCTAGGTCAGGGTCTATCCTGAAGGAGGTCCTAGGTTAGGGTCTGTCCTGCGGGAGGTCCTAGGTCAGGGTCTGTCCTATGGGAAGCTCTGGATTAGGGTCTGTCCTGTAGGAGGTCCTAGGTCAGGGTCTGTCCTGCAGGGGGGTCCTAGGTCAGGGTCTGCCCTGTGGGGGATTCTAGGTCAGGGTCTGTCCTGCGGGAGGTCCCAGGTCAGGGTCTGCCCTGTGGGGGATTCTAGGTCAGGGTCTATCCTGAAGGAGGTCCTAGGTTAGGGTCTGTCCTGCGGGAGGTCCTAGGTCAGGGTCTGTCCTATGGGAAGCTCTGGATTAGGGTCTGTCTTGTAGGAGGTCCTAGGTCAGGGTCTGTCCTGCAGGGGGGTCCTAGGTCAGGGTCTGCCCTGTGGGGGATTCTAGGTCAGGGTCTGTCCTGAAGGAGGTCCTAGGTCAGGGTCTGTCCTGCGGGAGGTCTCAGGTCAGGGTCTGCCCTGCGGGGGATTCTAGGTCAGGGTCTGTCCTGCGGGAGGTCCTAGGTTAGGGTCTGTCCTGCGGGAGGTCCTAGGTCAGGGTCTGTCCTATGGGAAGTTCTGGATTAGGGTCTGTCTGCAGGGGGGTCCTAGGTCAGGGTCTGTCCTGCGGGAGGTCCTAGGTTAGGGTCTGTCCTGAGGGAGGTCTCAGGTCAGGGTCTGCCCTGCGGGGGATTCTAGGTCAGGGTCTGTCCTGAAGGAGGTCCTAGGTTAGGGTCTGTCCTGCAGGAGGTCCGAGGTCAGGGTCTGTCCCATGGGAAGTTCTGGATTAGGATCTGTCCTGCAGGGGGGTCCTAGGTCAGGGTCTGTCCTGCAGGGGAGTCCTAGGTCAGGGTCTACCTTGCGGGAGGTTCTAGGTCAGGGTCTGTTCCCTGGGAGGTCCTAGGTCAGGGTCTGTCCTATGGGAAGTTCTGGATTAGGGTCTGTCTGCAGGGGGGTCCTAGATTAGGGTCTGTCCTGTAGGAGGTCCTAGGTCAGGGTCTGTCCTGAAGGAGGTCCTAGGTTAGGGTCTGTCCTGTGGGAGGTCCTAGGTCAGGGTCTGTCCTATAGGAAGTTCTGGATTAGGGTCTGTCTGCAGGGGGGTCCTAGATTAGGGACTGTCCTGTAGGAGGTCCTAGGTCAGGGTCTGTCCTGCGGGAGGTCCCAGGTCAGGGTCTGTCCTGCGGGAGGTCCCAGGTCAGGGTCTGTCCTGCGGGAGGTCCCAGGTCAGGGTCTGTCCTGCAGGGGGGTCCCAGGTCAGGGTCTGCCCTGCAGGGGGTCCCAGGTCAGGGTCTGTCCCGCGGGGGAAGGTGGGACATGCCCGGAGCTGTGTGCTAACCTGAGAGGCGGGGGTGCTGGGCAGGAAGCTGGGTGAGGAGAGAGTGGACAGTGGGTCCTGGATCTGGGCTGACCCTCGCTCAACCCCTCACCCTCCCCGCGGCAGGTGGCGGCATCCTGGTCATCGAGAGCCTCCTGGACGCGGACGGGCGGGGCCCCCTGACCACGGTGCTGTACTCGCTGAATATGCTGGTGCAGACGGAGGGCCGCGAGCGGACCCCCGCCCAGTACCGCGCGCTCCTGGGCCCCGCCGGCTTCCGAGACGTGCGGTGCCGGAGGACCGGGGGCACCTACGACACCATCTTGGCCAGGAAGTGATCCCGGCAGTGTGTGTGACCCCCTTCACGACGCAAATCCTGCAATAAAGAGATGGCATCGCTCATGCTTCTTTCTTGCCTTTTCTTCTTCTTTTCCCCCCTTGTTGTCTATCTATTCTACGCTTTTCTTGTTTTCCTGCCCCGTTGAGGGATGCCAGGTTTATGCCCACGGATGGTCACTTTGCGTTTCATCTTACTTTCTTTCATTATCCTTATTTTCATTTGATGCCAATCCATTCTATTTTGCTTCCTTCCTGTGATGGAGTGAAGAGTCTGAGATGAGGTTCCTCCTGGATGGGAGGTGGCCCTAAATCCAGGGAGAGGGTCCTTATAAGACACAGAAGAGGAGAGACAGGGACACAGAGGAGAAGCCACGTGGAGATGGAGGCAAAGATGGGAGGGAGGCGGCCACCAGCCCAGAGACGGACGCCTGGAGCCCGCAGAAGCTGGAAGAGGCAGGAAGGACCCTCCCCTGGAGCCTCTGGACGGAGCTCAGCCCTGGGACCCCTTGACCTCAGACATCTGGTCCCCAGGACTCAGGGAGGGTGGATGTGTGTGGTTTTAAGTCATGATCCCATTTGGCATTGTTTGTTTTGGCCGACCCAGGACACTCGTACACACGGAAGTAGATGGATAGGCACCCATCTCAAATTTTAATTTTGAAAAGACAGAAAAGAATTGCTGGTCTATTTTGCAGCATAGAGTCCAAGAAGTCTGTCACGAGGACGTTTAATATCTACTCTTTTAGCAACTTTCTGGTATACAATAAACATAGTGACATTAACTGCCATCACCATGCTCTCTGTCATCTGGAAGTCTGTGCCTCTGACCCTCTTTACCCGTTTTGTTCCACTCCCACCCCTCACCTGTGGCAACAAGTGGCCATGCCCTCCTCCAGGGGATCTTCCTGACCCAGGGATCGAACCTAGGTCTGCTGCATTGCAGGCACATTCTTTAGCATCTGAGCCACCAGGGAAACCCATGACAATCTGTAGGTCCATCCAGGTGGCTGCCAATGGCTGTATCTCACTCCTTTTAGGGCAAGTCATATTCTATTGTGTATATTTACGACATCTTCTGTATCCTTTCCTCTGTGGATGGACACTTACATTCTTTCCACGTCTTGCCTGTTTTGCAAATTCATTTGTGTTATCGTTTAGGTTCTACATGTGAGCAATAGACTATAATACGATCTTTGTCCTTCTCTGTCTGACTCACTTCACTTTGCACGAAAGCAGACATTTTATGTTCATGTTTTTCATGGTGACATAGCGTGTGTGGTATGTGGGATCTTTCCGGACCAGAGATCAGACCCGCGTCCCCCTTATCGGCAGTTGGATTCTTAACCGCTAGACTGCTGGGGAAGTCCTGTTAGATGCGTTTTATTAGCAGAAGCCAGGCAAAACTTCAATTGTTATTTTTGAAGCAAAATTTAATCTATTATTTATTTCGGGTTGTGCTAGATCTTTGTTGCCATGTGGCTTTTCTGTAGTTGCAACGAGCAGGGGCTATTCCGTTCTTTCGGTTTTATCCACGTTCTGCTCTCCACTGGTGAGCCTCTGATCTCTGGCTGCAGAGCCGCCCCACGGCACACGGGCTTCAGTAACTGTGGCATGTGGGGTCAGTCGTTGTGACCCCCGGGCTCTGGAGCCCGGGGTCAGTAGCTGTGGTCCACGGGCTTTGTGGCTCCAACGATCTGGGGAATCTCCCTGCAGAGATCGAGCCTGGGTGTCCTGCGTTGGCAGGTGGCTTCTCCACCACTGCACGGCCAGACAAGTCCAGCCAGCTATTAATAATCGTGGTGTTTGTGTTGACGTATATGCCTCCTCCCGAATTGTAGCCTCTGTGATCACACCCCCGAGGGGCTCCATCCCAGGGCTGTCATTTCCCCACGCTTCGGTCCCTTCACTCTCCGCCCGAAACCATCAAGAGTCTCCTCCAACACCACAGTTCAAAAGCACCAATTCTTCAGCGCTCAGCTTTCTTTATGGTCTGACTCTCACATGCACACATGACCACTGGAAAAATTATAGGTGTGACTGGACGGACCTTTGTCAGACAAGTGATGTCTCTGCTTTTTAGTACGCTGCCTGGGTTTGGATGGTGCTAGTTGAAGCGTCTTGGCCTCGTCCGACAGAGCGCACACTTGGAAACGCTGAGCCGTGTGTGGCGGACCGGCCAGGCGTGGCTGCTCTTGGAGGGAGCAGGGCTGACTGCTGAGTCTGGCCGGGGACAGGAGCGTTCGTCCCGGGTGTTGCGTCCTGGAACCCCCGAGTGCCGCCTGTGCGTGGCTGGAATTGAATGCCAAGCTGATGCAGTTACGGAAGACAGATGCCTGGAGCTGGTGCCTGGGGCCACTCGTTTTGCCGGAGATGCGGGGTTGGAATTGGCTTCCTGTCTGCTCATGTCTGACTTATGGCTTCTAATAATTTCCCCGCTGTTCTGCCTGAAGACTGGAGCGGTGTGTGAATAGATGTACTTACTTCTGCGGTTGTATAGCGGCTATTTAGAGTGCAGCTTGGCATGCTGCAGTCTGAGGGATTGCGTGTGCGTCCGTGAGTGTCCGTGACGATAGCCCTCTATCCGTGTCTTTATTCCTGACTACACTGCTGTCTTTGTATTGTCTGGAACCTAACTCTGCGGTCTGTCTATAAGTATAGGGAACCTGTGTGTGCTAAACACATTTTCCCCGCCAAAACAACTTTACCATTTATTTCAATAAATGGAATCTATATATATATATATATATATATATATATATATATATATTTACAACTACTGAGACACCTCATTTATTCCAGGTGGTCATACAAAGAGGTATTCCACATGACTGAATTAGATAAAGTCTGAATTTAAAATTTTTTTCAGGAGTATATGCTATGCTGTGCTTGGAGTTAGATGGTGAAGAATTTGCCTGCAATGCAGGAGACCTGGGTTCGATCCCTGGGTCGGGAAGATCCCCCTGGGGGAGCAGGAAATGGCAACCCACTGCAGTATTCTTGCCTGGAGAATCCCACGGACAGAGGAGCCTGGTGTGGCCACAGTCTATGGGGTTGCAGAGAGTCAGACACGACTGAACTGACCGAGCACCCACATGTGCCTTTTCAGATTTTTTTCCTCCCCCATTTGTAACCTTCGTAGCCTGCACCATTGCATTTCCTTCCCCTTTCTCCACGTCTGTTTGAACCATCCACTCTTGGCTGCTATTTTTACCTCCTGAATAAGCAGGGTTATTTATATACGGAGAAGCGGAGGCACATTATTTGAAAAAAGGAGAAGCTGTTACCTCCGACCCAGGTTTTGGGAGTTTGTAAAAATCAGAAGGAAAATGAGTGAGGGGCCATACCTGCTTCGACGGAGGTTCTGTGCAGACCTGAGCTCGTGGCTTCCGGGAATGTGTGTATGAGGTCAGGGGCGGGTGCGCTTCTGAGACTAATTTCCGTTCTGGGTCTTTGGAGAGAGGGTGGTCCGCCCTGCGTGCTGGCTTGCCACGAACAGCTGAAATTTATTGATGGATTAGGTGGTTAAGATATGGCAATGCTGGGATGCTTTTGAATTGTGCTGCTGGAGAAGACGTTTCTCTTAGTAGATACTTTACAATATCGTGATGATTTCTGCGGTAGATCAGCATGAACCGCTCGTAGGTACACATGTCGGCTTCGTTCTTTAACCCCCTTCCCAGCTCCCTCCCCACCCCATCTCGGCGCGTGGTCCCAGAGCTCCAGCCTCGAGTGCCCCGCCTCAGGCTTCAAGCTTGCACGGGTCATGTCTTTTGCCTGTGGTAACGTCCATGTCTCAACGCTACTCTCTCAAACCATCCCGCCCTCGCCTTCTCCCGCTGAGTCCAAAAGTCTGTTCTTTACATCTGTGTCTGCCTTGCTGCCCTGCACATAGGGTCGTTGTTACCGTCTTTCTAAATTCCATTTATATGTGTTAATGTATAGTATTTGTCTTTCTCTTTCTGACTTACTTCACTCTGTATAACAGGCTCCAGTTTCATCCACCTCACTATGACGGACTCAAATGCATTCTTTTTAACGGCTGAGTAATATTCCATGGTGTATATGTACCACAGCTTCCTTATCCATTCGTCTGCTGATGGGCATCTAGGTTGCTTCCATGTCCTGGCTATTATAAACAGTGCTGCGATGAACACTGGGGTGCACGTGTCTCTTTCACGTCTGGTTTCCTCAAGGTATATGCCCAGTAGTGGGATTGCTGGGTCATATGGCAGTTTTCTTCCTAGTTTTAAAATCTCCATAGTTTTAATCTCCATACCGTGTCCTTGAGAGTCCCTTGGACTGCAAGGAGATCCAACCAGTCCATCCTAAAGGAAATCAGTCCTGAATATTCATTGGAAGGACTGATGCTGAAGCTGAAACTCCAATACTCTGGCCACCTGATGCGGAGAGCTGCCTCCTTGGAAAAGACCCTGATGCTGGGAAAGATTGAAGGCGGGAGGAGAAGGGGACGGCAGAGGATGAGATGGTTGGATGGCATCACCAACTCGATGGATGTGAGTTCGAGCAAGCTCCGGGGAGATGGTGATGGACAGGGAGGCCTGGCGTGCTGCAGTCCATGGGGTCACAAAGAGTCGGACGCAAGTCAGCACCTGACCAGCAGCAACAATCAAGTACCTACCCACGAGGGAAGCCCTAACAATGCTTTGAGGCTGGTGAACACGGTGCTCAGAGTTCATCTGGGGCTTTATAGTCTGTGTTCTGCTTCTTCAAGACCTGCTAAAATTATTTTTTTACTACTTATATTTGGCGTTGAATAGAGGTTAAAATATTCTGTGACCCTGTAGGAGCGGACCTGTTTGCTTTTGCATGGCAGACGGTCAAAGCGTGTATAAATAAGTGTCCTGTTTGTCAGGACAGGTGTGTCCCTGAAATTTAATGTTGCATTTGTTGCTTCGTGCGTAAGGGGAGTAACACGCGTGATTAGTTTTCTTTGCCCCGTGAATTGGCTTCCTGGCCTTGTTATAATGTGCTGTGTGCTCAGTCGTGTCTGACTCTTTGCGACCCCACGGACTGTGGCCCACCAGGCTCCTCGGTTCGTTAGATCCTCCAGGCAAGAACACTGGAGTGGGTTGCCGTTTCCCCCTCCAGGGGATCTTCCCGACCCAGGGATTGAACCTGGGTCTCCCATGTCTCCTCCATTGCAGGCAGATTCTTTACCTGTTGAGTCCTCGGGAAGAACTATATTATAGAAAGTTACAGTAAGTTGTTATAAGTGGCCACAGATCTGGTGGTTTTAAAACCACAGACATCCACCCTCCCCCAGGAGACCAAACGTCTGAGGTCAAGGGGTCCCAGGGCCGAGCTCCGTCCAGAGTCTCCAGGGGAGGCTCCTTCCCACCTCTTCCAGCTTCTGGGGGCTCCGGGTGTCCGTCCCTGGGCTGGTGGCCGCCTCCCTCCCGTCTCTGCCTCCGTCTCCACGTGGCTTCTCCTCTGTGTCCGTGTCTCTCCTCTTCTGTGTCTTATAAGGACCCTGTCCCTGGGTTTAGGGCCAGCCCCATCCAGAAGGACCCTCATCTCAGACCCTGCACTCCATCACACCTGCAGAGACCTCATTTCCAGAGAAGGTCCCGTTCTGAAGTTTCAGGCTAGCACTTCAGCCTAACGCTTTGGGGGTGGGGAGAGACGATTCCATCGACCACACTCTCCTCCAAGCAGCACGTGATACATATTTTATTTGGGTGAACGTGCACACTTCACCTGCGATGAGGGCCTTAATACACGTGGAAAGTCCCCTCCCGAAAGTTCTCCTCGTGAAGCAGGAGAGAGTGTTGACACCTTTTATCTAGCACGGGCGAGACCCTCTCGCTTTGTCAGCGGCCAGAACTTCCCGTAAAATGCGGACATCAGAGTTGTTTTGGGTGAAGCCCATCCGGGGTGGACTGACCAAGCTCCCCGGCTCTGGGGGGCTCTGCCTTTGAGAAACAGCCTCCGGATGTGGGTCACCTTAACCACCGTGGGCTCGTGACCTGGGTTGATGCATACAAGTTCAGTTCAATTCAGTCGCTCAGTCGTCTCTGACTGTGCGACCTCATGAGCTGCAGCACGCCAGGCCTCCCTGTCCATCACCAACTCCCGGAGCCTACTCAAACTCATGTCCATTGAAACATACAAACAGTTGCCATTTCAGAGCTCGGGGCACTTGGATCCTAGGGGAGAAAAAAGAGGCATGTAGTTAGCACCAAGGTCTGGACGTGCCAACGTTTGTGCGTTTGAGGAGTTGAGGAAAAGGTTGGAGGGGGTACTGGGATGCTGATCCTGGGACGATCAGGAAAGATTTCAGACCAGATGGGTGTCCCGTGTGGCTCCGATGGTAAAGAATCCACCTGCAATGGGGGAGACCTGGGTTCAATCGATCCCTGGGTGGGGAAGATCCCCTGGAGGAGGGCATGGTGACCCACTCTGGTATTCTTGCCTGGAGAATCCCATGGACAGAGGAGCCTGGCGGACTACAGTCCACGGGGTTATAAAGAGTCGGACACGGCTGAGTGACTAAGAACATTCCCCTTCTTGCACTTGCATTGCCCTTCACGGTCCCCTGTGTAGTGTTGGATTTGTCCCCCGCGCCCCCGGCCAAGCTTCAAGGCTTGTAGAATCTTACCTCCCCAACCAGGAATCGAACACACACCCCCTGCGTTGGAAGCTCAGAGTCCTAACTGCAGGACCCATAGCTAGGGAGGTCCCTAGTGATCTTTTTCATTCGGTTCCTTGAGAGGTTCTCTGCATCTCCGACCGTAAGACAGTCGTGAGGGTGTCTTGGGACACGTGGCCCATCTGCCTGGTCCTTCTGTACGCACGCTGGTGTCGCCCGGAGTTTGCTCAGCCTGAAAGGGATCGGGTGGTGTTTTCTGGCTGCCGCCTGAGCTTGGCTTCCCGCAGACACGGCTGAGCACCGTCGTGGTTCCTGGAACAGCGGGAATTAGAGAGGTTTCCTTCCCCGGGGGAGGAAGTCGCTGCAGGGTGCGGGGGGAGATGCCGAGTGACTCGGTCACCTGCAGCCCACCCCAGACCACAGGCAGAGTCCGGGCGCCTTGGAGGACACTCATCTCCTCGGGGCAGGGGATCCCCAGTGTCTGGGATCCGGGGCCTGATGATCTGAGGTTGCGGCTGATGTGAGAGTCATACAAACGAGCTGCTTGGTAAATGTGATGTGCTTGAATCAACCAGAAACCATCCTCTCCCCCAGTCGCTCGGGGAAAAATTGTCTTCTCTGAAAGTGGCCCCTGGTGCCTAAAAGCTTGGAGACCACTGCGTGGGAAGGATGGAGCCCCCCACCCCCACCCCCAACGTTGCTGTGGAAGCCTGTGAAGGGGGCCGGTCCCTGACGCTGTGTGTGGGTCTGAGTGTCTGTGTTTCTGGGTGTCTGTATACCTTTACATTCAGGTGAGTCTGTGAGCTTCATCTGTCCGTGTCTGCAACTGTGTACACGTGTCTCTTTACACCTGCATCTGTGCGTGTCTGTGTGTTTACAGATCTGTGTCCACCTGCTTTTCCTGAATCCTAGCGCGTGCATTTAGATTGTGGTGACTTCTCTGGTCGTGGACCACCGGCTCCACAGCTGTGGTACACAGGCTTGGATCTTTCCCAGTTTGTGGGATATTCGCAGACCAGGGATCGAACCCGCGTCTCCTGCGTTGGCAGGCGGATTCTCTCCCGCTGGGCCACCAGGGAAGCCCTGGTTCTGCACTTACACGTCTGTGTGTGTCTGTATTTCTTCCTCTCTCCATGAGTCTGTGTTTATACAGGCGTGTTTATCTCTGTCCCGCGTCCGTGCGTCTATATTTATGACCGCGTCTGCGTTTCTCGTGCTTCTGTGTGGGTCTGCAGTTATATGCCCGGGAGCATCTCTATCTGTTCCTGTTTCTCTGTGTCTGTATTTATCACTGCATCTGTACGTCTGTATTTTTCATGTGTCTGTGTGCGTCCGTGCGCATGTATCTGTGTGTCTGTATTTATTATTGCGTCCGTGTTTCTCGCCTGTCTGTATGTGTCTGCATTTATATGCCCGATAGCGTCTACATTTATTCCCCTTTCTGTGTGTCCGTATTTATCACTGCATCTGTATGTCTGTATTTTTCATGCATCTGTGTGTCAGTGTGTGCCCCCCAAGCTTCCCCGCACCACTGTGTTCCCCGAGTCGCTCATCTGTCAGTGACCAGGGAGTCCTATGCCATCAAGCTTGATTTAGGAGTGATTATACATTGCTCCAATACTTTGACCACCTGATGCGAAAGAGCTGACTCATTGGAAAAGACCCTGATGCTGGGAAAGATTGAGGGCAGGAGGAGAAGGGGATGGCAGAGGATGAGATGGTTGGATGGCATCACCGACTCAATGGACATGGGTTTGAGTAAACTCTGGGGAGACAGTGAAGGACAGGGAGGCCTGGCGTACTGCAGTCCATGGGGTCGCAAAGAGTCAGACATGACTGCAGCTGAATGCATTTCCTCAGGTCCGTCTGCCCTGCTTCCTGCCGTGAGGGGTCCTCGTATTTCAGGGCGTGAGGACCCATGTGCCTGAGGCAGCTGGGACTGCACAGAGATAATTACGATGCTGAAAATAAACTAGTCTCGCCTCCTAGGAGGACAGGGGGGCCATGGACAGGCCCCGACACACATGGTAATGCTGGAGACGTCGCTTCAGCCTCAGGGGTCTTAGGTACGACATACGAGGGCCCCAGAGTGCCCAGGCCCCCACACTCCGCATCCTGGTTTTTATCATTCTGCGGCCACACTCTTGTCCCCACAGAATTTATGCTCCTGCGTGAGGCTCAGCCCACAGGGTGTCGTAAAATGGAGAAGGTGCCCGTCTCGAGGACGAGTCTTATTCTGTGGGTGAAGAGATTTGGGTCTCAACAAGACCCTGGGATCCTGAGTTAAAACCTTAAACATCGGGACTGCCCTGGTGGTCTGAAGTGGCTAAGACTCTGCAGGGAAGCGGTGCAGTTTCCATCCCTGGTTACGGAACTAGATCCCACATGTTGCAACTAAGTCCTGGTGCACGAAATACATAAATATTAAAAAAAAAAAACCTCAGTAACCATGAAGTGCTGCTGCATTGCAGGCAGATTCTTTACCATCTGAGCCACAAGGGAAGACCACCTATTCCAATTCAGTTTGTTTAAATCTAAATATGTTGCAATTTCCATCTCCAGGGGATCTTTCCAACTCAGGGATGCGACCCAGGTCTCCCACATTGCTGGCAGATTCTTTACCAGCTGAGCCACTGGGGTGGCCCCAGAATCCCGGAGAGCGTAGTCCGTCCCTCCTCCAGAGGCTGCTGATACTGGGAGCACCCCTGAGAAGAACAGGTGGACGGGGGCATTCACAAGCACGGTGCCCCGACCCCATCCCCGGTGGGCACTTGGCCCCATTCTTGAAGCTTGACTTGGGTTTTCAGCCTTCGAGGCCACAGATGCGGGATGAGGGCAGTGGTGATATTTGGGGACTTGTATCTGAGCCCCGGGTATCGTCGCGGCTCGGAGGCGCGTGACGGTCAGCACCCCGATACTTGTCACCTTCTAGCAAGTTTACGTGTGGGTTCATGTCCAGCAGTGTGTCCCTGTCCACCCCAAACTCCCCAACTATCCATCTCCCCTGGCGATACGTTCATTTTCTAAGTCTGTGAGTCTCTTTCTGCTTTGTAAGTCCATTTGTATCATTTGTTATCAGCGTAGGGATGTCATACGCTGTTTCTCTTCCTCTGACTTACTTCACTCAGGATGACAATCTCTAGGCCCACCCCTGTTGCTTCAAATGGCACTACTTCATTCTTTCTTATGCCTGCGTAACATTCCGCTGTATGTATGCACCACATCTTCCTCATCCCCTCGTCTGTCGATGGACATCTAGGTCGCTTCCACGTCCTGGCCCTTGTACATGGTGCTGCAGTGAAGAAATGGGCGCGTGTATCTTTTCAGATGCCGGTTTTCACCAGTTAAGTGCTCAGGAGGACTGCAGGATGATATGGTCAGCTTTCTCTTTTTTGATTGAGTTAATGATGGAGCCTTCAAAATGGAAATAACCCTAGGTTTCTGTTTCACTGCTTTCTAATTTTTTTTTTTTTTCCTGAGACGTGGGTTCATGAACTGTTCTGCCTTCTCAGTGCATTCCTTCTCATCCCGCTTCCCTCCTCTTTTTCCTTACCACGCTGTGTTCCGGTGTATCCACTTGAGTTGCCCCCTCTGCTCTCCATTCTTAGGACCCGGGGCCTCCGATGCTCTGTCTGTCATGGAAATGCACATGCATGTGTGTGTTAGAGTTTGGCAGAGGCTGGGGGACTGTACTCTGTGAGGATCCCAGGTGATGGAAAGCGCTCGATACGGGATCTGGTGGGCTGCCTGCTGCGGTTCCGCTGGGAGAAGCACGCGCTGCTATTTAGGTGTAGGTTTTTAGGTAAAGCTCCTGGAGAGAGAGAGAGAACAGACAGGTAGCTAGCTAGGTACATAGATACGTAGGTAGATAGATAGACATCCATGTGGACAGACAGGTAGGTAGAAAGACAGGTAGGCAGATGGATAGACAGACAGTACATAGGTAAACAGGTAAATAAATAGGTAGGCACACAGGTAGGTAGACAGGTAGATAAATAGACACATAGATAAGCAGACAGCTAGACTCACAGGTAGGTAGACAGGAGGATAAATACATAGGTAGGCAGACAGGTAGGTAGACAGATAGCTAGACAGGGAGATAAATACATGGGTAGCGAGACAGCTAGGTAGACAGGTGGATAAATACATGGGTAAGCAGACAGGTAGGTAGACAGGTAGATAGCTAGATGGGGAGAAAAATAGAGAGCTAGGCACACGGGTAGCTAGACAGTAGATAGGTAGGTAGATACATAGGTAGGCAGACAGGTAGGTAGACAGCTAGATCAATGGTACATGGTGAGAGGTAGATGGATAGATCACAGGCGGGCGTGTGGCTAGCTAGATAATACATAGAGATTATACATGGAGATGAAAGTGTGGACAGTATATTGTGTGGGCCCTGGGGTCTTTGGCGTGCACCCCCTCAGGTATATAGACAGGTAGACAGACAGACAGACAGGTAGGTAGACAGACAGGTAGGCAGACAGACAGACAGGTAGATAGACAGATAGGCAGGTAGACAGGTAGATAAGCAGGTAGACAGACAGGTAGACAGACAGGCAGGTAGATAGACAGGCAGGTAGGCAGGTAGATAGGCAGGTAGAGACACAGGTAGACAGAGACGCGGGTAGACAGACAGACAGGCAGGCAGACAGACGACAGGCAGGCAGACAGACGACAGGCAGACGGCTAGGAGTCGGTCACCCCCTGAGCAGCGTTCTCTCCCACAAGCCTTCCTGTTCCGCGCCTCCTTTCTTTCCAGTTCACGTCCTCGGTCTCCACCCCCGAGGCCGCTCCCCCGCCTGGCTCTCCCGCTCGGACAGGCGGCCCTTGTGTGCTGACCCCCGTCTCCCAGAAGCTGTGGACCGGGCCGGGCGGGCCGCGCTCAGAGCTCACAGCCCGGGGCGGGGAGCGTCCGGCTCCCCGCCGCGGTCCCCTTCTCCCGAGGACCCGTCCTCCTCCAGCCTCTGCACCTCAGCGCGGGCAACTCACGCTTCTCTGTTTCAGACAAAGCTCGTCGCGGCGCTTAGCATGAGGTCTCAGCCTTCTGCAGCGAATTCACCGTCACTACATCCACGCACTCTCTGTTTTTCTTTCCCCACTTTGTATTTATTGCTGTTTGGCCTAAGGCAGATGCATGTATGTGTGCTGAGTCTCTTTGGTCGTGTCCGACTCTTTGCAACGCGATATAATAACAGTGAGAAACTCTTGGTTTGCTATTCTGCATTGCTTATCAGATGAAGCTTAAGTCCGTGAAGCTTATTGGTCATTTTCCCAATGAGAATACATAAAGGAAAATCACGTAAGCAAACATAGGCTTGCCTCTTTTTTTTTAAAAAAAAGATTTAATTAATAGTTATTTTTCTTCCCGTTTTATTGTGTTATAACTGACACATAGCACTGGTAAGTTTGTGGATTTAAAAACCATTCATAGCCTAAAAGTTGACAGTTACGTTTTATTCTGGGGGTAGGGATTTTTTGGACTTCAACCCTGGGAAGCGGTATTTCAAATGACCCTGAGAGAAAAGGAGGTGAGGGGAGGAGACAGGTTACACAGAAATTTTGCAACAAAAGACAGGTATTCTGAACATCAAAAGACAATTGTAAAGAATGCCAGATTTTCCACGATTCCCCAGTGGCTGACATCTGCCTGCAATGCCGGAATCTTCCTGCAGAATCTGCCTGCAACACAGGAGACCCAGGTTCGATCTCTGGGTGGGGAAGACCCCCTGGAGGAGGGCGTGGCAACCGGCTCCAGTATTCTTGCCTGGGGCATCCCATGGACAGAGGAGCCTGGTGGGATGCACTCCATGGGGTCGCAAGAGTCGGACACGACTGAGCGACAAATGCATTCACATCTGGAGGCTTTGAAGTCGCCGTTGCCCGTTGCATCCTTGTTTATTGATGTGGCTGGAGATGCTCCATTTCACAAGGCCATCGTTTAGAAGACTGAGCTTCCTTCCAAAGGGCAGGGACGCAGTGAGGAGAAGTCACTGCCCATGTGTGTCCTGAAGCCTTCCCGAGACACTGTCGGTTCGTGTGGTCCTCTGAGTGGCCAAGCAGGAGTCTGGACATCACAGCATCTTGTGAACACCCACGAGGAGCCATGAGGGGGGTAAGACTGAAGGACTCTTCTTCTTCCTGCAGGGGGAAAGTTCTGGGAATGTCCCAGAAGCCCCCAGAGCAGCTAGGGACCCCCTCCACGCTCCAGGAACGTAAAGAGAAACATGCATTTCGTCTCTGCCCATTTCCCGTTTCAGTTGCTCAGTCGTGTCTGACTCTTTGCGACCCCATGGACCGCCGCACGCCAGGCCTCCCTGTCCATCACCAACTCCCGGAGCTCACTCAAACTCATGTCCATCGAGTCGGTGATGCCATCCAACCATCTCATCCTCTGTCGTCCCCTTCTCCTCCTGCCTTCAGTCTTTCCCAGCATCAGGGTCTTTTCCAGTGAGTCAGCTCTCTGCATCAGGTGGCCAAAGTATTGGAGTTTCAGCTTCAGCCTCAGTCCTTCCAATGAACACCCAGGACTGATCTCCTTGACGATGGACTGGTTTCACACGCCCCCTCCCCTTGCTACTGATTTCATCAGACATGCCTGCAGTCCTGTGTACAAAGAAGGTCGCCTATATTGACTGGAAAAATAAATGAACCATGTATATCCACATGAAACTATCACACCGTTGTTAACTGGCTCTGTTCCAGGATAGAATAAAAAGTTTTTTAAAGAATGAAATTGTCAGGGTCCATGTGCAGGTTGGAAAAGGATTTCCAGACGTGCTTCTCAAGAAGAATTAAGCTAGACTCACAGGTAGGTAGACAGGAGGATAAATACATAGGTAGGCAGACAGGTAGGTAGACAGATAGCTAGACAGGGAGATAAATACATGGGTAGCGAGACAGCTAGGTAGACAGGTGGATAAATACATGGGTAAGCAGACAGGTAGGTAGACAGGTAGATAGCTAGATGGGGAGAAAAATAGAGAGCTAGGCACACGGGTAGCTAGACAGTAGATAGGTAGGTAGATACATAGGTAGGCAGACAGGTAGGTAGACAGCTAGATCAATGGTACATGGTGAGAGGTAGATGGATAGATCACAGGCGGGCGTGTGGCTAGCTAGATAATACATAGAGATTATACATGGAGATGAAAGTGTGGACAGTATATTGTGTGGGCCCTGGGGTCTTTGGCGTGCACCCCCTCAGGTATATAGACAGGTAGACAGACAGACAGACAGGTAGGTAGACAGACAGGTAGGCAGACAGACAGACAGGTAGATAGACAGATAGGCAGGTAGACAGGTAGATAAGCAGGTAGACAGACAGGTAGACAGACAGGCAGGTAGATAGACAGGCAGGTAGGCAGGTAGATAGGCAGGTAGAGACACAGGTAGACAGAGACGCGGGTAGACAGACAGACAGGCAGGCAGACAGACGACAGGCAGGCAGACAGACGACAGGCAGACGGCTAGGAGTCGGTCACCCCCTGAGCAGCGTTCTCTCCCACAAGCCTTCCTGTTCCGCGCCTCCTTTCTTTCCAGTTCACGTCCTCGGTCTCCACCCCCGAGGCCGCTCCCCTGCCTGGCTCTCCCGCTCGGACAGGCGGCCCTTGTGTGCTGACCCCCGTCTCCCAGAAGCTGTGGACCGGGCCGGGCGGGCCGCGCTCAGAGCTCACAGCCCGGGGCGGGGAGCGTCCGGCTCCCCGCCGCGGTCCCCTTCTCCCGAGGACCCGTCCTCCTCCAGCCTCTGCACCTCAGTGCTGGCAACTCACACTTCTCTGTTTCAGACAAAGCTCGTCGCGGCGCTTAGCATGAGGTCTCAGCCTTCTGCAGCGAATTCACCGTCACTACATCCACGCACTCTCTGTTTTTCTTTCCCCACTTTGTATTTATTGCTGTTTGGCCTAAGGCAGATGCATGTATGTGTGCTGAGTCTCTTTGGTCGTGTCCGACTCTTTGCAACGCGATATAATAACAGTGAGAAACTCTTGGTTTGCTATTCTGCATTGCTTATCAGATGAAGCTTAAGTCCGTGAAGCTTATTGGTCATTTTCCCAATGAGAATACATAAAGGAAAATCACGTAAGCAAACATAGGCTTGCCTCTTTTTTTTTAAAAAAAAGATTTAATTAATAGTTATTTTTCTTCCCGTTTTATTGTGTTATAACTGACACATAGCACTGGTAAGTTTGTGGATTTAAAAACCATTCATAGCCTAAAAGTTGACAGTTACGTTTTATTCTGGGGGTAGGGATTTTTTGGACTTCAACCCTGGGAAGCGGTATTTCAAATGACCCTGAGAGAAAAGGAGGTGAGGGGAGGAGACAGGTTACACAGAAATTTTGCAACAAAAGACAGGTATTCTGAACATCAAAAGACAATTGTAAAGAATGCCAGATTTTCCACGATTCCCCAGTGGCTGACATCTGCCTGCAATGCCGGAATCTTCCTGCAGAATCTGCCTGCAACACAGGAGACCCAGGTTCGATCTCTGGGTGGGGAAGACCCCCTGGAGGAGGGCGTGGCAACCGGCTCCAGTATTCTTGCCTGGGGCATCCCATGGACAGAGGAGCCTGGTGGGATGCACTCCATGGGGTCGCAAGAGTCGGACACGACTGAGCGACAAATGCATTCACATCTGGAGGCTTTGAAGTCGCCGTTGCCCGTTGCATCCTTGTTTATTGATGTGGCTGGAGATGCTCCATTTCACAAGGCCATCGTTTAGAAGACTGAGCTTCCTTCCAAAGGGCAGGGACGCAGTGAGGAGAAGTCACTGCCCATGTGTGTCCTGAAGCCTTCCCGAGACACTGTCGGTTCGTGTGGTCCTCTGAGTGGCCAAGCAGGAGTCTGGACATCACAGCATCTTGTGAACACCCACGAGGAGCCATGAGGGGGGTAAGACTGAAGGACTCTTCTTCTTCCTGCAGGGGGAAAGTTCTGGGAATGTCCCAGAAGCCCCCAGAGCAGCTAGGGACCCCCTCCACGCTCCAGGAACGTAAAGAGAAACATGCATTTCGTCTCTGCCCATTTCCCGTTTCAGTTGCTCAGTCGTGTCTGACTCTTTGCGACCCCATGGACCGCCGCACGCCAGGCCTCCCTGTCCATCACCAACTCCCGGAGCTCACTCAAACTCATGTCCATCGAGTCGGTGATGCCATCCAACCATCTCATCCTCTGTCGTCCCCTTCTCCTCCTGCCTTCAGTCTTTCCCAGCATCAGGGTCTTTTCCAGTGAGTCAGCTCTCTGCATCAGGTGGCCAAAGTATTGGAGTTTCAGCTTCAGCCTCAGTCCTTCCAATGAACACCCAGGACTGATCTCCTTGACGATGGACTGGTTTCACACGCCCCCTCCCCTTGCTACTGATTTCATCAGACATGCCTGCAGTCCTGTGTACAAAGAAGGTCGCCTATATTGACTGGAAAAATAAATGAACCATGTATATCCACATGAAACTATCACACCGTTGTTAACTGGCTCTGTTCCAGGATAGAATAAAAAGTTTTTTAAAGAATGAAATTGTCAGGGTCCATGTGCAGGTTGGAAAAGGATTTCCAGACGTGCTTCTCAAGAAGAATTAAGCTAGACTCACAGGTAGGTAGACAGGAGGATAAATACATAGGTAGGCAGACAGGTAGGTAGACAGATAGCTAGACAGGGAGATAAATACATGGGTAGCGAGACAGCTAGGTAGACAGGTGGATAAATACATGGGTAAGCAGACAGGTAGGTAGACAGGTAGATAGCTAGATGGGGAGAAAAATAGAGAGCTAGGCACACGGGTAGCTAGACAGTAGATAGGTAGGTAGATACATAGGTAGGCAGACAGGTAGGTAGACAGCTAGATCAATGGTACATGGTGAGAGGTAGATGGATAGATCACAGGCGGGCGTGTGGCTAGCTAGATAATACATAGAGATTATACATGGAGATGAAAGTGTGGACAGTATATTGTGTGGGCCCTGGGGTCTTTGGCGTGCACCCCCTCAGGTATATAGACAGGTAGACAGACAGACAGACAGGTAGGTAGACAGACAGGTAGGCAGACAGACAGACAGGTAGATAGACAGATAGGCAGGTAGACAGGTAGATAAGCAGGTAGACAGACAGGTAGACAGACAGGCAGGTAGATAGACAGGCAGGTAGGCAGGTAGATAGGCAGGTAGAGACACAGGTAGACAGAGACGCGGGTAGACAGACAGACAGGCAGGCAGACAGACGACAGGCAGGCAGACAGACGACAGGCAGACGGCTAGGAGTCGGTCACCCCCTGAGCAGCGTTCTCTCCCACAAGCCTTCCTGTTCCGCGCCTCCTTTCTTTCCAGTTCACGTCCTCGGTCTCCACCCCCGAGGCCGCTCCCCTGCCTGGCTCTCCCGCTCGGACAGGCGGCCCTTGTGTGCTGACCCCCGTCTCCCAGAAGCTGTGGACCGGGCCGGGCGGGCCGCGCTCAGAGCTCACAGCCCGGGGGGGGGAGCGTCCGGCTCCCCGCCGCGGTCCCCTTCTCCCGAGGACCCGTCCTCCTCCAGCCTCTGCACCTCAGCGCGGGCAACTCACGCTTCTCTGTTTCAGACAAAGCTCGTCGCGGCGCTTAGCATGAGGTCTCAGCCTTCTGCAGCGAATTCACCGTCACTACATCCACGCACTCTCTGTTTTTCTTTCCCCACTTTGTATTTATTGCTGTTTGGCCAAAGGCAGATGCATGTATGTGTGCTGAGTCTCTTTGGTCGTGTCCGACTCTTTGCAACGCGATATAATAACAGTGAGAAACTCTTGGTTTGCTATTCTGCATTGCTTATTAGATGAAGCTTAAGTCCGTGAAGCTTATTGGTCATTTTCCCAATGAGAATACATAAAGGAAAATCACGTAAGCAAACATAGGCTTGCCTCTTTTTTTTTAAAAAAAAGATTTAATTAACAGTTATTTTTCTTCCCGTTTTATTGTGTTATAACTGACACATAGCACTGGTAAGTTTGTCGACTTAAAAACCATTCACAGCCTAAAAGTTGACAGTTACGTTTTATTCTGGGGGTAGGGATTTTTTGGACTTCAGGCCTGGGAAGCGGTATTTCAAATGACCCTGAGAGAAAAGGAGGTGAGGGGAGGAGACAGGTTACACAGAAATTTTGCAACAAAAGACAGGTATTCTGAACATCAAAAGACAATTGTAAAGAATGCCAGATTTTCCACGATTCCCCAGTGGCTGACATCTGCCTGCAATGCCGGAATCTTCCTGCAGAATCTGCCTGCAACACAGGAGACCCAGGTTCGATCTCTGGGTGGGGAAGACCCCCTGGAGGAGGGCGTGGCAACCGGCTCCAGTATTCTTGCCTGGGGCATCCCATGGACAGAGGAGCCTGGTGGGATGCACTCCATGGGGTCGCAAGAGTCGGACACGACTGAGCGACAAATGCATTCACATCTGGAGGCTTTGAAGTCGCCGTTGCCCGTTGCATCCTTGTTTATTGATGTGGCTGGAGATGCTCCATTTCACAAGGCCATCGTTTAGAAGACTGAGCTTCCTTCCAAAGGGCAGGGACGCAGTGAGGAGAAGTCACTGCCCATGTGTGTCCTGAAGCCTTCCCGAGACACTGTCGGTTCGTGTGGTCCTCTGAGTGGCCAAGCAGGAGTCTGGACATCACAGCATCTTGTGAACACCCACGAGGAGCCATGAGGGGGGTAAGACTGAAGGACTCTTCTTCTTCCTGCAGGGGGAAAGTTCTGGGAATGTCCCAGAAGCCCCCAGAGCAGCTAGGGACCCCCTCCACGCTCCAGGAACGTAAAGAGAAACATGCATTTCGTCTCTGCCCATTTCCCGTTTCAGTTGCTCAGTCGTGTCTGACTCTTTGCGACCCCATGGACCGCCGCACGCCAGGCCTCCCTGTCCATCACCAACTCCCGGAGCTCACTCAAACTCATGTCCATCGAGTCGGTGATGCCATCCAACCATCTCATCCTCTGTCGTCCCCTTCTCCTCCTGCCTTCAGTCTTTCCCAGCATCAGGGTCTTTTCCAGTGAGTCAGCTCTCTGCATCAGGTGGCCAAAGTATTGGAGTTTCAGCTTCAGCCTCAGTCCTTCCAATGAACACCCAGGACTGATCTCCTTGACGATGGACTGGTTTCACACGCCCCCTCCCCTTGCTACTGATTTCATCAGACATGCCTGCAGTCCTGTGTACAAAGAAGGTCGCCTATATTGACTGGAAAAATAAATGAACCATGTATATCCACATGAAACTATCACACCGTTGTTAACTGGCTCTGTTCCAGGATAGAATAAAAAGTTTTTTAAAGAATGAAATTGTCAGGGTCCATGTGCAGGTTGGAAAAGGATTTCCAGACGTGCTTCTCAAGAAGAATTAAGTTTATTAGGGTGGGAGATGCTGTTAGAACAGGGGGCTGGCTCAAGGGAGAGCCGAACCCTTTCTGAGGCTACCAGCCAATTTTTATAGCCTCAAGACAGAGAAAATTCCTGCTGGAAGCGTGGCATGAGCTGATTGGTTAGGATGCTAGATAGGGTGGGTACTAGGGTGGGTACTTTACCTAACACGGGGTCAGGGAGCTGGCTGGTTTATGTCTGGAGTCTCATAGCAACAGTTGCTATGGGGCTTGGTCTGTTCCAGAGATTCTTGTCCTGTGACCTTGGTCCAGGGCCCCACAGAAAATGAATTTAGCAATTAAGATAATGTACAACTTGGGCTTCCCTGGAGGCTCAGCTGGTAAAGAATCTGCCTGCAATGCAGGAGACCGAGGTTTTGATTCCTGAGTCTGGAAGATCCCCCGGACGAGGGCATGGCGACCCACTCCAGGACTCTTGCCTGGAGAATCCCACGGACTGAGGAGCCCGGCGGGGCTACAGTCCACGGGGCCACAAAGAGTCAGACACGACTGAGCAACTAACAGCAACTTATGTGCGGCTGAAAGTATCACAGCATTGTTAATTGTGTCTAAGTAAGTGTTAGTCACTCAGTCGTGTCTGACGCTTTGTGACTCCACGGTGTGTGGACGGTAGCCCCGCCAGGCTCCTCTGTCCATGGGGATTCTCCAGGCAAGAATACTGGAGTGGGTTGCCATGCCCTCCTCCAGGGGATCTTCCCGACCCAGGGATGGAACCCAAGTCTCCTGCATTGCAGGCAGATTCTTTACCGTCTGAGCCACCAGGGTATTCTCCAGTATAAAATGAGAGGTTTTAAAAAGTAAGAAGAATTTAGCAGTTAAAAGAAAATGCACAACTGATAGGTTGAATCATGGCTTATTTGGCGGAGAAAACTGAGGCATGAAGCCCAGAAGGCAGCCTGTCAGATCGCTCTGAGCAGCTGCTGCAAAGAGATGGGAGAGGAGGCAGCACGTGGAGGAGTTTTTGCAACAAAGAGCAGGTAGTGGGAGCATTGAAAGATTTCTGTCAGTGAAAGAGACCAGGCATCTCCAGGTAACGAAGTCACAGCTTTTCTTTGTATGGTTGTTGTTCAGTTGCTAAGTTGTGTCTGACTCTCTGCAAACCTCAGTGATTGCAGCACACCAGGCCTCCCTGTCCTTCACCAACTCCCAGAGTTTGCTCAGATTCATGTCCAATGAGTCGGTGATGCCATCCAGCCATCTCACCCTCTGTCATCCCCTTCTCCTCCTGCCTTCAATCTTTCCCAGCATCTTTCCCAGCATCCCTGGGTCTTTTCCAATGAGTCAGTTCCTTGCATCAGGTGGCCAAAGGATTGGAGCTTCAGCATCAGTCCTTCCAATGAACATTCAGGACTGATTTCCTTTAGGATGGACTGGGTTGGATCTCCTTGCAGTCCAAGGGACTCTCAAGAGTCTTCTTCAGCCCCACAGTTCAAAAGCATCAATTCTTTGGCCCTCAGCTTTCTTAACGGTCCAACTCTCACATCCATACATGACCAGTGGAAAAACCATAGCTTTGACTAGATGGACCTTTGTCAGCAAAGTGACAAAAAGCAGGCGTCCAGCTGGTTCCCCCAGGACTCTTTCCTGTGTGAAGGAAGTGGTTGATAGCTTGATTGATAGGTGCAGCATCCTTTGTTTGTTGAATTGGCAGATTGCGTTTTCTGTTCACTGCTGACCTGTCAATAAACAAAGGATGCTGAGGCCTTCCGGCCCTCCTGCCCCAACAGTGCACCCCAAGAAGGTTCAGGAAGGGAGAAAAAAGGATGCAGGCCCCAGATAGCCAAGCTGCATCTTAAAGGAATGATTTCAGTGAGCCCAGACACTGTTGCATCTTCCCCGACGCAGAAAAGCACTAGGGATGTCCTTCGTGGTCGAGTGGTTAAGACTCTGCCTTACAAAGCCGGGGACGTGGGATGGATTCCTGGTTGGGGGCCTAAGATCCCACGTGCTGTGAAGCAGCTACGTCCTGACACAGTGAAATAAAGAAACACTTAAAAACAAAATTCTTTTAAGAAAAGACTCTGCCTTGCAAAACTGGGGGTGCTGGTTCAATTCCTGGTTGGGGAACTAACATCCCACGTGCCCTGTGGTCAAACCAGTCCATCCTAAAGGAAATCAGCCCTGAATATTCATTGGAAGGATTGATGATGAAGCTGGAGCTCCAATCCTTTGGCCATCTGATGTGAAGAGCTGACACATTGGAAAAGACCCTGATGCTGGGAAAGATTGAAGGCGGGAGGAAAGGGGGACGACAGAGGATGAGATGGTTGGATGGCATCACCGACTCAATGGACATGAGTTTGAGTAAACTCTGGGAGTTGGCGATGGACAGGGAGGCCTGGCGTGCTGCAGTCCACGGGTCACAGAGAGTCGGACACGACTGAACGACTGAACTGAACTGAGAATTTGAGAGCTGTGTTTTATTCAGTGGGGGGAATTTTTAGGGCTTCAAGCCCATGGTCAAAGCCAGTCAAGTGTCCACGGGGTCACAGAGAGTCAGACGTGATTGAGCGAGTGACAGTTTTTACTTTGAAACGGCAAGAAGCCCCTCTGCGAAGGCGACATCTACGTACCCCAAGAGATAGCTATCACTGTTCCATATCAACCACCCACATGGTTTTCTTCTCTGACCACAGTTAACGTGCCCCCGATGGTCTTCCTGCTACATAATTAAATGTTCTCCAGATAGCTTCAGTCAGTACCTAAATGGCCAGGTAGACTGTTTTCATTCTAATGAAAGATGCTCAAAGAATCCCCTGGCTGTTTCTACCACATCTACACTCCAGACGGGAAAAAAATCGAAACAGAAGCAGCAATATTTCCACTTATTTCTGCTTTGCAGATAGGTTCATCCGTACCGTTTTTCTAGATTCCATGTATACGTGTTAATACATGATATTTGTTTTTCCCTTTCTGACGGTAAGATAGAGTCTAGGTCCAGGCGTGTTGCTGCAAAATGCATTAGTTCATTCTTTTTTCATGGCCGAGTAATATTCCATCGTATATAAGTGTCTTCTTTATCCATTGGTCTGTTGATGGACATCTAGGTTGCTTGTCTGTTCTGGCTGTTGTAAATAGTGCTTCTGTGAATACTGGGGTGCATATGTCTTTTTGAATTATGGTTTTCTCCTGGTGCAGAGATGCAGATGTAAAGACAAATGTACGGACCCCAAGGAGGGTAGGGGGTGGAATGAATTGGGAGATTGGGATTGAGACTCATACACTATTCCTTCAGTTCAGTTCAGTCGCTCAGTCGTGTCCGACTCTCTGTGACCCCATGGACTGCAGCACGCCAGGCCTCCCTGTCCATCACCAACTCCCAGAGTTTACCCAAACCCACATCCATTGAGTTGGTGATACCATCCAACCATCTCATCCTCTGTCGTCCCCTTCTCCTCCTGCCCCCAATCTTTCCCGTATATGTGTGTTAATATACGGTATTTGTTCTTCTCTTTCTGGCTGACTTCAGTGTACAACAAACTGTTGGTTCATCCACTTCACTAAAGTGAAAGTCGCTTCAGTCACATCTGACTCTTTGCGACCTCAGGGACTGTCGCCTGCCAGGCTCCTCTCTCCATGACGATCCTCCAGGCAAGAATCCTGGACTGGGTTGCCATGCCCTCCTCCAGGGGATCTTCCTGACCCAGGGATCCAACCCAGGTCTCCCCCATTGCAGGCGGATTCTCTACCGTCTTAACTAGGGAAGCCCATCCACTTCACTAGATTGGACTCAGATTTGTTCTTTTATATGTCTGCATAATATTCCATGGTATATATGTACCACCTCTCTTTCGAGTTCGTGTATCACAAACCCTTCAGGGACACAGATGCAACAAAAAAGCCTTTGTTTATAAATCAAATGTTTCCACTGTTAAAAAAGGGGAACATGAAATAGTTGACATGGTGTTCATTTATGAGCTGAGTCTCCCCAAAGCCACCTTGTCGCTGAGTATCTCTTTCCCGTGGTTCCTCAGATTGGCCTCCGTCATTGCAGTTAGGATGCAAGTCTGTGTACCATTGAGGCTTTATGGTTATTCTTCCAATTCTGATGCTAATGGGAGGGTCTCCAGCCTGGAATCACAGGAGATGCAGGGGACCATGGGGATGGTCCTCTTTCCTCCTTGAAGGTCATCTCAATGTCGCAGAGCTGAAAGGGCAGCAACAGACAGCCCCCTCCTCCCCGTCTTGGGTTCTCTGTTCTCCTTCACCATCACCGGATCCTCAGCCAAGGGGTGAGGAATACCGAGAGGTCCTTTCACCGAGCTTGTTTTCGAACGCATGCAGCAGGGAGCGGCCGCTTTCAGCAAGTGGCCGTGAGCCGTCAGCTGAAAGTAAGGTCTTCGTTTCCCAGACCGGACCACAGGGGCCTCAGGGGCCCACATTTAGGGCTCAGGTCCCTCGTCTTGCCTGTCTAGTCAAGAACGAATTCAGGCGGGGAGGCATGAGGTAGACAGTAAAGTCAAAAGGGTATTGAAAAGAAAAGTACGTGCGGAAAGGCGCCAGGGTGAGCTCAGAGAGACTCATGCCTTTGGGAAGTTTAAATCTTTTATTGTTGTTTTTGAGTTGCTCAGTCGTGTCCGACTCTTTTTGCGACCCCATGGACTGCAGCACGCCAGGTCTCCCTGTCCTTCACCATCTCCTGGAGTTTGCTCAAACTCATGCCCATCGAGTCGGTGATGCCATCCAACCATCTCATCCTCTGTCGTCCCCTTGTCTTCCTGCCCTCAATCTTCCTCAGCATTGGGGTCTTTTCCAATAAGTCAGCTCTTCCCATCATGTGGCCAAAGGATTGGAGTTCCAGCTTCAGGATTAGTCCTTCCAATGAACATTCAGGATTGATGTCCTTTAGGATGGACTGGTTGGATCTCCTTGCAGTCCCAGGGACTCTCAAGAGTCTTCTCCAACACCACAGTTCAAAAGCATCAATTCTTTGGTGCTCAGCTTTCTTTATAGTCCAACTCTCACATCCATACATGACTACTGGAAAAACCATAGCTTCGACTAGACAGACCTTTGTTGGTAAAGTAATGTGTCTGCTTTTTAACATGCTGTCTAGGTTGGTCACAGGTTTTTTTCCCAAGGAGCAAGCGTCTTTTAATTTCATGGCTGCAGTCACCATCCGCAGTGATTTTGGAGCCCAAGAAAATAAAGCCTCTCGCTGTTTCCACTGTTTCCCCATCTGTTTGCCATGAAGTGATGGGACTGGATGCCATGATCTTCTGTTTCTGAATGTCAAGTTTTAAGCCAACTTTTTCACTCTCGTCTTTCACCTTCATCTCTTTAGTTGCTCTTCACGTTGTGCCATAAGGGTGGTGTCATCTGCACAAGGGGACAGTTTTCCTGGTTGTCATCATCTCTCCAACCAATCATCTGGGTTTGCTCCCCCCCCCCCCCGCCGACCACCGGCGGTTAATTTGTCTCAGGACCCTCCGCTGGGGTGGGCACACATACCCTGGCCTATATGTATCTCGAAGTGAAGGCTTCTGGGAGGAGCAGGACTCACTGTGGTCTGGAATTATCCCCTGACTTTGCACGGCAAGGAGCCTTTCTGCGTCTGTGTGATGTCTCCCTCATCAGACAGGCTCTTTCCCTTTGCTTGTGCTTGCCTTCATCATGCCCTTGAGGGAAGAGAAAAAGACTGGCGATCTACCCTGTTTTGGGTTGGTTGTAAAGTCCTCAGCTGCAGCCCAGCTTTCTCTTATCTCAAAAAATGCAAGCGGCATTCACTCCGTCGTGTCTGACTCTGTGTGACCCCCTGGACTGTAGCCCGCCAGGCTCCTCTGTCCATGGGATTCTCCAGGCAGGAATACCGGAGTGGATTACCATGACCTCCTCCAGGGGATCGTTCCGACCCGGGGATCGAAGCCAGGTCTCCCGCATTGCAGGAGGGTGGAAGGGTAAATTTCCAACCTGGAGCCTGTCTGTCTTCCTACCTCAAGCTGATTCCTGTCTGGCTCCGGGTTCCTTCGTCCCGTTCGGCCAGTTCAAGAATCTACCTCCGTCCCTCCGGGGAAACATTACTGGGATTTGCCCGACGGATGCTGTTTGCTGACGCCCTGGAGCAGGGGCCGGGACCCACGGGGCTGACCTGGGACTGGGCAGACAGCAGCATCTCCTTTCCTGGATTCATGAGGAACACCCACCCCTAGGTGGGCGTCACTGGTGGCTCAGACGGTAAAGACTCTGCCTCCAGTGCAGGAGATGTGGGTTCGATCCCTGGGTGGGGAAGATCCCCTGGAGGAGCGAACAGCAACCCACTCGAGGGTTCTAGTTTGGAGAATCCCAAGGACAGAGGAGCCTGGAGGGCTACAGTCCATGGGGTCACAAAGAGACAGGACTGAGTGACTTCACACCACACACCCACCCCCAACCTGCACTTGCAGGCGCCTGGACATTCCAAGTCTTTGTCCCAGAGAAAGGGGGGAAGCCGCCTTCTGCAAGGAAGGAGTGCCTTCCTCTGCATTCTGCTTCAGATGGAAATTCTTCACACAATAGCCCTTTCTTTGGATTTCCAGCCAGAGGCTAGTGTAAGTTTCTTTCAGAGAAGAAACTTTAGTATTTTGGGGGGAGAGGGAGCAGGGCTCAGAAAGGAAGATTATAATCTCATTTCTCTAAGAATTAAAGAAGAGAGAGATGTATTGTTTTGAACTATTTACAGATTTTTAAAACATACATTTGTGGTGTTTTGATATAAAAGTAAATGCAATGGTAATGGACAAGGGAAGTATATGTCACACTATTAAAAGCAAATATAGACAAAGAAATATGAAACATATCAGGAGATTAAAGGCAAATATAGAGGAAGAAAATATATAAAATGTCAGCACATTAAATGCAAATATAGACAAACAAGATATGTAAAATGTCACCGTATGAAATGCAAATGTAGACAAATGAAGACAATATATAAATTGCCATAATACTGAAAGCAAATATAGACATATAAAGAGAATATGTAAAATATCACCACATTAGAAGCAAATATAGAAAAAAATACATAAAATGTCACCATATGAAATGCAAATATAGACAAATAGGCAGTATTTAAAATGTCATAATATTAAATGTAGATCTAGACAAAGACAATATATGAAGTGTCACCGTATTGAATGCAGATATAAACAAGATATGCAAAATGTCACCATATTAAATGAAAATTTAGACAAATAAAGACTGTATAATGCCACATTATTAAAAGAAATACAGACAAATAAAAGAAAATATGTAAACTGTCACCAGATTAAAAGCAAATATAAAAGAAAAAGACATAAAATGTCACCATATGAAATGTAAATATAGACAAATAGGCAGTATTTAAAATGTCATAATATTAAATGTAGATCTAGACAAAGACAATATATGAAGTGTCACCAGATTGAATGCAGATATAGACAAAGAAGATATGCAAAATGTCACCATATTAAATGAAAATTTAGACAAATAAAGACTGTATAATGCCACAATATTAAAAGAAGTATAGACAAATAAAAGAAAATATGTAAACTGTCACCAGATTAAAAGCAAATATAAAAGAAAAAGACATAAAATGTCACCATATGAAATGCAAATATAGACAAATAGGCAGTATTTAAAATGTCATAATATTAAATGTAGATTTAGACAAAGACAATATATGAAGTGTCACTGTATTGAATGCAGATATAGACAAAGAAGATATGCAAAATGTCACCATATTAAATGAAAATTTAGGCAAATAAATACTATATAATGCCACAATATTAAAAGAAATACAGACAAATAAAAGAAAAAATGTAAACTGTCACCAGATTAAAAGCAAATATAAAAGAAAAATATATAAAATGTCAGCATATGAAATGCAAATATAGACAAAGACAGCATATAAAATATCATCATACTAAGGGCAAATGTTGATAAGGGCAGTATATAAAATGTCACAACAGAAAATGCAAACACGGACAAAGATAGTGTATAAAGTGTCACCATTTTAAATGCAAATATAGACAAAGACAATTTATAAAATGCCATAATATTAAAAGCATATGTAAACAAGGAAAATATGAAAAAGTCACAATGTTAAGGGCGAATATAACTAAAAACTATTTCAAGTTTCTCCATCTTCTCCCTCTTCAACATGGTATATCCGTCCCATTGAAGAAACGGTGGTGCTTTAAGGAAACCGTTCTGGGTAGGCTAAGTGCTCTGCTAGCTCCGCGTCGTTATAACCCTCATTAATATAATGTCTGCTACGCTCAGTCTTGTCCGACTCTGTGAGACCCCGTGGACTGCAGCCCGCCAGCCTCCTCTGTCCGTGGGCTTCTCCAGGCAAGAATACTGGAGCGGGTTGCCATTTCCTCCTCCAGGAAACCTTCCCAATCCAGGGATCACACTGGCGTGTTCCGCGTTCATTGCCTGTGGGTTCCTTACCACTGACGCCACCTTCTCTGTGCTGAGACATGAAGAACTGAGCTACCGGAGCTCCTCAGAGTCCTCTGAGCTGACATCTGTAGGTTCTACTACCATAACACTCCAAAAGTCCAGGTGACAAGTTAATCTTCACACCAACAGCCAGAAAAGTCTCAATGTCTGGAAAAGATACTCCACACACACCTACCTCAAGATGACATAGATACTGGAATCATCAGAGATATAGTTTATTATTTTGTTTGGAATTGTAAAAAATCAACTTTAAGGTATAATATGCATAAAATAAGGGCTTCCCTGGGGACTCAGCGGCTCAAGAATCCGCCTGCAACGCAGGAGACCGAGGTTTGATCCCTGGGTCGGGAAGACCCCCTGGAGGAGGGCATGGCAACCCACTCCAGTGTTCTTGCCTGGAGAATCCCACGGACAGAGGAGCCTGGCGGGCTGCAGCCCCTCAGGTCGCAAAGAGTCGGACACGACTGAGCAAGTAACACTTTACACACGTTTGGACTGTGTCGGTTACGTTTTCGGGAGAACTGCGTGTAACTGAGCTGATGCATGGAGCTGACTTGGGCAGAAATCCAACATGTGCTCATCACAGTGTGGACCTATCGGAGTCCCCCGTGGTCACTGCTGGTTTCAGCCGTGCTTGCCTGGGTGTCTGCAGCTCTGACGGGTTATCGGTTTAGATGCTGGCTGTGATCATTTCAGACTCGCCCGGGGAGGCGGGTGTGTCCCTTCCAAAAGGGTGCAGGAACCATCTCTGACGATGCAAATATCCCAGGCAGTGCTGTCATTGAAAACTGACGCTCAGGGTCTCGCTCAATTCCTTCTAAAAGAGGCTGGACAGCAGAAAAGAGATGGGCGGAGAACGTCACCAAGGACCACGGGTTCAGTCAGGTCTTTGTCCGTCTCCTTGCGACCCCATGGACTGCAGACCCGCCAGGCTCCTCTGTCCATGGGATTCTCCAGGCAAGAAGACTGGAGTGGGTTGCCTGTCTTCCTCCAGGGGATCTTCCTGACCCAGGGATCGAACCCACGTCTCCTGTATCGTAGGCAGGTTCTTTACCATCTGAGCCATAGCAGGAAAGCCCCGTTAGGGGACCGCGTAAGGGGCAGAAACAGCTCTGAGTATTTTGTAGTTTTGTGAAGTGACATGCTCCCATTGTGCGGCTTCTGGGACTACGTATTAACACACCCCCCTCCCCCAACCACCAAATTCCTATCTTGGCACTGTTGGCTTCTTTTCAGTTTGGCCACTATAGCTTTTTTAATCAGGGAAGCATCGTGGAGAATTCTTTGACTCCCCCAGGGACCAAAGGATGTGACTGCATTTGGAGATGAGGGTCTTTGAAGATGGGGATGAAGGTGAAATGAGGTGGGTCCTGACCCAAAGGACTGGGGTCCTCATACCAACCGGGGGTCAGGGCCCAGATGTACACTCAGGGATGACCATGTGAGCAGATGGGGAGGAGACGGCCGTCTACACGCCCAGGAGGGAGGCCTCGGGAGGAGCCAGCCCTGCCCACACCCGGGTCTCACGTTATAGCCTCCACGACTTGGGGCCATGAATGTCTATGATTGGAGACACTGAGTCTGCGCTATTTTGTCATGATGGCCTTCAGGGGACTCATGCATTCCTTTAAAGCTCTATCAGAGCTCACTTGGAGATTTTAGGGGGTGCGGTTGGCAACTGGAACCCCAATTATTTTCCGTTTCTATCTAACGGCGCTCACTGGCACGGAAGCCACTCTCCCTCAGGCAAAAGTCATCAGGTTCAAGCAGGCGTCGTTAAGCTACCAATTCCTCGACTAAGGATATAAAGAGTTGGAGGCGTTTTTGTGAGGCTGGTTGAATTAAACATTCACGTTTCCCCCTGATATTTTTTTAGTAGAAAACCATTAAAATATAGGCCGTTAAAATTTC
Organism: Cervus elaphus; assembly: GCF_910594005.1. Lineage (NCBI taxonomy): Eukaryota > Metazoa > Chordata > Mammalia > Artiodactyla > Cervidae > Cervus > Cervus elaphus. The sequence goes on along the minus strand of NC_057848.1, from coordinate 179,089,995 downwards.
TAACCATGTGGGGTTTTTAAAGAGTGATTATTTTTCATACGTACTGTTGGCCTCTGTTGAATTTGGCAAATGCTGCTTTCTTAATCAGGGAAGTGTGATGGGGAATTCTTTGAGGATGTGTGGATGACCTTGAATTTTACGTCCTGGGCAGAGTGGAATGTTTCTCTTGCCTGCCAAAGCCCATAAAAGCCAGTGATTGAATGTTCATAGCCCTGGCCTAAAGCCACCCTTGCAAAGTTGTTGATCAGGAAGCCCATTCATTTCTTTCTCTTTTCTGTTTATTATTGAAGTATAGTTGATTTACAACGTTGTGTTCGCTTATTCTGTGTAGCATACTGACTCCGTTACACACATACATCCCTTCCTCTTCATATTCTTTTCTGTGATGGTTTATCACGGGGTATTGAATCTAATTCCCTCTGCTACATAGCAGGACCTTTTAGTTTATCCACCCAACATGTAATAGTTTTCATCTGCTAAGCCCAAACTCCGAGTCCATTATTTCCCCTTGGCAATCACACACATTCTCTATGTCTGTGAGTCTGTCTCTGCTTTGTAGACAAGTTCATTGGCACCGTATTTTATTTTATTTTGGGGGGGGGAATTTTATTTATTTTCGAAAAATTATTATGGGAGTATAGTTCATTTACAACGTTGTGTTAGTTTCAGGCATACAGCAGAGGAGCCCAGCTCTCCATCTGCGTACATCCCCTCTTTTCCAAATTCTTTTCCCATATTGATCGTTACGGAGCATTGAGCAGAATTCCCTTGACGACACACACGGTCGTCCCTGCGTGTGTATAGGGAACTGTCACTGATTATTAACTAATAATAGCTAATTATTATAGCTCCCTATTTGAGGTAGAGTAGCACTTATGGGTCAGTCCCGACCTTCTAACTTATCCCCGCAACCACCCTCACCCTTTGGTGACCATAGGTTTGTTCTCTATGTCTCTGCATCTGTTTCTGTTCTGTAAATAAGCTCGTCTGCACCACTTTAAACTTTTTAAAATACCCGATGTGGATTGTCCCGCGTCTTCACGGCTCCGAGGGCTTTCTCTGGTTGCTGTCGGCGGGGCCCACTCTCCAGGGGTGGTGGGTCGGCTTCTCTTTGCAGTGGCTTCTCTCGCAGAGCGCAGGGTCCAGGCTGTGCAGAGTCCAGAGCTGAGGTTCACGGGCTTAGTTTTTCCGTGGCATGTGGGATCTTCCTGGACCAGGGATCCAACCTGTGTCTTCCTGCATTGGCAGGCGACCTTTCACGCCTAAGCCACCAGGGAAGCCTTGTAGCATTTTTTTTTTAGCTTCCACATATTAGCGATATCATATGATACGTGTCTTTCTCTGTGTGACTTAATTCACTTAGTACGCTCACCTCTAGGTCCGTCTGCATTGCCGCAAAGGGCATCATTGAATCATTTTTCATGGCTGCATAGTATTCCCTTGTGTATACGTAGCCCATCTTCTTTATCCATCCCTCTGTCGATGGACCCTTAGGTTGCTTCCACGTCTTGGCTGTTGTGAATAGTGCTCTAGTGAACACTGATGTGCAGAGCTATTTAATTTCGGATGACATCTTCTTTGTGTTCCTTCATGGGTCCCGGGATCTCCCATCTGTTACTTTCCATTGGCTGACCCAGTGAGTAGTACAGTATTACTTTTTTCTTTTTTTTTGGTCTTCTCATTATTGTGGAATCTGTAATCACTCACAAATATGGCTGCCCCGGGGGAGGGAGCTCATAGTTTCTACGGAACTGACCTCAGTCACCACGGAGCATGGCCTTGGGTAGAAATGAGTTGTGCTGTTTTCCTATCTGGAGTTTGACAAGCTGCCTCCTGTTTCCACACAGCTCTGGTTCTTTCTCTCTCCCTTGTGAGGTTGGCTGTGTTGCAGGTCTGGGCTGTCCCATCACCCTGGGTCCTGGTCCTGAGAAGAGCTGGGAGCCCAGTGATGGGCAGGTAGACTGAGTGTGCGTGAACCACTGAGGTTCTGGGGCTGTGTGTTACAGCATCATCCGCTAGCCTGTCCTGACCGATACCTCCATCAACGGTCCTCTGTCCCCTGGGCTGTCTCTCTCGGTTCTGTATTTACAAGGTGAAACGGCTCCTTTGTGCAGAAATACAAAGATGGACCTTGCGGTCCACAGTTCTTTCCACTTTGCTTTTCTGGGTGTGATGGTCAGCCTAAGCGATTATGGTTTGGCAATAGCAGCCCACTCCGGTACTCTTGCCTGGAAAATCCCATGGACAGAGAAGCCTGGTAGGCTGCAGTCCATGGGGTCGTTAAGAGTCAGACATGACTGAGTGACTTCACTTTCGCTTTTCACTTTCGTGCATTGGAGAAGGAAATGGCACCCCACTCCAGTGTTGTTGCCTGGAGAATCCCAGGGACGGGGGATCCTGCTGTCTGTGGGGTCACACAGAGTCGGACACGACTGAAGTGACTTATCAGCAGCAGCAGCAAAGACGTTTATACAAAGAGGCAACAGCTCAATTATAATGGGTTGCTCAAGAAGTTTATTCTGGTTTTGCCTTAACTTCTTAGACGAAAATCTGAACTAACTTCTTGGTCAACCCAGTACTGGTATTTCCCAACCACTCTGCTCAGACCAGTCGAGAAATAGAGTGGATGGAGCAAAGCAACGCCTCCCCCTCCATGAGTGATTCTCAAAGTGCTCCCTGACGACGCCACAGGGGTGATCATTTTTAATACATTACCGACCTGGGGATTTTTGCAGAAATGAACGCCTGTGGCTAGCGATTTGTTATGAAAGTGAATATTGAAACAGTCCTGTCAATAACGTTCGGGGAACAAAACACCCTAATAGCTATTTAAAAAAAAAAAAAAATTGAAGTGTAGCATTCTATTCATTCTAAGCCAAAAAAGTGGAGTCAAAACGTCATTAAATTTGTAGTAAAAAATTCATAAGTTTTCTAAAATATATATTATACATATTATTTATACATATGTATACAAAAGCATTTATACATATATATGTACATGCATATATATGTATACAAAAGCGTTTCTGTGCTTGAGAAAGCCTTGAGGAAGAACATAAATAAAAGAAAAGAGATGGAGAAATTGGAGAAAATAAACTAAATGAAATGGGAACACTGAATATGAAATAGAAAAAGAGAAACAAACTGGATGGAATAAACAATCATCATACAGTCCAGCTGTTTTTAAACATGGCTGCTCATTAGAAATGTATCTGGAGCTCTGGACCATAAAAAAAAATGCAATACTTGGGTATTTGTATTTTTCCAAAAAATGTTCAAAGTAATTGCGGCGTGCATCTGGATATTAAACAGAGATTCCAAGTGTTCCTTTTTGGTCTGTTGTCTTGTCTAGTTTTACCTCTGCTCCATCACGGGTACGCCCTGACTCTCCACGGGTGCAGCTGGGCAAACGGAGGGTTAGGGTCTCACCTCTAGCTTTGTGACCCTGGAAAAGTGCACCACAGACCGGAGGTTCTGGCTTCAGGCTTTGTGTCTGAGACCTTGAGATCCCGGGGGTGTGTGTCTGTGGTGTGGTTGTGTGTGGTGTGTCCTTGTGTGTGAACATCTACAGGAAGCATCGAGATTTTCTGCAGAACTCCAGGACTGGGCTGAAGGGTTTTCTTTCTTTCTTTCTTTCTTTTTTTTTATAATTTTGTGGTTGTTCAGTGGCTCAGTCGTGTCCGACTCTTTGCGACCCCGTGGACTGCAGCACGCCAGGCTCCTCTGTCCTCCACTATCTCCCAGACTTTGCTCAAACTCATGTCCATCAAGTCGGTGATGCCACCCAACCATCCCATCCTCTGTCGTCCACTTCTCCTCCCGCCTTCAATCTTTCCCAGCATCAGGGTCTTTTCCGATGAGTTGGCTCTGCGCATCAGGTGGCAAAAGTAGTGGGGTTTCAGCTTCAGCATCAGAAACGATAATTTTTTAATTATTTTTACAGAAAATTTATTTACTTGGCTGTGTCGGGCCTTTAGTTGTGGGATCTTTCTTTGTGGCTCAGGGTCTCTGTAGTTGTTGAGTATTCCCGGGATTGAACCCACGTACCCTGCGTTGGCAGGTGGGTTTTTAACCACTGGCTCACCAGAGAAGTCCCTGAAGGGTTATCTTGAGTCCACATCTTCAGAAATAATTAAGCACGTATTTGGCGGCAGCCTTAATACTGACGGTCAGACTCAGCTTCTTACCCGTGTGTCTGCAGCCCCTGGAAGGAGACTGTGCTGTCGGAAGCCTCGAGTCACTGTCTGCCAGGCGGGCTGCAGAGGCTCCGGGGATGGCGGCCAGCTTGGCTGGTTCTGCTTACCTCCTGGAAATGTCAGATTTGGAGGCTCAGTGCATTTGTCAGGGGCCGCTGCGTGTCTGTCGGACAGCACCTCCTCCTGCCGTGCGAACGGGCTTCTCTGCTCTGTTCCGAAGGCCCCAGCAAGCCGGCCCTGGTCCAAGGGTCACCCCGTGGTTCTGTTGGACGTGACAGCCTCCTACATCAGAGCAAGCGACGGGGCACCTGGCTGTCAGAGCCGTGTCAGTCCCGCACCGCCAGGGAAGCATCTGGGCGTTGCCAAACCTTGAGGTCCCAGCAGATGGGAGCCTCCCAGTTAGTTCTAAGTCACGTCTTAATGACGACTCTGGGCCAAAGGAACCCGTGGAAATACGTGCCAGGCATCAATTTAGGCAATGTGTCTGCGCCGAAGAGGGAGTTTTTTCCTGCAGCATTTTCGGGGCGGACGATCTCAAACCCTGAGTCAGAAAATGCCACAAGAAAGTAGAGACTTGACCAGCTGCCTTAGCACATGAGCACGTGTGGTGTGTGTGTCTGTGGTGTGTGTCTTTGTGTGTGTGATGTGCGTGGAGCGTGTATGTGTGTGTATGGCATGTATGCAAGTGTATGGTGTGTGTGTGTGTGACGGGTGCGCGTTGCATGTGTATATTTGTGGTTTGTGTTGTATGTGCACTGTGTACCTGTGTGTATCACATGTGTGTGTGTGGCGTGTGTGTTGTATGTGTGCACGTGTGTCTGTGTGTGTCTGCCCCAGCGAGCCGAGCCCCCGTCAGCCCCCTCCCGGCTGCTGTGGGTCTGAGACCCATCCCATGGGGTGTAGGACCCTCAGCCCCACGCGGACCCTTCGGTAAACAGGAGACGTCGTCGGCCCCGGAGGGGTCTGGGTGGCCGGCCCTTGTTGGGGGGTGGGGGCGACCTCTGCCCGGACGAGCCCCGCTCCTGCACCGGCCTCTGCTCTGCGTCCTGCAGGCGCGGCCTCTCTGCTTTCTGACTGCGGGGACCCAGCGCGGCGCACACTCGGTCCGCCGCGGGCGCGGGGGAGACGGGGCGTGGGTGGGCTTTCCGTCCCGCGGGTGCATCAGCAAGCTGTCGCGGCAGAGGGCGGGCGGGGGGCCAAGCCCCTGGTTTGCAAGATCACACCCGTGTCTGCTTTAATGGCCCACGAGGTCATCTTATCATCAGATCCAGGAGCTGGCCTTCCTGTATTTCGTGAACCGGTGACCACCCCTCGGCGGGGGCTTGGATGACTTGTTATCAGAGCCCAACACGTGTCAGAAAACGTTCTCGGGTTCTCGGAGCAGCAGAGAGTTATTAGTGCAAATTAGCCTGAAATAGGTGGAGTGACATCCCATTCCGGTGTTTGCATCTGAGATGACTTAGACTAATAGACCATTTTTGAGGGAGAGCAGACGGTGCACTTCCCAGGTGCCTCAGTGGTAAAGACCCCTCCTGCCAAGGCAGGAGGCGGGAGAGACGCCAGCTTGATCCCTGGGTCGGGAAGATCCCCTGCAGGAGGCCATGGCAACCCACTCCACTGTTCTTGCCTGGAGAATCCCATGGACAGAGGAGCCTGGTGGGCTGCAGTTCATGGGATCACAAAAGAGTCGGACACGACTGAGCAAGTTAGAACCATTTTTTCCGACTTCTGTGCCGATTATGCTTGTAGATATAAGAGGAACTTCATTTAAATGGTGCCAGACCCACCAAAATAGAGTGGTATTTTCTGTGTTCTGTCCACAGACAGAAATGACCCACGAATGTAGCAGGTTCTAGACAGAGCGCAAAGCTGACCGGCGGGTCTGTTTATGGTTCCCACCCAGGCGGGTGGAAGCTTCCGACACCCACCCCGCCTGCCATCACCACTGTGATCGCCACTCGCTGACGGTTTGGGCCATTTTTGTGCTTTTTTTTTTAAACTTTTTATTTTACTTTGGAATATAGTCAATCAACAATGCTGTGATGGCTTCAGGTGGACAGCCAAGGGAATCAGGCATACATGGACATGTATCCATTCTCCCCCAAACCCCCCTCTCATCCCGGCTGCCACGTGACCCCACGCAGAGTTCCCTGTGCCGGGCGGCAGGTTCTTGCTCGTTACCTATTTTGTACAGAGTGTATACGTGTCAACCACAGCCTTTTTAAAATGATTTATTTTTTATTGACGGATAATTGCTTTACTTCTTTTTATTGCTTCTCTGATCATTGCTTTGGTTGTTTTCTGTCCAACCTCAGCATGAATCAGCCGTAGGTATACATACATCCCTTCCCTTTTGAACCTTCCTCCCATCTCCCTCCCCACCCCACCCCTCTAGGTTGATAACCACACTCTTTTTTTAAAAAAGAAACTTTTTATTTTATATTAGAGTATAGCCGTTAACAATATGGTGGGAGCTTCAGTGGACAGCAGAGGGACTCAGCTGTATTACATACACATGTATCCATCCTCCCCCAAACTCCCTCCCCACCTCCTTTTTTTTTTTTGGATGTGGACCATTATTTTTTTAAACATCTATTGAACTGGTACATTATTGCTTCTGTTTTTTGTTTTGGTTTCTTGGCCACAAGGCATGTGGGATCTTCCCTCCCTGACCAGGGATCAAACCCTCCCTCTGTGAGTTGGAAGGTGACGTCTTAACCACTGGACACCCTCCCCCCCACCTGCCCAGGGAACCGCCTGTGATTTCTTGTGTTCAGCTGCTAAGTCATGTCCAACTTTTTGCAACCCCATGGACTGTAAGTGCCAGGCTCCTCTGTCCACGGGATTCTCCAGACAAGAATGCTGGAGTGGATTGCCATGCCCTCCTCCAGGGGATCTTCCTAACCCAGGGATCGAACCCGCGTCTCCTGTATTGCAGGCGGATTCTTTACCATTTTGAGCCACCAGGAAGCCCTGGAAGGGAGCAGAGAACAGGCAGAAACAGCTCTGAATAGGGATTGAACCCAGGTCTCCTGCATTGCAGGCAGATTCTTTACCCACTGAACCACTGGCGAAGCCCCTGTGGTCTATATTGATGTAAATAAATAAACCATAGAGGTTTTTCCCCTCCCTTGGGGACGGTGGAAGCTGGCTTCTCTAGGTCAGCGCTGTGTTTTGGGATTCCCACATGCGTGTCTGTATGTGTCTTCTCTTATAGCTGGTTCGTTGCTGGCATTGGTGATAAGGATTCCTCATTGATTTATCCATTGTACAGCAGAGAGGAGTTTAGAATTTCTCCTGCCTGGGGGTACGGACGCTACTGCGGCTGGGAGGGGTCTGGTCTGTGTCCTTGACTGTGCTTGGGTTGGCATGACTTTGGTGGGGGGGCATCCACCCCGAGATGGGATTGCCGGGTTGTGGGGGTGTGGGTACATTCCTTTGAGGGTGGGGGGACCTTGTTGAAAAGGATGCTGGGGAGTTGGTGGAAAGAAACGATTTGTCAGAAATGTTGTTCTCCGGTTCCCCAGCGCCCCCAGCCCCCGTGCAAACCCAGCCCCACGTGAGGGCGGTGGGAAGCAGAGATCCCGTTGCCCTGGGTCACGCATGCGGGAACGTCAGACCCGCCTCCTGGTGCCCAGGGTCACCTGTTCTAACAGAAGCTCTGATGAACGCCCACATGCGGGGTCAGCAGGCTCCTACGTCGCAGTCTGTATTCTCGCCCTGCGGAGACAGCAGAGGGGATGGAGAGGCTGGGATGAACTGAGAGAGTAGCTCTGACGTACACACGCCACCTTGTGTGAAACAGCCAGCCAGTGGGAAGCTGGGGTCTAGATAGGGGGCTCAGCTCGGGGCTCTGTGATGACCCGGAGGGGTGGATGGGAGGTGGGAGGCAGGCTCAAGAGTGAGGGGATGTAACTGTACTTATAGCTGCTTCCCTGATGCTGGGAAAGACTGAGGGCGGGAGGAGAAGGGGGTGACAGGGGATGAGACGGTTGGATGGCATCACCAACTCGATGGGCATGAGTTTGAGCAAGCTCCGGGAGCTGGTGATGGACAGGGAGGCCTGGCGTGCTGCAGTCCACGGGGCCGCAAACAGTCGGACACGACCGAGTGACTGAAGGACAATAATAAATAGCTGATTTGCCAAGTTATAGAGAAGAAACCAACATGACATTGTAAAGGAAGTATCTTCAAAAGAAAAAAAACCCATAAAGAAAAAAAAGAAAAGAATTCTTTTCCCAGTGTAATCATATGACCCAGTCTTCATTTACCAGCTCATCAACGCCCCCATTCAAGTGTCTGAATGATGAACACTTTACATTTCCTGTTTTCTTCCAAATTTAAAACATTGGAAATTTAATTTACAACGTTGTGACGCCTTTATTTTTCATAGGCATTTTATTTTTAAACATTTTGCATTGAGTGAAGCATTCTTTAACTTCCATAGGGCCTTGCAATTTTTTAAAGCTTCATATGCATGGTTTTTATTTCTATTTATTTTTAAGTTTTTTATTTTATATCAGAATATAGCTGATTAACAGGGTTGGAACAGTCTCGCAACAAGACTCAGCCACACATACACATGTATCCCTTCTCCCCCAAACTCCCCTCCCATCCAGGCTGCCACATTGAGCAGAGTTCCCCGTGCTGTCCAGCAGGTCCTTGCTGGTTCCCCATGTTAAATCCAGCAGTGTGTCCATGTCCATCCCAGACTCCCTGACTATCCCTTCCCTCGTCCTTCCCCCCGGTGACCATAAGGTTATTACAGGGTATTGAGCAGAGTTCCCCGTGCTGTCCAGCAGGTCCTTGCTGGTTATGCATTTGAAACAGGCACATGGTTTTATATAATCCTGTAATAACCCCTTTTTAAAAAGTCCTGTCCCCCATCTTGCCTGCTCTCCCCCACCCCCACTGGTAACCACTGGTTTATTTTCCGTATCAGTGACTGATTCTTTTTGTTGTTGTTGTTACACCTACCAGTTGTCTGTAGTTTTTAGATTCCACTTATAAGTGATCACAAACAGTATTTGTCTTTCTCTGAAGTGACGTGTCCCTTAAAAATGGCAGAAGCTCATTCCTCCTTTTGCTAAGACAGGAACAATGTAGTTACAGTGGGTTCTCCACGCCACAGCAATGGTGCTGGTTCATCTGGATCACTTTTCTTTCGTCCTCTTATTTTTTTTTCCCCCTTAAACGGAATTTACTCTCAGTTCTTTGGTAAATAATCTCCAGCTGTTTATAGAAAGTGGCGGCCCTGTGTATAAATCAGAAGCCTGTCATTTCTCATAGCCCTTGTAGACACGTTTCCAAGTACGGGCAAAGTCAAACTAAAATGACCTGTTTCCAACGCTGTCTTGGCTCAGGGGAACCCCCCCAAGATGCCATGACCTCACAGGGGACCGTGAAAGATGTTGTTGTTCTTCGCTCATTCGTGTCCAACTCTTTGCGACCCCATGAATCGCAGCATGCCAGGCCTTCCTGTCCTTCACCATCTTTCAGAATTCACTCAAACTCATGTCCATCGAGTCAAGCCATCCAACCATCTCATCCTCTGTCGTCCTCTTCTCCTCCCACCTTCAATCTTTCCCAGCATCAGGGTCTTTTCCATGAGTCAGCTCTTCGCATGAGGTGGCCAAAGGACTGGAGCTTCGGTTTCAGCACCAGTCCTTCCAATGAACACTCAGGACTGATTTCCTTTAGGATGGACTGGCTGGATCTCCTTGCGGTCCAAGTGACTCTCAGGAGTCTCCTCCAACACCACAGTTAGAAAGCATCCATTCTTTGGCACTCAGCCTTCTTGATGGTCCAACTCTCACGTCCGTTCATGACTCCTGGCAAAACCATAGCTTTGACCGTATAAAGTAACTAGTTAGTTTTGTGGCCTTGCTGGGTCTTGGTTGAGTCATAGACTTTTCTCTGGCTGCAGTGAGCAGGGGCTGCTCTCTAGGTGTGGTCTGCGGGCTTCGCATTGCGGTGGCTACTCTTGTTGCAGAGCATGGGCTTGCTTGCCCGCAGCGCGTGGGATCTTCCTGGACCAGGGATCGAACCCGAGTCTCCTGCATTGGCAGGCATATGCTTTACCCCCGAGCCACCGGGGAAGCCGGGAGAAAGTAAGTCTTGATTTGGTGCCTCATGACAAATCCCTTCTGTTTCCCAGTCGCCTGTCCTCACCTGACCTGTAGCCCCAAGAAGGTGAATCTCCCCAGCAGCCCCCTGGTGGTTTCACAAAATCCAACATCCCTGAGCTTGCTTCCCTCACTTACAAAATTCACCTTAAAATCGCAATGCCCGGCAGCAGCGTCTTCTATGTGGGCTGCCGTGGTAAGACCAGCACAGAACTGCATGTCCCCATTTGTCTTAGCGGCCAAGGATATTTCCACCAGACTTTGCCGACCGAACGCCAGACTGTGTTACTAAATGATCCAGAAAATGTCCTTTCCGGTCAGACTGTGTCTCCAGGAGAAGAAAAAAAAAAAAAAGGAAAACAAAGCTGAAAACTGTGAAAGGAGACTTCTTCTAATGCAATTGGACTTGAAATTGCCAACATTTGGCAGGATGGGAAATGCAGGACACACTGCAAGTTATATAAATTACCCAGAACGGGGACGCTTTGTTTTTTCAAGGACAGGAAACACACTATTTGCCTCCCAACCTGTGAAACCACAGTGGGGAGCATAAGTCAGATTGGTGTGGGCCCATCCGGGTGTGAGAACGGAATTCGTCATGTTAGGACCAGGCAGCAGACCCAGGAGACAATATTTGGGGACTTCCCTCGTGGTCTAGTGAGGAAGACTCAGCCTTCCCATGCGGGAGGTGAGGGTTCAACCCTTGGTCAGGGAACTTAAGATCCTGCACTTTACGTAGTGCGGCCAACAAGTAAAAAAAAAAAAATTAAAAATATAAAATATAAAATGCCATCTTGGATTAAGACACTTGCTCTGGTGGGAAGTGTGGTGGGAACTGTGAATAACAGCATGGAGGTTCCTCAAGAAATGAAAAATAGAACTACCATATGACCCAGCGATCCCAACTCCTGGACATTTATCCAGAAAAGACAAAAACTGTAATTATAAAAGATCCATGCACCCCCCCCCCCAACCCCAATGTTCCTTGCAGCAGCATTCACGATAGGCAGGACATGGAAGCAAGCTACGTGACCATCGACAGACAAATGGATGGAAGTTGCAGTCCATACATATGATGGAATATTACTCACCCATGAAAAGGGAACGATTTTTTTTTTTAAGTCAGTTGAATGGAGATGGATGAATGTAGACCCTGTTATACAGAGTGAAGTACGTCAGAAAGAGAGGAACAAATATTGTATATTAACGCATACATATGGAGCCTTAGGAAGATGGCACAGATGAACCTATTTACAGAGAAGAAAGGGTCACGCATATGTAGGGAATGGACATGTGCGCGCAGTGGGGATGGAGATGGTGGGATGAATTGACAGAGCAGCCCTGACACGTACACACCACCGTGGGTAAAACAGACAGCTAGTGGGAGACCGCTGTATAGACGGGGAGCTCAGCTCGGGGCTCCGTGATGACCTAGAGGGGTGGATGGGGGAGGGAGGGAGGACTCCCTCAAGAGGAGGGAGGGACATATGTATCTTTACAGCCGATTCTCCTTGTTGTACGGCAGAAGCCAGCAACATAGTAAGGCGATTACCCTGCAGTCAAAAATAAGACCTTTGCTGTGCTAGAAAGTCAGTCATGTTAATCCATCGCTCTCCAGTAATACATTTAACTCATCACTGCAACACGGTTATGAAAACTGTTGTCAGGATTTCTATCCCAAGGACGTGTTGATCGACCTTTCCGCTGACGTGCGTCAGCTTGGAAATCCTTGAGAATCAGCAGAGGTGCTTGCAGACGATGCAGCCGGGGCTGTGATTGGCATGACGAAGAGGTGCCATCCTTGACAATGCAATTTCTAACCCCATGACGGTACCTGAGAGATTTATGGGGAAAATTACGTCGTGCGTCGTGGAGGGCTTCCACTGGAACATAAAACATTAAAGATATGAAAGACAGATAAGGTGGTAGCTGTCTGATGAAGGTCGAATTCACACAGATGGTGGTACTACTGGATTTTCTGAGGGTTTTTTTTTTCTTCTTTCCTCCCTTTGATGAAGGAATTTATTTGACTTTCACAGAACAACGTCGATGTTTTGTAAACGACGCAATGCAATTTCCCCCCATTTTACAAACAGTGTAAAACCTTAATAAATGACCTTGAAGCGCAGAACCAAATAGGACTTGTCCCCACCTACGGACGAGTTCATTGAAGTGGAGAAACACGTCAAGATTCCAGGTGGAGCTTGTGTCAGGAGACCCCGAGCTTGGCTTTGACTCCTGGTCCCGTATTCTCTCCCTGCTGACATCACCCGGTGTTGCTGCCGCTGTTGTTCACTCTCCAAGTCGCATCTGACTCTTTGCGACCCCGTGGACTGCAGAATGCTAGGCTTCTCTGTCCTCCATTATCTCCTGGAGCTTGCTCAAACCCATGTCCATTGCGTCGGTGATGCCATGCAATCATCTCATCCTCTGTCGCCCCCTTCTCCTCCTGCCTTCCATCTTCCCCAGCATCAGGGTATTTTCCAAAAGAAACTCCCTTCCAAAAGTTCTTCGCATCAGGTGGCCAAAGTCTTGGAGCTTCAGCTTCAGCATCCGTCCTTCCAATGAATATTCAGGGTTGATTTCCTTCAGGATGGACTGGTTGGATCTCCTTGCAGTCCAAGGGGCTCTCAAGAGTCTTCTCCAGCACAACAGTTCGAAAGCGTACAAAGATGTCAGTCCTGTCTCCAGAAGCCGTAAGACACGTCCACGGTGCTAGCAAACCGCATCTCTGCTTAGGTGCTGTTGGAACGTCTCATCTTGCCAATGTTCATGGACTGTTGTCCACCACGAAGGCTGGGCAACCAGAGGTTCCCCACTTTGGACAAATCTGAGACTTCGCTCACGCGGCGTGAGCCGTGGTCCTCCACCACTGTCCTCCGAGACCAAGAAATCCTGGGCTCCGGACACCCCAGCCCTGCTGGGCGAGGTGAGCCGTCCCGTACACGCGGCCGTAACTGATCAAAGGCTGGAGAGTGGGGTCCACCCTCCATAAGATTAATATGTGATATCATTTGTACATGCAATCTTAAAAAAAAATGATACAGATGAATCTATAGGCAAAACAGAAAGAGACCCACAGACAGAAAACACACTTGTGGTTATCAGAGGGGTCAGGTGAGGTGGGGTAGGGGTAGATTCGGACTTTGAGATGAACGGATGCACACTGCTATTTATAAAATACATAAAGAACAAGGACCTCCTGAATAGCACAGGGAACTCTGTTCAATACTCTGTAATAACCTATAAGCGAAAAGAATCTTAAAAAAAGAGTGGATGTATGTGTATGTATAATGCAATTACTTTGGTATACACCCGAAACTAACCCATCATCACAAAGCAGCTATACCGCAGTATCCGTTTCCCAGGTGGCGCTAGTTTTTTAAGAACCCATCTGCCAAGGCAGGAGACCCAAGAGCTGCAGGTTCAATCCCTGGATCAGGGAGATCCCCTGGAGGAGGGCATGGCAACCCACTCCAGTATTCTCATCTGGAGAATCCCCATGGACAGAGGAGCCTGGTGGGCTACAGTCCATGGGGTCGCAGAGAGTCGGACTGAACTGAAGTGACTTAGCACGCACGCATGCTCCAATGTAAAATAAAAGTTAAAAAAAAATCTGTATGGTTTTCCCAAGCAGCCTCTGAGTTGAACAAGCTGTGGAACCTTGGGGGAAGGGTTGGACCCCTCCAAGCCTTAGTTTTTCCCCTGGACAGGATTAGATAATGGTTCCCCTTTGCCCGTTGAAGAGTTCCAACGTGGCAGGCAACTTGAACACGCTTTAGCTGTGTGTGCTGTTCCATTGGACCTGATGACCCGCGTCAGGGCTTTGTCTTACTTTCGGCTACACCAAGCAACATGTAGAACTTCCCCGCCCGGGGTTTGAAGTTAACGCCCGCTGCATTGAAAGCTCAGAGTCCCGACCGCTGGACCGCCACCGGGGAAGCCCTGAGTCAATCCTTCCAAAAGGGTTCTAGTGCCTTTAACCTAGGACACACGTCCATGAAGAGTTCAAACGTGTGAACTTTTCCTTCACGCGCAGCACGTCATAGGCAAGTTTGAAACGGAACCGCGCGTTTTGTTGAAACGAGTCGCAGTCCCGTCTTTGCAGTGAGGTGAACGGAAGGCGGGTTTTCAGACTCGTCCCATCTCTTGGCACAGACTTTGTTAACAGAGGTGTCTCTGTTTCCTGTGTTATATGTTTACCGATGGTGATGGAGGGAGCGTGAGGGAGGGGTTAGGAAAAGAAAAGGAAACGGAAGATCCCCACAACACCTGTTCTGAAGAGATAAGAACTCTGTTCTGCTCACAAGCGTAATTATAGTCATCACTCCCCATCCGAACGAGGACAGGCAGGGAGGCGGTTCATTCTCATTGAAATCCCTGAGGTCTTCATTCTTTCTGGGTGTTTGGTTGGAGGAGAAAAAAAAAAAAACAACAGTGAGTTTATTTCATTCTTTTCCCCAGAGTATTAAGAGCCATGAACCCTAGTCTGCATGCATAATGACAGCCTCTTTTTATATTCTTGAAGTGGAGCAGTATCAGTCTCACTTGATATCATTATTTTACTTTATTTGCAGTGGAAGCAAACTCTAGCTCTTTTATTATATATTAAACCTCTGCCTCGATGCCTCATGCAGTTATACCTCTGAGATACTGTGTGTGGGTTGGGTTCCAGACCACAGCTATAAAGCAGATGTCACAATGCCATGTGAAGTTTTTCTTTCCCAGATGCATCAACCAGTCACTCCTAAAGGAAATCAACCCTAAAGTCTCACTGGAAGGACTGACGGTGAAGCTGACTCTCCGATACTTTGGCCACCTGGTGCAAAGAGCTGACTCATTATAAAAGACCCTGATGCTGGGAAGGATTGAGGGCAGGAGGAGAAGGGGACGACAGAGGATGAGATGGTTGGATGGCATCACCGACTCGATGGACATGAGTTTGAGTAAACTCTGGGAGTTGGTGATGGACAGGGAGGCCTGGCGTGCTGCAGTCCATGGGGTTGCAAAGAGTCAGACACACCTGAGCGAGTGAACAACGGGAACACGCCCTTGGTAAGTTATGTTTATGGTAGGCTGTAGTCTGTTAAGTGCGTAATACCATTTATCTCTAAAAAAAAATCAATGTAGATCTGTTTATTTCCAAAGAATCCTCAGAATCCTCTGAGCCTTCAGTGAATTGTAGTAGTGACCCCAGAGCTCAGAGAGGCCACTCCTAATATCATCATCGTGAGGAAGTTTGAAATCCCGCGAGAATTACCCAAGTGTGAGACAGAGACACACAGTGGGCACGGGGTGTTGGAAAAATGGTGCTGACCGACTTGCTCGATGCAAGGGCCGAGACAAACCTCCCATCTGTAAAGAGTGCCGCATCTGGGACGCAATCCGGGTTTTTCTTTGAGTTCATCTTGGTTCCGCGAGGTCTCTGTGGCTGTGTGCGGGCTGCTCTCTAGTTGTGGTCCACGGGCTTCTCACTGCCGTGGCCTCTCCTGCGTAGGCGCACAGCCTCTTCGTACCTGGGCTTCGGTCGTTGTGGCTCATGGGCCTCGTTGGTCTGAGACGGGTGGAATTTTCCTGGACCAGGGATGGAAGCTGAGTGCCTGCATTGGCAGAGGGATTCTTAACCAGGGATGTCTGCAGTCTTGTTTTTAAACTTTGTTTTCAAGGTGGTAAAGTGCCCATTAAAAAAAAAAATCCGCCTCCTGTCTCATCCCACTCATCCATCCATCTGTCCACCCACACATCCATCCATGTGTGCACGCATGCATCATCCACTCATTTATCTACCCATCCATCCATCCACCCATCCATCCATCCACCCACTCATCCATCCATCCATCCATCCATTCATATATTTATCTACCCATCGATCCTTCCATCCATCCATCCACTCATCCATCTATCATCCATTCATATATCTATTCATCCATCCATCCATTACATCCATTTATCTATCCACCCAGACATCCATCCATCCATTGTCCATTCGTGTATCTATCAATGCCTCCATCTATCCATCATCCATTCATGTATCTATTCATCCATCCATCCATCCATCATCCATCCATCTATCCATCCATCCATCCATCCATCCATCCACCCCTCCTCCCCTCCCCCAGTCCCTGGCAACCACTAATCCACTTCCTGTCTCTGTGGGTTTGCCTGTTCTGGATGTTTCCTATCAATGGAATCACACACCGTATCTCTTTCTGTGTCTGCTTCTGTCACTGAGCATCATGTGTTCAAGGTCCAGCCACATTGTAGCCTGTATCGGGGCTTCTCTTTTTCATGGCTGTGTAATATTCCACTGTGTGCATGGATCCCATGCTGTTGACCCACCCATCCATCCATCCATCCAGCAACCCACCTATCCCCCCATTCATCCACTTATCCACCCACCCATCCATCCACCAACCCACCTATCCACCCATTCATCCACTTATCCACCCACCCACCCATCCATCCATCCACCCATCCACCCACTCACCCATCCATCCACCATCCATCCACCCACCCACCATCCATCCACCCACCCACCATCCATCCATCCACCCATCCATCCACCCACCCACCCATCTATCTATCCATCTATCTATCCATCCATCCACCCACCCACCCATCCATCCATCCATCCTCCCACCCACCCATTTGTTCATCCATCCACTCATCTACCCACTTACGCACCCATCCACCCTAACACCCCGATCTCTGACTTCCAGCCTGCAGACCTGTAGGAACTCTGTTTCTGTTGCTGAAGCCCCCCGCGTGGTATTTTTCTATGGCAGCCCGTGCAGACTCAGACAACGCCCTTCTGTGTCTCCTTCTCTCCCTGAATATTGTCTATTCAAGGTTCCATCCACGTTGTAGCCTGTGTCAGAGCTCCACTCCTTTTCATGGCTGCATAATATTCCACTCTGTGCATGGACCCCATGCTGTTGACCCATCCATCAACTTGATGGACAGTTGGGCCCCTCTTGTGTTTCAGCGATTGTGACTAGTGCTGCTCTGAAGTTTTGGGTGGGTCATTTTGTTTGAACCCTAATTTTCCATTCCTTTGGGTCTGTATCCAGGAGTAGAATTGCCCAGTTGCAAAATCAAGTCAAACTGCCAAACTTTTCCACATTGACCACCCTTTCCATTCACACCAGAGGTTGCAGACGAGTCCTGCTATCTCCAGATCCTGGTTGACGTGCTCGATTCTGGTTTTTGGACTAAAGCCTTCCTAGTGGGTGTGGAGGTTAGCAATCTGATGTGGCGAGGCCATCACGGACCAGCTTTCTGAGTTTCTAACTCATTGTTTGGGATGACGGAGGGAGTGATGGCCATCCTTCTCATTGGTCAGATTCTGGGCTCAGCCAGACAGTCCCTGGAGGTGGCTCCCACATCTGTCTCCCCTTTCCATATACCTGGGACCCTCATCAGCTCTTGAATGGACAGTGGTGTTCTCGATTGCCCATGGGAGACGCAGTCGGGGGTCCACACAGGTCACACCCCTCCCGCCCAGGGATGGTTCATCACACGCTCTGGTTTTCCGGTCGCCCGGCTGGAGGAACTGTCCCAGTGACACCTGGTTTCCTTACGTCTCTTAAACCTTTATGACAGCGTCAGGGGTGACGTCTGCTACAAGGACGTGTGTTTAAGATGCAGATTCTATAAGGTGGCAGTGCGTACCTAAGATATCTGCTGCATCGTGGTCAAATTGTGGGGGGTATGGGTAACTGCCTGGGGCAGAGTGTCTGGGCGGGGGGCTCCCGACATCTCATCCGAGAGGCGTCCCCCTCTTTGACTTGCACGTGAGGGCAGATCCCCCGTAGTGGTGGGGCTGTCCCGAGCCGGGCTGGATGTCTGGACCATGCTTGGATTCTGTCTGTTGAGCTCAGATGGGACTCTGGGTGCTCCACGAAATGAATGAGGCTGAGCCCACTATAGGGCCTGGGGAAGGAACTCCGGCTTCATGGCTGAGCGTGGCAGGGAGCAGAGAACCCAAAATGTACCCATGGGGGGACTATGAAACAGCACCCAGCTCAAGGGGTGATGGGAGTATTTCTCTAAGACATACAGATGTCCCCCCCACCCAGCCAGGGGGCTGCGGGCGATGGGACGTCCCTGCGTTTGGCATTTCCAGCAGTGTTTGGTAGCTACGTTCACTTTATTTATTTGCTTTTGGCTGTGCTGAGTCTTTTTATTTTAAATTATTTATTTTAATTCGAGGTTAATTACTTTACAACGTTGTGGTGGTTTTTGCCAGACATTAACATGAATCAGCCCCGGGTGTACATGGCTGTGTGCGACTTTCCCTAGTTACGGCGAGCAGGGGTTGCTCTCTGGGGTGCGCGGGCTTCTCATTGAGGGGGCTTCTCTTGTTGTGGAACATGGGGCTCAGTAGTGGATGGGTGCGTAGGTAGATGATGGACAGATGGACAAACGGACAGATGTATAGATCAAAGCGGGCTTCCCTGGTGGCTCAGCTGGGAAGGAATCCGCCTGCAAGGCAGGAGACCCTGATTCCCTTCTTGCCTCAGGAACAGCCCCTGGAGAAGGGATGGGCTACCCACTCCAGTATTCTTGGGCTTCCCTGGTGCTCAGACTGTAAAGAAAAAACCTTACCTGCAATGCGGAAGACCTGGGTTCCATCCCTGGGTCGGGAAGATGCCCTGGAGGAGGGCGTGGCCACCCACTCCAATACTCTTGCCTGGAGAATCCCCATGGACAGAGAAGCCTGGTGGGCTACAGTCCCTGGGGTTGCAAAAGAGTCAGACACAGCAGAGCGACTAAGCACAGCACAGCATAGATAAAAGACACATAGAGAGGTTCTTGATGGACGGATAGATAATAAGAATAGGTGGAGTCTGGGTTTCTGAAGCTAGTGTTTCTGAAGGTCTCACAGGAGGCTTTGTGGTTGCAGGTTCACTTTCTGTGGCTCATGGGCTTAGTCGCCCCATGGCACGTGGGATCTTCCTGGATCAGGGATCGAACCCGAGTCCCCTGTGCTGGCAGGTGGATTCCGAATCAGTGGGCCACCAGGGAAGTCTGCTAAATTCACTTTAATTCCAAGCCTGTGCAAAGACTCCCCAGGACGGTGAATCCTTTCCAATGGTGGCCTTGATGGGACATCCCCCTCCCACCCATGGCTGGGCATTGAGGACCTGGGCAGTTCCGGTCTCTTCGCTGAATGCATGGGCACAAGTGCAAAGCCTGCACCCCTGGCCGATGCTCTTTAGGGGTGGACTGAAGCTCCAGGACCCGGCTCGAGACTGGGGCCGCGTCTTTCCTGAGTCCACGCTGCCCCGGGCGGATGCCGCTGGTGCAATGTGACAGGAGACTCTCTGGAGTTTGCGTTTCTGAAGCTTGGCCTCATGGGGGCCTCGGGTTTCAGGACCAAATAGGGGTTTTCTTCCCAACTGCGTTCTTAGAGTAACGTGGGTTTCTGGAGGGATGATGTGTGTCTGTTTGCATATATAGAGAGAAAGTAGATACGTATGTAGATATAAATCAGCGAAATGGTAGGTGATGACAGAGCACAAGAATAAGATGATAGATACATAAATAGATAGGTGAGGCAGATATACAGATTGGAAGGGTAGATGGGTGACAGAAAATCAGTAGATAGGTAGGAAGACTGCTGATTGATGGATGGATAAACGGACCAATGTGTAGATGGACGAGATTGCTGAGAGATGGGTAGACACATAACAAATAGGAAACAGGTGGGCAGATAGATTAGATAGACAGATGAATGTGAAAGTGTTAGTCAGTTAGTCGTGTCTGACTCTTTGTGACCCCATGAATTGTATACCCCACCAGGCTCCTCTCTCCATGGGATTCTCCAGGCAAGAATACTGGAGTGGGTTGCCATTCCCTTCTCCAGGGGATCTCCCTGACCCAGGGATGGAACCCAGGTCTCCTGCATTGCAGGTGGATTCTTCACCATCTGAGTCACCAGGGAAGCCTGAAATTGATGAATGGAGAGAGTAATAGATGATAGATAGTAGAATGATAGATTGGATGGATGCTAGGTAGCTAGATAATGGATAGACAGATGATAGCTATGATAGATAGGTGGGTAGGTACTTGACTGTTAGGAAAGATAGGTGGATGGGTAGATAGATAAGACAGATAGGTGGGTAGGTACTTGATTGATAGATAAGATAGGTGGATGGATGAAAGGGTAAGTAGATAAGACAGATAGGTGGGTAGGCACTTGATTGTTAGGAAAGATAGGTGGATGGATGGATGGTTAGATAGATAATAATGGATGGATAGATAGATACCAAAACTGGTAAGACAGGGGTGTGGATGGATAGATGGATAAATGGACAGATGTATAGATAAAGGAGACATGGATTGTTGGTAGATGGATAGATAATAAAAATAGGTGGAGTTTGTGTTTCTGAAACTAGTGCTTCTGAAGGTCTCACAGGGGCTTCTGGTTTCAGGAGCAAATTGTGGTTTTCTTCACACATGTATTCCAAGATTAACACTGGCATTATTGGAGGGACAGTGTGTGTGCGTATGTATATATATATAGACAAAGAGTAGATATATATATACATTAGATTATAGATCATATTAGCTCATAATAATGATAGATACTTAGATTATATATATGATGCAGATATATGGATTAAATAGATAGATGGTAGCAAATTGGTAGGTAGGTAGATAAATAAATGATTGATAGATGGATAAATGGACAGATATATAGGTAAAAGATATATAGAGACATTATTGATAGATGGATAGATAATAAATGGATGGATGGATGAATAGATGAGAGATAGAATGGTAGATTGATGGATAGATAACAGATAAGACAGGTAGATACCAACTGCTAGATAAGACAGGTGAATGGATGGGTGGATGGATGGATAGGTAGATAGATAATTATGGATGTGTAGATAGATACCTAGACTGATAGGTAAGATAGACAGGTGAATGGATAGGTGGATAGCTAGTTAGGTACATTGGTAGGTAAATAGATAATGATAGATGGATAGATACCTAGATAATATAGACAGGTGGATGGATGGATAGACAGATACTTAGACTGACAGATAAGATATACAGGTGATGGATGGATGGGTAGGTTGGTAGGTAAATAGATAATGATAGATGGATAGATACCTAGATAATATAGACAGGTGGATGGATGGATAGACAGATACTTAGACTGACAGATAAGATATACAGGTGATGGATGGATGGGTAGGTTGGTAGGTAAATAGATAATGATAGATGGATAGATACCTAGATAATATAGACAGGTGGGTGGATGGATAGATAGATACTTAAATCGATAGATAAGATAGACAAGTTAATGAATGGATGGATAGATAGGTAGGTAAATAGATAATGATAGATGGATAGATAACTAGATAATATAGGTAGGTGGGTGGACGGATAGATAGATACCTAGATCGATAGATAAGATAGGTGAATGGATGGGTGGATAGATAGGTAGATAGATAATGATGGATGGATAGATAGATATCTAGGTTGCTAAATAAGATAGGTGAATGGATGGATGGAAAGGTAGATAGGTACATAGGTAGGTTGGTAGGTAAATAGATTATGATAGATGGGTAGACACCTAGATAATATAGACAGGTGGGTGGACAGATAGACAGATACCTATATCAATAGATTAGATAGACAGGTGAATGGATGGATGGATAGATAGGTAGATAGATAATGGTGGATGAATAGATAGATATCTAGATTGATAAATAAGATAGGTGAATGAATGGATGGAAAGGTAAATAGGTACATGGGTAGGTTGGTAGGTAAACAGATAATGATAGATGGATAGATAGCTAGATAAGATACGTGAATGAATGGATAGACAGATACCTAGACTGATAGATAGGACAGACAGGTGAATGGGTGGGTGGGTAGATAGATAGGTAGATGGTGGAGAGATATCTACTATGAGAAATTGGCTCATGGTGCCGTGGAGGCTGACAAGTCCTGAGATCCGCAGGTGAAGCAACAGGCTGGAGACACAGGAAGAGCTGATGTTCCAGTTTAGGTCCACAGGCAGGAGGAGACCAGGGCCCCACTGAGGAGTCAGGCAGGAGGGATCCTCTCTCACCTCAGGAAGGTCTGCAGTTCTGTTCTGTCCAGACCTTCAGCTGATTAGATGAGGCCCACCCACACGAGGGATGGCCGTCTACTTTCCTCAGCCCACCCGTTCAAGTGCTCGTCTCATCCAGGAACATCTTCCCGGACACACCTGGAGTCGTGTTTAGCCACCTCCCCGAGACTCCTGCGGCCATTGAGCAGACGCATGCGATTCATTCACTCGGGACCCACCTGGTGGGGCCGATTCCGTCCAGATCTCCATTTATGTATTTGGTGCCTGCGCGCTCCGTCATGTCTGAGTCTCTGCGACCCCATGGACGGCGACTGCCAGGCTCCACTCTCTACGGGATTCTCCAGGCAAGAATACTGCAATGAGCTGCCATGTCCTCCTCCGGGGTCTCTTCCAGACCCAGGGATCAAACCCAGGTCTCCTGTATTGGCAGGCTCATTCTTTGCCACTCAGCCACCGGCAAAGCCCCTGGTTTATCACAGATCGAGTTAACTTTCTTATGACGTGACGTATAGAAGCATGGTGTTGTTCTTGCACATGGCTGGCCCCAAGCCTTCTAGCACCGCTTGTTGAAAAAAGAATGATCCTTTCCCCATTGAATTATCTTACCGACTTTGTTAAAAATCCATTTACCCTGTAAGCGTGGTTGTGTTTTCACCTGGCTTCCTCATTTCTATTAGTTCATGCCTACTCTGATGTTAGTGATGCACCGGTTTCTGGTTTTAGCTTTTTATTTTGCATTGGAGTACAGCCAATCAACAATGTTACTATGTTTTCAGTATATATACACACATACATATATATGTAACTTTTCAGATTGTTTTCCATTTTAAGTGTTTATAGGGTATTCAGTATAATTCCCCGTGGTATACAGTACGTCCTGCCTGTCTATTTTGTATACAGTGGTGTATATCTGTGAATCTCAAACTCCCAATTTATCCCTCTGCGCCTTCCTCCTTGAGAACCAGAAGTCGATTCTCTATGTCTGTGAGTCTGTTTGTTTTGTAAACGCTTCCATCTGGGTCATAGTTAAATTCCACATCTAAGTGATCTCATATGGTGTTGGTCTTTCTCTGACTTACTTTGTATGATCATCTCTGGGTTCATCCATGTGGCTGCAAAGGGCATTATTTGATTCTTTTTTATGACTGAGTACTATTTCACTGTTTGTGTATGTGTGTGTGTGTGTGTGTGTGTATGCATTATGTCATGCCTTTCCCTGGTTGCTCAGTGGTTAAGAATCCAGCTGCCAATGCAGGAGATGCGGGTTCGATCCCTGGGTTGGGAAGATCCCCTGGAGAAGGACATGGCAACCCACTCCAGCATTCTGGCCTGGAGAATCCCATGGACAGAGGAGCCTGGTGGACAACAGTCCTTGGGGTCACAAAGAGTCAGACACAACGTGGTGAGTACCCGACAACAATAACAGACAAATATATCACATCTTCTTTATCCTGAAAGTGAAGGTCGCTCAGTCGTGTCCGACTCTTTGTGACCCCATGGACTATACAGTCCATGGCATTCTGCAGGCCAGAACACTGGGGTGGGTACCCTTTTCCTTCTCCAGGGGATCTTCCCAACATAATATCTTTTTGAACATCTTACTTTATAAAGGACTATAGCCAATTAATAATGTTGTGATAGTTTTGGCTGGACCGCAAAGGGACTCAGCCATGCATACACATGTATCCATTCTCCCCTAAACTCCAACAATACTGATAAGTGTTTTAAAAATTTTTAACTTCCAATTATTTATCGCTACTCTATAAAAAAATGCCATTGACCCATCAGCAGATGAATGGATAAGGAAGCTGTGGTACATATACACCATGGAATTTTACTCAGCCCTCAAAAAGAATTCATTTGAACCAGTCCTAATGAGATGGATGAAACTGGAGCCCCTTATACAGAGTGAAGTAAGCCAGAAAGATAAAGAACATTACAGCATACTAACACATATATATGGAATTTAGAAAGATGGTAATGATAACCCTATATGCAAAACAGAAAAAGAGACACAGAAATACAGAACAGACTTTTGAACTCTGTGGGAGAAGGTGAGGGTGGGATGTTTCAAAAGAACAGCATGTATACTATCTATGGTGAAACAGATCACCAGCCCAGGTGGGATGCATGAGACAAGTGCTCGGGCCTGGTACACTGGGAAGACCCAGAGGAATCGGGTGGAGAGGGAGATGGGAGGGGGGATCGGGATGGGGAATAAGTGTAAATCTATGGCTGATTCATATCAATGTATGACAAAACCCACTGAAATGTTGTGAAGTAATTAGCCTCCAACTAATAAAAAAAAATTAAAAGTGAAAAAAAAATGCCATTGACTTTTATAAACTAGTCTTGTTTTGTGTGACATTCTTGCTAGACTCACATGACTTCTCTGAGCATCTTTTTCTCTAGGCATTTCTTAGTCTTTCTATCTAGACAGTCAGTTTTTAATTTTTTTTTAAACAGAGCTTGCCTTCTTCCTTGCAGTCAGACTGCATGTTCTTTCTTCATCTCCCCAGTCTCACTGTAGCATGTCTCACTGGATGGTGCCCAAGAGAGTGAGCTGGCTTCCGCATCTTTCCCAACCCTCTTGGGGGAGCAGTCTTTAACCATGAACAATAATTAGCTGGCAGTGTTGGTAGGCGCTTTTTACAGGTGTAAGAAGTCTTTTCCATTCTTAGTTTGAGAAGCACTCTTATTATTTAATTTTTCTTTAATTGGCATATACTTGCTTTACAGTGCTGTGTTGGTTTCTATCGTACAAGCAGCGTGAATCCGCCATATGTGTGCATAAATCCGCTCCTTCTTGATTCACACCTCATCCCGCCCCGCTGGGTCATCTCAGAGCCCCGAGCTGGGCCCCCTGTCTACACAGGGGCTCCCACTGACTGTCTATTTTACACACAGTCATGTATAGAGGTCAGAGCTATGCTCTCGATGCACTCCACCGTCTGCTTCCCCTCCTGGGTCCGTTCTCCACGTCTCCTTCTCTATTTCTGCCCTGCAAGCAGGTTCCTTAGTTCCATTTTTTTCTGAGATTCCATACATTTTGAAGCACATCAATGAATGCTGACATTTGCCAACTGGCTTTCCTGCGTCTCCTGAGGTCATAGACTTTCTATTCCGCAGTCTTCTGTGGTCACGGTGAATCACCTAGGTTTGTTTCCAAGGTTGAACCGGTATGCCGTTTCTAGGAAGGAGTCCTGTTTCATTTAACCCTCGTTCATGGAAATTGCTCTGTTTGTACTGATGCTTTTAACTTTTTTTTAAATGCATGATGAAGCCAGCATTACTCTGATTAAAAACTTGTGAAAATGTATCTATTTTACATGGAGGATAATTGCGGTCTTGTGAT
The DNA here is from genome assembly GCF_910594005.1 of Cervus elaphus. Lineage (NCBI taxonomy): Eukaryota > Metazoa > Chordata > Mammalia > Artiodactyla > Cervidae > Cervus > Cervus elaphus. The sequence continues at coordinate 179,064,225 of NC_057848.1, read as the reverse complement.
GGCCTGTGCCTTACACGGACATGAATCAGCCATAGGCATGCATGTAACCTCTCCCTTCTGAATCCCACCTCCCTCCCCAGCCCACCCTTCGGATTGTCACAGAGCGCCGCCTTTGGGTTCCCCGAGTCACACGTCAGGCTGGCTCTCTATTTCACATATGGTCAAAGCAGACTTAAGACATTACAAGCACATGAAACCCTTGGCAAGACTTCATTAACAGCAAATATGCCAAAATCCTTAACATCATGAGCTGACAAGTATTTCCCCTACTTCTGCTTCTGGCAGTGTTTGTAGAGAACAGAGATTTTTTTTCTCCCCTTAAATATTTTGTAGAATTTTCCTGTGAAATCATCTGAGTTTTGAGGGTTTGTTTTTTTTTTTTTCGGTCCAAAATATTTAGCTATCAGTCTAATTCCTTTAGTAGATTGTTCTTGTATTAATTGCTCAGTCATGTCTGACTCTTTGACCCCATGGACTGCAGCCCGCCAGGCTCCTCCATCCATGGGATTCTCCAGGCAAGAATCCTGGAGGGTGTTGCCATTCCCTTCTCCAGGGGATCTTCCCGACCCAGGGATTGAACCCGGGTCTCCTGCATTGACAGGCTGGTTCTTTACCATTCACACCACCTGGGGAACCCACTGTAGTAGTTACAGGACAGTTATTCATTTTTTTCTGAGTGAATTTTGATGAGTTGTGTATTTTAAGGAATTTAGATGTATGTATCTAAGTTGTCAGGTTGGTGAATATGAATTTGTTTATACTGTATTGTTAGTAATCTTTTGTTAAAGATTTTTTTTTATGTGAATCATTTTTAAAGTCTTTATTGACATTGTTACAATGTTGCTTCTGTTCTTTCTGTTAGTTTTTGGCCAGGAGGCTTGTGGGAGGGTCCTAGCTCCCTGACCAGGGATTGAACCCACCACCCCCTGCATTGGGAGATGAAGTCTCAACCACTGATCTGCCAGGGAAGTCCCTCTTATTTATTTTTTAATGCAGTCCATACAGTCTGAGTGATGTCCATTCAGCCTCCTTCATTCTTGGTCTGTTATTTATTTTTGCTTTTATTTCCTGGGTTGATTCTTTACCAGCTGAGCCACAAGGGAAACCCAAGAATACTGGAGTGAGTAGCCTGTCCCTAATGCGGGAGACCTGGGTTCCATCCCCGGGTTGGGAAGATCCCCTGGAGAAGGGAAATGCTACCCACTCCAGTATTCTGGCCTGGACAATTCCATGGACTGTATAGTCCATGGGGTCGCAGAGAGTTGGACGTGACTGAGCGACTTTCACTTCACGTCCTGGATTGATTTAACGAGAGGTTTGTCAGTTTATTGTCAATTTATTGACAAATCGGGGAACCAGTGTTTGATTCAATTGGTCATCTCTGCTGCTTTTTTCCATTTTCTATTTCATTGATGTATGCTTGTTCCTGATTCCTTGTTTCTGCTTCTTTGGTGTTTAGAGGGTTTTCTTTAATTTCGTAAGGTGAGAGCATAAAATATTGGCTCTAAACTCTTCTTTCCTCCTGCAGGCATATAACCCTGAAAATACTCCTTTCAACGCAGTCTCGGCTACACCCCACAGATTTCTTTGTGTTGTGTTTGCATTTTTTAAAAGATTTTTTAATGTGAACCTTTTTTTTTTAAAGCCTTTCTTTGATTTGCTACAGTATTGCTTCTGCTTGATGTTTTGGTGTTTTGACTGCAAGGCCTGTGGGATCTTAGACCAGGGGTTGAACGTGCAGCATCTGCACTGGAAGGAGAAGTCTTAACACCTGGGCCGCCAGGGAAGGCCCTGTGTCTGCCTTTTTATCCAGTTCCAGATATTTTTCTGTTTCCCTTCCTGGTTCTTTTACTTCCCTTTGGCCTGTGGGTTATTTTGAAGCGAGCTGTCGAACTGATCAATCCTGGGGGACTCTATGTAACTTTCTGTTACTGATTTCCAGCTTAGTTCTGTTCTGGTCAGAGAACATGTCCTGCAAAATTTCAGCCCTTTAACTGTGTAGTCTTTTGCTTTCTGGCTCAGAATTGGTTGATGTCAGTGGTTAATTCAGGGGCGCATCAATGTTTTTCTGTCCCCATGGTTTATAAACATCCATCAGGTCATCCTGGGTGGTGGACTTTTCCAGAAGCAATGATTCACTGGTATTTAGATATTTTTTTATTACACTTTTTATTTTGTATTGGGATGTAGCCGATTAATAGTGCTGTGATGGTTTCAGGTGACCAGCCAAGGGACTCAGCCAGACCTACACGTGTCTCTGTTAGTCTACACGGATCCCTCCTCCTTGCCGCCTGCGTCTTCCCGCCCCAGTTTATCCCTGAAAGGAGGTGGAGGTCCCGCGCAGCAGGGGCACAAAATCCCCCACACAAACAGCTGAGTCTAAACCAGTCACTCTCAATCTGCGGGGATTCTGCCTCGAGGGGATGCTTGCTGACGCCTGGGGCGCTTTCTGCTGCCCAGTACTCAGCGGGGAGAACACTCCTGCTGCGTGCTGGGTGGGGACTGGGGAATCCGCTCCACATCCCGCAGGGCTAGGACGCCACCGTGCATCAGAGAGTCGTCCAGTCTGCCGTGCCTGCTCAGGGTTCCTCAGCCTCAGCCCCACTGGCATCTGGGGCTGGACAAGTCCCTGATGGGGGGCATCCTGGGCCCTGTGTGGGGTGTGGAGGAGTGGCCCTGGGCTCCCCCCACCGCATGCCAGGGGCAGCCCCTGCCCCCATCGCTATCACGGCCAGAAAGTCTCCAGATGTTGTTATATGTCCCCCGGGAGGGTAAAGTCCTTCCAGTCTGTGAACCACAGCCATAGATGCATATCTGGATGGATGGGTGATTGATGGGTGGCTAGTTGAGATAGATGGATGATGGATGGATGGATGGATAGATGGATGGATGGATGGATGGATAGATATATGGGTGGATGGATTGGTGGATGGATGGATGGATGGATGGATGAGATAGATGATGATGGATGGATGATGCATGGATAGATGGATGGATGGATGGATGGGTGGATACATAGATGTTTAGATGTATGGATAGATAGATGAATGGATGGATAGATGCATGGGTGGATGGATGGATGGACACATAGATGGTTGGATGCATGGATGGATGGATGAATACATAGATGGTTGGATGGATGGATAGATGCATGGAGATGGATGGGTGGACAGATAGACAGATAATCAGACAGCCGTGCCTGCTCAGGGTCTCTCCATCTCAGCAAGCGGACACCGGGTCTGAACGCCTCTCCAATTTAGGCATCCTGTGTCCGGTGGGGTGTGGAGCGACACCCCTGGTCGCCCCCCGCCACACACCAGGAGCACTCCCTCCCCCATTGCTGTCACAGCCAGAACGTCTCCAGATGTTGTTTTATGTCCCCGGGGTGGGGTGGTGGGCAGGTCATCTCAGGTTTCCAACCAGAGCCGGAAGTAGATACACAGATGGATGGAGAGATGGCTGGATGGGTGGGCGGATAGATAGATACACAGACAGACAGGTGGATGGACAGACGGCCAGACAGGTGGTGTCTCCCATGCTTGGTCAGCATTTCTCAGCCTCAGCAGTGCTGACACGTGGGGGTTGGACCAGTCTCTGATGTGGGGCATCCTGGGCATTGTGGGGTGTGGACCAGCATCCCTGGTCTCCCCCCCACCACACGCCGGGAGCATCTCTGCCCACTCTGAGTCATAATAATTGTCTTCAAGCATCAGCAAATGTCCATCAGGGGGTAAAGTCACCCCATTTGGGTGGTGCTCATGGTAAAGAGCCTGCCTGCCAGTGTAGGAGACTTAAAGAGACTTGGGTTCGATCCCTGGGTCAGAAAGATCCCCTGGAGGAGGGCATGGAAACCCACTCTAGTGTTCTTGCCTGGAGAATCCCATGGACAGAGGAACCTGGTGGGCTACAGTCCATGGGGGTCGCAGAGTCGGGCACAACTGAGCAACTAACAGTTTTTCTTTCTCTCTAGTCCAGACGCCTGTCTCCAAGCAGGGTCTTGGTGCAGTATTCATGCAAGATTTTCTGAACAAAACAGGAACTGGCTCAGGGGGAATAAAAAGCAAAAGCCCTTTGTAATTGGGTTATTAGGAAAACTCCAGAGCAGAAGCAGGTCATTAAAATAACTCCCAGTATAGGTGACATTTCTTCCCCTGGAAGCAGTTGTTTCAGGACCTTAATTCTTTCATGGTTGAGAAGTTTCAATATTAAGATGTTCCCGGATTACACACACTCTCCCCAGAGCCACCTGTGTGACCAGAATTTGTGATGAGCTCTCAGACGGGCATTTTTCTTTTGCAGACGTTTCTGTGCTGGGTTATGATGGCTGTTCAGTGGCTCAGTCGTGTCCGATTCTTTGTGACCCCGTGGACTGCAGCAGGCCAGGCTTCCCTGTCCATCACCAACTCCTGGAGCTTGCTCAAACTCATCCATCGAGTCAGTGATGGCATCCAACTATCTCATCCTCTGTCATCCCCTTCTCCTCCTGCCCTCAATCTTTCCCAGCATCAGGGTCTTTTCCAATGAGTCAGTTCTTCACATCAGGTGGCCAAAGGATTGGAGCTTCAGCTTCAACATCAGTCTCTCCAATGAATAATACTCAGGACAGATTTCCTTTAGGATGGACAGATTGGACCTCCTTGCAGTCCAAGGGACTCTCAAGAGTCTTCTCCAACACCACAGTCCAAAAGCATCAATTCTCTGGTGCTCAGCTTTCTTTGTAGTCCAACTCTCACATCCATACATGACCACTGGAAAAAGCACAGCTTTGACTAGATGGGCCTTTGCCAGCAAAGCGACATCCCTGCTTTTTAATATGCTGTCTAGGTTTGTCGTAGCTTTTCTTCCAAGAAGCAAGCATCTTTTAATTCCATGGCTGCAGTCACCACCCACGATGACCCTGGTACTTTGGATGGGAGGCTGGCCGCCTTCACAGCCCCTGGGGAAGGCGTGAATTTGTTTTGTTTGGTGAGGACTGCTATTCCATTCGCTGCTAGAGAGAGCTCAATTGAGCAACGGGCGGGCCTGAGTCCAGTCTGCGGAGGTGAGGTGAGGGGGTGAGAATTCCAGGTTTGATTTCTGACGACTGAGCACAAAGAACTGCTTAAGGGCTTGGACTCCACGGCCGTGGGATGCTGTGCGTATAAAGTGATTCTCTGGTTGTGACCTATTAAACACTGAAGTGTGTGTGTCCCCAAAGGCATATACCTAAGTCCTCACTGCACCCCCACCCCCCACTGCAATAGGACCTCAGGTTGTGGTTCTATTAGGAGATGGGTCTGCATTTTATTTTTTAAATTTGTTTTCAACTGGAATATAACTGCTTTCCAGTATTGCTGGTTTCTGTCGTAGAGCAGCGTGAATCAGCCGTGTGTATCCAGGTATCCCACACCCCCAGGTCATCACGGAGCCCCGAGCTGAGCTCCACATCCTATATACCAGCTTCCCACTGGCAATCTGTTTTACACATGGGCGTGTGTCTATGTCAATGCTACTGTCTCAGTTCGTCCCAGCCTCTCCTTCCCCCGCTGGGTGACAAGTCTGTTCCCTACATCTGCGTCTCTGTTCCTGCCCTGCAAACAGGGTCATCAGTTTCATTTTTGTTTTTTAGGTTCCACATATATGCGTTAGTATACGGTATTTGTTTTTCTCCAGCTGACTGACTTAACTCAGTACAACAGGCTCTCGGTTCATCCCTCTCAGTTCAACTGAATCCCACTCGTCCCTTTCTATGACTGGCTAATATTCAATTGTATTTACACACCACATTTTCCTTACCCATCCCTCTGTCCATGGATATCTTGGCTGCTTCCATGTCCTATTGTAAAACAGGCTATTGTGAAACAGTGAGGTTGTGAACCTTGGGGTGTGTGCATCTTTTTGAATTCCAGAGCCATCATTTATTTTTATTTTTTTTTTCTAATTGAAGATAATTGCTTTACTCTCATTTCTTGATGATCTGAGCAAATTTCTGAAGAAGCGGTCCAGGTTCACTCTATGTGGACGTCTGATGGTTATTCCGACGGCAGATGTAGCTCTTTCCTGTGATTCTAGCCATTGGTTTGATCTCAGCGTTCACAATGTCTCCACCCAGGAGCTGGTGGCTCGCGGTCTGCAGATGGTCTGGGGTGTAGGTGTATTATCCACTTTGTGTCCTGTCTTCTGCGACTACCTGGTTTTCCAGACAAAGCTGCTTCCCCTTTGCATTCACCCTTCTGACTCTCGGCTCTTTTTGCAGAGAGGGTGCCGAAGCGTCCCTTGGTTGATGCCCCTTGATTCTATTTTCTTAGCGACGTAGGTTTAACCGCCGCTGTGAACTGGCCATGAGTGACCCTGAGCTGTCTCTCCTGGTCAGTGACTCACAACTCTGGCTTCCCTGAAGGGACCCCTGGGAGCTTTGAAAAATCCTGATGGCAGGACGCAGCCCCAGACGCTCAGATATATTTGATCGGAGGTTTGCAGGGTGGGCAAAGGAATTCTAAATTCTCCGCAGCAGCAAACAGGAGCTGCGGAGGTGGGTGGGCATTCCTCACTGTATGCTCTCTCCGTCATAGCTGGGGAGGGTTTTGCCCCCAGGACACCCCAGGAACGACAGTCTTTGCTGTCCGAGCCGCCTGTCATCCTGGCTTTAGCAGTGAGGCTGCCAGGAGGCTCTGTCTCAGGGGACCCCCCTCTGACAGACACTTGACAAGGAAACGGGGAGAGAAGGTGATTTCATTTAAAAAATTTTTTTACATTGAGGTATATAGTTGATTTGCAATGTTGTGATATTTTTTCAGGTGTACACCAGAGTTGTTCACTCGTGTCCGACTCTTTGCGACCCCATGGACTGCAGCCCACCAGGCTCCTCTGTCCGTGGGGATTCTCCAGGCAAAGAATACTGGGGTGGGTTGCCATGCCCTCCTCCTGGGGATCTTCCCGACCCGGGATCAAACCCGCGTCTCTTGTGTCTCCTGCATTGACAGGAGGGTTCTTTACCACCATCGCCACCGGGGAAGCCTGTTCTGTAACATACATGTATTGAGATACTTTGTAACGCAGTATACATTGTGTAACACACATCATACATGGGGCAAGGTGGATTCCGAACCAGTGGGCCATCAGTCGTGTCTGACTCTTTGCGACCCCATGGACCCGAGCCCACCGGGCTCCTCTGTCCATGGGGCTCCACAGGCAAGAACACTGGAGTGGGGGAGTTCCCTGGGGTCCACTGGCAGAGAGTCCATGCTCCCAGTGCAGTGGTCTGGAGGTCGACCCTTGGTCAGGGAAGTAGATTCCATGTGCTGCAGCTAAGACCTGGTGCAGTCCAAAAAAAAAAAGAAAAAGAAAAAGAATGCTGGAGTGGGTCGCCACGCCCTCCTCCAGGGGATCTTTGCAGCCTAGGGATGGAACATTTGTCTCTTCTGTCTCCTGCACTGGCAGGCGGGTTCTTTACCACCAGCGCGCCTGGGAAGCCCTCTATATACGTTACAATGTGTAAGACAGATAGCTAGTGGGAAGCTGCTGTAAACAGCAGGGAAGTCAGCCCGGGGCTCTGTGATGACCTAGAGGAGTGGGATGGGGAGGTGGGAGGGAGGCTCTAGAGGGAGAAGATGTAAGTATACATATGGCTCATTCACGCCGCTGTACAGAAGAAGCCAGCGCAAAACGTTAAAGCAGCTACACTCCAATTAAAAATTTAAAAATAAAGAAAGGATGCAGTTTGGATCCGAGAGGAGAAATAGGAAATCAGTCCCCTCTCTGTGGGTTCCCTGGTGTCTCAGATGGTAAAGAATCTGCCTGCAATGCAGGAGACCAGGGTTCGATCCCTGAGTCGGGAAGATCCCCTGGAGAAGGGAATGGCTACCCACTCCCGGTATTCTTGCCTGGACAATTCCATGGACTGAGGAGCCTAGCAGTCTACAGTCCATGGGGTTGCAAAGAGTCGGACATGACTGAGCAAGTGACACTTTTCCATTTTCACCAGGCTTCGGGTTAGAAGGTGCGGTTGATGGCATGAGTTGCTCAGAGTTTTTTTTTTTTTTTTCTTTCTTCCTCCATGCCTTTGCCCTGACTCATTTTTTCACAAGAGGACCGCACCTCCCTTGTCTCTGGACTTTGGAGTTTGCATGCATTTTGCTTCCTCTTTTGGAATGTCAGTGGAAAATGCTGCAATCCCAAATGGTTCCAGTTGTCTGCTATAGACTATGTTCCAAAAATAAGCCCAAGATAACCACTGGTTCCAAAAATAATAAAACCACGTGGAGCAGACATGAATTTAAATGGATCCACTGGATTCTGATTAGCCAGAGTGGGGAGAACCCAGCCTCGGTCAGCCTAGCAGCCACTGATTAATAGGCTCATAGGTCTGAAAAAATAACTATTGTGGTAGGCCTTTGAGATATAGGACTCTTTATTATGCAGCATAGTTTAAGTCATAGCTGACTGATACAGAAAACGAGAATCTTCTAGGCAGGGAAAGGTTCTCAGCACCATTTCTATTTTGTAAGAAAATCTCCCGCAATTGGTCTAGAGTCTATCTTATTTTCAGCAGGGTGTGGGATCGAGATTTAGGGAAGTAGCTCATGTGCTTTTCTTTGTAATCAAACATACACCAACAGGTATTCCCCTGGACATTTCAAATCTCTTGCATGCATGATAAAATTTTAATACTCTGTTGCCAGTGATGGTTGTGTGGATGGGACAGGAACGGGTGTGTGTGTAAGAGTTTTAAAGCCAGTCTTCCCTTGACTCTCTTCTCTTCAGACGTCATTACTACTGTGAACTTAGAATGTATCCTTCACGTGTGTGCATTGCCTTTCTCTTCATTCATGTACATATGTCTACAAATAAAAGCCAGAATTTATTTCACAAAGAACGCACAGATACAGCAATCTGTTCTTTTATACGCTGACTGGTTTTGTTTAGTTGCTTAGTTATGTCTGAGTCTGTGCGACCCCATGGACTGTAGCCCGCCGGCGTCCTCTGCCCATGGGATTCTCCAGGCTAGAATCCTGGAGTGGGTTGCCATTTCCTCCTCCAATATGCTGACTAGATGTCACAAATAATAATTCAAAATCTCTTCCCTTTCCTGAAGCTGCTGCTACTATGATTCCCCGACACTTTACAAATGGCCTGTTTGACAAATAGCATTTTTATCAGCTGAAAGAAAAATAGACTAAAATTACCACAACATCCATTTTCAGGCAGGAAATTTGAGGCATTTTGTGTCTCCTTAACGGATGATAATTTTTCGACTCCAGAAGGAAGCTGTTTTCCAAAGAGATGTTTCTCCTGCCGGAGTCAAACTTCCCACTAATTAAAACCAAACAAGTGACTTGATTTAGAGGCTGACACCATCCCAGCTGTGTGCACACAGCCCTGTTTGTTTGTTTTTGACTTTCTGGATGAAAAAAGTCAAAGTGGCTGGATGAAGGAGGGAAGAAAAATGAGCCGTTTCGAAAATAAATCCTGCTGCGTACACTTGTAATTAAGCTCCGAAGAAAGACTTGTGTAAATGTGAGTTAAACCGTAAATGCCTTAATAGAACCCAATTAGTTATGCATTTGGAAACTTTAGCGTTGTAAATGTGGAAATCTCTGTTTTGGTGATACGTCTGCCAGCTCAAAGAAACAGAATTTCAGCGCTGTCGCCCTGGGGTGGACGAAGCCCGTATGTCTGGGCAGAGAGAAGGTTGCTGGCTGATTCTGGAATTTGCTCGCCAATGCTGGCCCCAACTCCTTCTTAAAAGATGTCAGGTTTCTTCATCCTTTTCTGTGTTCCCCTCCCCCGAGCCCGTACCCCAGGACAGCTGTCTCTGCCTGTCCTCCAGTTCTGGTCCTTTGATGGGGATTGTATTAGGAAACACATGCAACCCAACCAGTACTATGGACTCTTTTTGGAGAAATTCCCCCCCCTCCCCCCCCCCACCCCACCACCGCCGTGAGGCTTGTCTTCTGGGAAACATCTCATCGTTCCTAAGAGAAGACCAGAAAACAAGATCATCTTCTGGATTCTCTCAACCTAAGAGCATCCGGAAAACTCGCCTCCGAGATTTACCCAGTGGGACTTCCGGAAACAGGCATTATAGGAGAAGACCGGGTTCAGAAAGGGATCAGGATTTTGTTTTAGTGACCCATCCATGAGTTTTCAAGGCATGAAGACAATGAAAAGTCAGAGGAGCCAGGGTCTTCCAGAAAGACCGCTGAGGAGTTACAGGAGAGAGAAATGAGTGGTTAGAATAAGGGGGTGTCTCAGAAGAAGGTGGACTTGGGTGGTCCCTGATCCGCTGAGAGTCACGTCGGAGGACGGAAGGGAAAGAGGTGTGTGTTCATCAGAGGCAAAGCAAATGAGCTCAAGTCTTTTGGGTTTCAGTCACTAAAGTCGCATCCACCTCTTTGTGACCTTATGGTCTACAGCACCCCAGGCCTCCCTGTCCATCACCATCTCCTGGAGGTTGCTCAAACTCATGTCCATTGAGTCAGTGAATGCCATGCAGCCATCTCGTCCTCTGTCATCCCCTTCTCCTTTTGCCTTCAACCTTTCCCAGCATTGGGGTCTTTTCAAACGAATCAGCTCTTTGCATCAGGTGGCCAAAGGATTGGAGCTCCAGCTTCAGCATCTGTCCTTCCAATGAATATTCAGGGTTGATTTCCTTTGGGATGGACTGGTTGAATTTCCTTGCAGTCCCAGGGACTCTCAAGAGTCTTCTCCAACACCACAGTTCAAAAGCATCGATTCTTCAGCACTCAGCCTTCTTTGTGGTCCAACTCTCGAATCCATTCATGACCACTGGGAAAACCACAGCTTTGATTATATGCACATGACTGCAAGTCTCTCAGTTTAAAAACTCCCACTCATTATCTCATAGTGTCCATAGACAGGAAGCCTGAAAGGATGCCGTGTTCTTTGGTCAGAGCCTACGGAGTCTGTGATGGTGATTGCAGCATGGTTTCAGGACCCTCGTCTAGGTTCACTGGTTGTTGGCAGAAGGCAGTTGCTTCCCATGTTTTTTCGCATGGCCATCTCCATGCTCAAAGCCAGCAACAGCCACACAGGCCTTTCTTAGGCTTTGAACTGTTACTTTGCTCTGCTCTGCTCTCAGTAGGTAGAGAGCTCTTAATGCCGTAGCTCACGTGGTCATGTGGGGGGTGAACTCGGTCATCGAGGACCGGCTCCGTGGGGTCAGCAGGGAGGTGACCTTCACTGCACCTGCAAAGGAGCTGATATTCCGAGGTGTGACTGCAGATGGGGTGAAGCTCTGGGAAGACAAACATCTCCCTACTCCGTCAGAAAAGGTAAATTTAGGAGGAAGTGGGCGATGAGGCTGGAGGACAGCTGGAAGGACAGAAAGGTAGGGAGATACAGGTTAGGAAGCAGGCAGGCAGGTGGTTTTTTTCTTTGGCTGCGGTATTCTCCATTTGGGTTAATCTGGGCTGTGGGGCAAGAGGCCAGTGCCAGGGTGCGATCGGGCCATACTGCCTGCTCGCTGGTGGACCCTGGGGCAGTTCTTAAAATCTCAGTGCCTCAGCCGCTCAGCATGCGGAGGAGGATGAGGGGAGGAAATGAGTCTCTGCAGTTCTGAGCCTGAAGTGAGGTATTACAGACAGAACACATGCAACCGCACCCGGGGTACGGCAGGATCTTGGGCAGTGCTGGGTTGGGATGCCCTGAGAGACTCTGTGATTGTGCTCCTGTGAGGGTGGCGATGCCCCCGACAGGAGACGGACAGGAAGACGAGGAGCCCTGCTTCCAGGGGAGGGAGGATGATGCAGCCTCCATGCTGGTGAGCAGGCCACGGCCACAGTGATCTTGTGATAAAGATACAGCCTCCATGGTGGTGATGATAATGATGTGGGCACCGTGATAGGGTCATATAATACAGCCACTATGATATTAATATAGTAACACGGCCTCCATGATGGTAATGATAATCGCATGGCCCCGTGGGGTGTGAGAGTCATACACCCCCATGATATTAATATAGTAACATGGCCTCCATGGTGGTGATGATAATCACATGGCCCGTGGGGTGTGAGAGTCATACACCCCCATGATATTAATATAGTAACACGGCCTCCATGGTGGTGATGATAAAGCATGTCCCCCGTGTATTGTAATAGTAAATCCACCACCATGATATTAATAAGATGTCCAGTGTAGCAGTGTAATAGTAATCTAGCTACCGTGATGGCAGTAATAACACAGTCACCATGATAGTGTGATATTAATTCAGCTGACATGATGCTGATAATAAAAATATGGCCACCGTGATGGTGTAACAGTAATATAGCTGTCCAGATGGTAATGTAATACTCTGGCTCCTATGTTGGAAGAGACCTTGATGCTGGAAAGATTGAAGGCAGAAGAAGAGGGTGACAGAGGATGAGATGGTGGGATGGCATCACCGACTCGATGGACATGAGTTGATCAAACTCCAGGAGAGGATGAGATGGTAGGATAGCATCACTGACTTGATGGCCATGAGTTGAGCAAACTCCAGGAGATGGTGAAGGACAGAGGATGAGACAGTGGGATGGCGTCACCGACTCGATGGCCATGAGTTGAGCAAACTCCAGGAGATGGTGAAGGACAGAGGATGAGACGGTGGGATGGCATCACCGACTCGATGGCCATGAGTTGAGCAAACTCCAGGAGATGGTGAAGGACGGAGGATGAGACGGTGGGATGGCATCACCGACTCGATGGCCATGAGTTGAGCAAACTCCAGGAGATGGTGAAGGACGGAGGATGAGACGGTGGGATGGCGTCACCGACTCGATGGCCATGAGTTGAGCAAACTCCAGGAGATGGTGAAGGACGGAGGATGAGACGGTGGGATGGCGTCACCGACTCGATGGACATGAGTTGATCAAACTCCAGGAGAGGATGAGATGGTAGGATAGCATCACCGACTTGATGGACATGACTTGAGCAAACTCCAGGAGATGGTGAAGGACAGGGAAGCCTGGCCTGCTGCAGCCCGTGTGGTCACAAAGAGTCACAGACAAGTCAGCGACCAGACAACAGCAGCCACCATGGGATGATCATAGGAACCCAGCCACCACGAGTGGAGGAGTGATAATGCCGCTACCATGAGCATAATGACAGGAATGAGTCAGCCGTCTACGTGCCTCTGGTCCACTGCTGAGCCCTGGACCGTCTGACGGTGGTGAGCCTTGCATGGGTCAGGAGCCAGTGAGGAGAGACTGGGACCCATCCTTGCAGAACCCTGGAGAGGGGCAGGACCCCAGCAGGGGTGGGCAGCCGTGTGTCCCCTGGGAAGCAGGGCTGGGGGCAGCAGGGGCCAAGCGGACACGGCTCCCGGGCCCTTCCCAGGCCCACACCTGCAGATATACTAGTCCGTGTTCACCCAGGGTCACCCCCTGAGGTCCCTTCATGGCCCCGTGACTGTGGTCTGCCGGCTGTGAAGTGTCCACACCCACGGTGTGTCCTGAGGGTCGGTTCTGTCCCATCTTCACCATCCTGTGTGTGCTCTCCCTGCTGGGGTCACCGGTCCAGGCTGGAGGGGAGGTGGGGGTGTGCAAAGATGCATCTTCAGGGCTTTTCCTAACTGCCTTGTGGTCAAGTCACTGACAAGGTCTGCAGACTTGGTGCCTCATGTACATCGGTTTGAGCTTCCCAGGAGGCACCAATGGTAAAGAACCCGCCTGCCAATGTAGGAGACACAGGTTCGATCCCTGGGTCGGGAAGATCCCCTGGAGGAGGAAATGGCAACACACCCCAGTCTTCTTGCCTGCGGAACCGCATGGACAGAGGAGCCTGGCGGGCTACAGTCCATAGGGCTGCACAGAGTTGGACACAACTTAAGCGACTTAGCACGCTCATACGGGGGTTTAGGGAGACGTCACCGCTTTGCTTTGATTGCTGTAGTTCAATGTAAAGGTGGCACGTCTTCTGTTCCTTTTCTCCTGATACAAATGTTGTTTCTGAGGCAGTAGAAGCTTGCACCAGTCCGTCCTAAAGGAAAGCAACCCTGAGTATTCATTGGAAGGGCTGATCCTGAAGCCCCGATACTTTGACAGCCTGATGGGAAGAGCTGACTCACTGGAAAAGACCCCGATGTGGGAAAGATTGAAGACAGGGGGAGAAGGGGACGGCAGAGGATGAGATAGTTGAATGGCATCACCGACTAAGTGGACATGAGTTTGAGCAAGCTCCGGGAGATAGTGAAGGACAGATCATGTAGACATGGTCTACATGGCGTGCTGTAGACCGTGGGGTCACAACGAGTTGGACACGGCTTAGCGACTGAATAACAACCGCCAGAAGCTTAATAGCTGGAAAAATCAAAACCACTTTTTATGGAAGAACAGTTGGTATACAACATTAGGTTAGTTTCAGGCATACAGCAAAGTAATTCTGTTATACAGAGATATACAAACGTTTGGATTCTTATCTCTTATTGATCATTGCACATGTGTAAGCTGAGTTGCGTCCAACTCTTTGCGACCCCATGGACTGCAGCCCGCCGGGCTCTTCTGTCCATGGGATTCTCCAGGCAAGAAGACTGGAGTGGGTTGTCATGCCCTCCTCCAGGGGATCTTCCTGACCCAGGGATCTAACTGGCATCTCCCGAATCTCCTGCATTGGCAGGTGGATTCTTTACCACTAGCAACACTTTATTACGTGATGTTGAACATTGTCCCCTATGCTATACAGTAGGTCTTTATTGATTAGTTTATGTATAGTAGTGTGTGTGTGTTAATCCCAAACACCTAATTTATCCCTCGGCCACCTTTTCCCTTTGGTGGACAGAAGTTGGTTTTCTGTGTCAAAGAGTCTGTTTCAGCTTTATAAATAGGTTTGTTTGTATCATTTTTTTTTTTTTAGATTCCACAAATAAGTGACATCATATGGTATTTGTGTTTCTCTGTGTGATTTACCTCACATAGTATGATCATCGCTAGGTCCATCTGCGTGGTTGCAAATGACATGATTTTGTCCTTTTTCATGGCTGACTAGTATTCCACTGTCTGTATCTACCACATCCTTCTTATCCATTCCTCTGCCGACGGACATCTAGGTTGCTTCCATGTCCAGGCTATTTTGAATAGTGCAGCTATGTCCATTGGGGGGTGCATGCATTTTTTTGAATGATGGTTTTCTTGGGATGCTGGGTTGTATGTGATTTACTGTATTAGATCAGCCTCAGGTTTTACGATGTAGTGATTCAAAATGTGTATAGATTATACTCCATTTAAAGTTATTACAAAATCTCATAACCATTTTAAAATCATATGATTTTAAACGGGACTCCCAGTGCTGGTCATGAGGAAAGGAGCATCTTTCTTTGATGGATTACTGCAAGAAATGTTGGACAAGATGCAGACTGCAGGCATTGTAAGGCAGCTATGTTGTTCAGTTGCTCAGTCTTGTCTGACTGTTTGTGACCGCATGGACTGTTGCCCGCCAGGCCCCTCTGTCCGTGGGATTCTCCAGGCAAGAAGACTGGAGTGGGTTGCCATGCCCTCCTCGAGGGAATCTTCCCCACCCAGGGATCAAACCCGGGTCTCCTGCATTGGCAGGTGGGTTCTTAAAACATTGGACGGCCAGGGAAGTTCTGCCACTCAAGTTCTGACAGAGGAATCCGTGTGCTGGGCGCAGGTCTGACCCCAAGCAAACAATCTCGACCTTGTGGGTGGTGAGTTCAGTTTTCTCGTAGAAATTTCTGCCAAATACAGAGCGTTGTGGTTCTCATAGCTGACCAAACATCTTCGTATATTGTGTTTGTAAAATATGGATCCCGGGGCAGGGATCTTCCTGTTATTGTAATTATTGCTCAGAAACATAATTACAAAACTTTATGAACGTGACATAAAGTCATCAGTGTGTTTGGCAGATTCATTAAGACTTGAAAAAGGCTTGGAGAGGAGATTTAATGCCTCGCGAAGCCACTTAAAAGGAAGTGTAATAGGTTCATTATATCTGTGCCATAACATCTTAGGAAAGATAACGGTCAGCCTAGACGTATACGTTACGGTCTGTTTAACGAAAGTCAGATCGCAGGGAGCAGGCAAGGAAAAATACAAGTGCGTGAAAATTTGTAAGCAGAGGAGATGGCCAAAGGAGTTTTAGGACCATTTGCAGATCAGGTCTAGAGGTGCAGGTGTAGAGAAGAAACGCGTGGACACCAAGTGCGGAAGGGAAGGGCGGGATGCGTTGGGAGATGGGGATGCACACAGATGCGCCGCTGATGTGTGTCTGCGTGACTTCAGTCGTGTCTGACTCTTTGCAACCCCACGGACTGTAGCCCCGCCAGGCTCCTCTGTCCATGGGATTCTCCAGGCAAGGATACAGGAGTGGGTTGCCGTTTCCTCCTCCAGGGGATCTTCCCGACCCAGGGACTGAACCTGGGTCTCCTGTTGTCTCCTGAACTGGCAGGCAGATTCCGTACCACCCGGGAAGCCTTGAAGAACAGGATGGAGGCAGGTTCCTTAAAAGGCTAAATGTAGAACGACTATATGATCCTGTAATCCCACTCCTACGCCAATACCCAGAGAAAACAGAAACTTTTTTTTTTTTTGAATCAATAGAGTTTAATTTTTTCCTGTTTCCTTTTTGGAATTAAGACAAAGCAAGACAAGTTAGAGATTTGTCTTAGTTTTTTTCCTCAGCTCCCACCTAACCCTGCCATTTTTTTTTTTTAAATCATGCTTTGTGTGTGTGTGTGTGTGTGTGAAAGTTGCTCAGTCGTGTCCGAGTCTTTGAGACCCCGTGGACTATACAGCCCGTGGGATTCTCCAGGCCAGAACACTGGAGTGGGTAGCCTTTCCCTTCTCCAGGGGATCTTCCCGACCCAGGGATGGAACCCAGGTCTCCTGCATTGCATGCGGGTTCTTTACCAGCTGATCCACCAGGGACGCTCAAGAATCCTGGAGTGGGTAGCTTACCCCTTCTCCAGTGGATCTTCCTGACCCAGGAACTGAACCGGGGTCTCCTGCATTGCAGGCGGATTCTTTACCAACTGAGCCACTGGGGAAGCCCCAAAGTCTTTATTAAATTTGTTACAATGTTGCTTCTGCTTCATTTTTTAATTTTTTGACCTTGAGGCATGTGGGATTTCAGCTCCCCAACCAGACTTCAAACCCATAGCCCCTGCATTGGAAGGTGAAGTCTTAACCATTGGGCTTCCAGGAAAGTCCCTACCGTGTACTTTTAAACCCTGGAGTCTCTCTACTTCATCCTTGATGGTTTTTTTTTTTAACTCTTGCAGTTTTATCCACTGCCTCAAATCACGGCTGTCCACCTCAGATGGCCACGTCCCTGATTTCTCTGGTTTCTGTTTTCAATTTGTGTTATGGGCCTGAAAACACCCAGGTCTGGATTATCTGCCTGCTGTTTCTCTTCAGGTCAATGCCAGTACTGTGTTCCACACTTTTTCTCAGCAGAGAAGAAAATGCATTTGGCTTAAAAATAAAAAGTGCATCGTGACTTCAACACGTCTCTTGTACAGAAAAGGCATTAATCGGTGTTATAAAGCTGCCCAGCATGGGCAGCCGAATTCCCCACCCCCCATCGCTCAATGATTAACTGAAACATAGCTTTGTTTGTGCCTGGTTTGACAACAAAAACCATAGTTTTATTTAGTGGGATTTTAAAAATCAATAGAGGAGTAAGTGACACAGCTAATGTCAGAGAAGTGAGCTAACACAAGACACGAAAAAGGTTCATTGAACTTCCCTGGGGGTCCAGTGGTTAAGACTTCAGCCATCCAATGCAGGGGGTGTGAGTTCGATCCCTGCTCATGGAGCTGAGATCCCACACGCCTCCTGGCCAAAAAATATTAAACAGAAGCAATATTGTACCTAATTCAATAAAGACATTGAAAATTGTGCACATAAAAAATCTTTTGAAAGAAGCAGGTTAAAAAATACAAGATGATCTCATTCGGCAATCGTGGGCTCATGACTCTGAAATCTCATGAATCATCTGAAATTGCGTGCAGAACTTTGCTTATTGTGAGTAAATATAATGCCAACTCTCCAGGCATTGATGGCTTCCATTGAGGAGTCAAAGGTGTTTCAGGAGTCAGCTGTTACTATGATATAGTCCACAGACTAAATGAGCATCTTTGAGGAGTCCTCACTGCAGAATCTGATTCATTGTGCTGGGCTGCGCTAAGTCTTGTCTGACTCTTTGCAACCCCATGGACTGTAGCCCGCCGGACTCCTCTGTCCATGGAATTTCCCAGAGCAAGAATACTGGAGTGGGTTGCCATTTCCTCCTCCAGGGGAATCTTCCCGACCCAGGGATCGAACCCAGGTCTCCTGCACTGCAGGCAGATTCTTTACCATCTGAGCCCCCAGGGTGGGGGGCATTTAGGTGGGTTGGGATGGAAGGGTGGCTTAGGGTGGTCTGCCCACCCCGCCTTGGGGGGCCACGTGCACCAACCCCACCCTGCTTTTGTTCCCAGCTCCTCAGAAGTGGTCTTTTTGTATCTTCTTGTTGATAATTTGTCTCAACTGTGCACTTGCAGGGGGTTGTTGTCAGTCCCGTATAGTTTCTTTGTATTTTGTCGCTGGAGGAGACTGCTTATGCAGGTGCAACCAGGGTCCTAGCCTGTTTCACCGTGTGTGTGTGTGTGTGTGTGTGTGTGTGTGTGTGTGTGTGTGTGTGTGTGTGTGTGTGTGTGGTATCTGACTCTCTGCAACCCCATGGATTGCAGCCCACCAGGCCCCTCTGTCCCTGGGATTCTCCAGGCAAGAGTACTGGAGTGGGTTGCCTTTTCCCTCTCCAGGGGATCTTCCCGACCCAGGGATCGAACCTGGGTCTCCCGCGTTGGCAGGCAGATTCTTTATCACTGAGTCACCTGGAATAAGGCACAACTCCATGAAGGGGCTTCATGGGTGTTGTCGTAGTCGGCTCTGGATACGACTGTGCTTCTTCTCAGCTCTTGGTTACAGCTCCCGGCTGGGTCTCCGTCCTCCTCACCCACTGAGCTTGACGCGTGGCATGGCCCGTCCCTCAGACCGTGAGTCCCCATGTTGACGTTTTGGGGCCAAAAGACACAAATGGTTTTCAGTTTGAATACAGATCACAGAAATGTGGCCTGTGCCCGGTGTTGCTTGCAGGGCATGTTCTTGTCCAAACGCGCTCTATCGTGTCTCCACGGGGCTTTTCAATTGCATCCCGTGACTCAGCTTTTCAGGGTTATGTTGCATTACATCGCGTTTTGGGTTTTATGGACTCCAGAATGAAGTTTGCCGCTTACAGTCCACAAACTGCCATATGGGACCTGCAAAGCCTGCTGTTGGCTATAACCTGTAAAAGCATTTCCTTGGAAAACTGATGCATTCATGGGCTGGGGCAGCCATAACATTACCCTAGATGGGGCGGCTTAAACAACATGCACCCTCCCGCAGTCCTGGAGGCCGGAGGCTGAGACCCCCAGGTGTGGGCAGGGCTGGTTCCTCCCGAGACCTCTCTCCTGGGCGTGTGGATGGCCGTCTCCTCCGAGTCCTCATGGGGCCATCCCTCTGTGTGTGTCTGTATCCCGATCCCCTCTTCATATAAGGCCCCCAGTCTTGTGGGATCAGGACCCAGCCTAATGCACAAAGGTTGTTTGTTTAAACTCGATGGCCTCTGAGTTTAAATAAGTCCCCATTCCGAAGGATCAGAACCCACCGTCATGACCTCCACCTTCAT